>NC_138306.1:84197500-84617500 GCF_965601325.2 Salmo salar | reverse complement strand
ACCTGAAGAGTTCCCAGAGTTACAGGCTAGCTATCTCATACACACAGCTTATACCTGAAGAGTTCCCAGAGTTACAGGCTAGCTATCTCACACACACAGCTTATACCTGAAGAGTTCCCAGAGTTACAGGCTAGCTATCTCACACACACAGCTTATACCTGAAGAGTTCCCAGAGTTACAGGCTAGCTATCTCACACACACAGCTTATACCTGAAGAGTTCCCAGAGTTACAGGCTAGCTATCTCATACACACAGCTTATACCTGAAGAGTTCCCAGAGTTACAGGCTAGCTATCTCATACACACAGCTTATACCTGAAGAGTTCCCAGAGTTACAGGCTAGCTATCTCACACACACAGCTTATACCTGAAGAGTTCCCAGAGTTACAGGCTAGCTATCTCATACACACAGCTTATACCTGAAGAGTTCCCAGAGTTACAGGCTAGCTATCTCATACACACAGCTTATACCTGAAGAGTTCCCAGAGTTACAGGCTAGCTATCTCACACACACAGCTTATACCTGAAGAGTTCCCAGAGTTACAGGCTAGCTATATCATACACACAGCTTATACCTGAAGATTTCCCAGAGTTACAGGCTAGCTATCTCATACACACAGCTTATACCTGAAGAGTTCCCAGAGTTACAGGCTAGCTATCTCATACACACAGCTTATACCTGAAGAGTTCACAGAGTTACAGGCTAGCTATCTCATACACACAGCTTATACCTGAAGAGATCACAGAGTTACAGGCAAGTTGTTATCCTGGCACCACACGGCCAGGTCTCTGACCTCCTCCCTATAGGTTGTCTCATCATTGTGTGTGATCAAGCCTACCACTGTTGTGTCGTTGGCAAACTTAATGATGGTGTTGGAGTCGTGCCTGGCCATGCTGTCATGGGTGAATAGGGAGTACAGGCGGGGAATGAGCATGCACCCCTGAGGGGCCCCTGTGTTGAGGATCAGCGTGGCGAATGTGTTCTTACAAACCCTTACCACCTGGGGGCGGCCCGTCAGGAAGTCAAGGATCCAGTTGCAGAGGGATGAGTTTAGTCCCAGGGTCCTTAGCTGCCCTCACGTAGGTGTTCCTTTTGTCCAGGTGGGAAAGGGCAGTGTGGAGTGCAATAGAGATGCATCGTCTGTGGATCTGTTGGGGCGGTATGCAAATTGGAGTGGGTCTAGGGTTTCTGGGATAATGGTGTTGTTGTGAGCCATGACCAGCCTTTCAAAGCATTTCATGGCAACAAACGTGAGTGCTACAGGTCGGTAATCATTTAGGCAGGTTACCTTAGTGTTCTTGGGGACAGGGACTATGGTGGTCTGCTTGAAACATGTTGGCATTACAGACTCAGTCAGGAACAGGTTGAAAATGTCAGTGAAGACACTTGCCAGTTGGTCAGCGCCTGCTCGGAGAAAAGGTCCTGGTAATCTGTCTGGACCTGTGGCCTTGTGAATGTTGACCTGTTTAAAGGTCTTACTCACATCGGCTGCAGAGAGCGTGCTCACACAGTCGTCCTTATGCATGCTTCAGTGTTGCTTGCCTCGAAGCGAGCATAGAAGTAATTTAGCTTGTCTGGTAGGCTCGTATCACTGGGCAGCTCGCGGCTGTGCTTCCCTTTGTAGTCTGTAATAGTTTGCAAGCCCTGCCACATCCAAAGGGCGTCGAAGCCGGTGTAGCACGATTTAATCTTAGTCCTGTATTGATGCTTTGCTTGTTTGGTGGTTCATCGGAGGGCATAGCAGGATTTCTTATAAGCGTCCGGGTTAGAGTCCCGCTCCTTGAAAGCGGCAGCTCTACCCTTTAGCTCAGTGCTGCTGTTGCCTGTAATCCATGGCTTCTGGTTGGGGTATATACAGTTGAAGTCGGAAGTTTACATACACTTATGTTGGTTAGGACATCTCCTTTGTGCATGATGCAAGTAATTTTTCCAACAAATGTCTACAAACAGATTATTTCACTTATAATTCACTGTATCACAATTCCAGTGGGTCAGAAGTTTACATACACTAAGTTGACTGTGCCTTTAAACAGCGTGGAAAATTCCAGAAAATGTCATGGCTTTAAAAGCTTCTGATAGGCTAATTGACATCATTTGAGTCAATTGGAGGTGTACCTGTGGATGTAATTCAAGGCCTACCTTCAAACTCAGTGCCTCTTTGCTTGACATCATGGGAAAATCAAAAGCAATCAGCCAAGACCTCAGAAAAAAAGTCTGGTTTATCCTTGGGAGCAATTTCCAAACGCCTGAAGGTACCACGTTCATCTGTACAAACAATAGTACGCAAGTATAAACACCATGGGACCATGCAGCCGTCATACCGCTCAGGAAGGAGACGCGTTCTGTCTCCTAGAGATGAGCATTCCTTAATGCGAATTGTGCAAATCAATCCCAGAATAACAGCAAAGGACCTTGTGAAGGTGCTGGAGGAAACAGGTACAAAAGTATCTATATCCACAGTAAATCAAGTCCTATATCGACATAACCTGAAAGGCCGCTCAGCAAGGAAGAAGCCACTGCTCCAAAACCACCATAAAAAAGCCAGACTACGGTTTGCAACTGCACATGGGGACAAAGATCACACTTTTTGGAGAAATGTCCTCTGGTCTGATGAAACAAAAATGGAACTGTTTGGCCATAACGACCATCGTTATGTTTGGAGGAAAAAGGGGGAGGCTTGCAAGCCGAAGAACATCATCCCAACCGTGAAGCACGAGGGTGGCAGCATAATGTTGTGGGGGTAATTTGCTGCAGGAGGGACTGGTGCACTTCACAAAATAGATCATGAGGTAGGGAAATTATGTGGATATCTTGAAGCAACATCTCAAGACATCAGTCAGGATGTTAATGCTTGGTCGCAAATGGGTCTTCCAAATGGACAATGACCCCAAACATACTTCAAAAGTTGTGGCAAAATGGCTTAAGGACAACAAAGTCAAGGTATTGGAGTGGCCATCACAAAGACCTGACCTCAATCCTATAGAAAAGCTGTGGGCAGAAATGAAAAAGTGTGTGTGAGCAAGGAGGCCTACAAACCTGACTCAGTTACACCAGGTCTGTCAGGAGGAATGGGCCAAAATTCACCCAACTTATTGTGGGAAGCTTGTGGAAGGCTATCCGAAACGTTTGACCCAAGTTAAACAATTTAAAGGCCATGCTACCAAATACTAATTGAGTGTATGTAAACTTCTGACCCACTGGGAATGCAATGAAAGAATTAAAAGCTGAAATAAATAATTATCTCTACTATTATTCTGACATTTCACATTCTTAAAATAAAGTGGTGATCCTAAATGACCTAAGACAGGGAATTTTTACTTGGATTAAATGTCAGGAATTGTGAAAAACTGAGTTGAAATGTATTTGGCTAAGGTGTATGTAAACTTCCGACTTCAACTGTACGTACGGTCACTGTGGGGACGACGTCATCGATGCACTTATTGATGAAGCCAGTGACTGATGTGGTGTACTCCTCAATGCCATCGGAAGAATCCCGGAATGTTTTCCCGTCTGTGCTAGCAAAACAGTCCCGTAACTTAGCATCTGCGTCATCTGACCACTTCTTTATTGACCAAGTCACTGGTGCTTCCTGCTTTAGTTTTTGCTTGTACGCAGGAATCAGGAGGATAGAATTATGGTCAGATTTTCCAAATGGAGGTCGAAGGAGAGCTTTGTACGCGTCTCTGTGTGTGGAGTAAAGGTGGTGTCGAGTTTTTTTTCTTCTGGTTGCACATTTAACATGCTGGTAGAAATGAGGTAAAACGGATTTAAGTTTCTCTTCATTAAAGTCCCCTGCCACTAGGAGCGCCGCCTCTGGATGAACGTTTTCCTGTTTGCTTATGGCCTTATACAGCTCATTGAGTGTGGTCTTAGTGCCAGCATTGGTTTATGGTGGTAAATAGACAACTACAAAAAATATAGATGAAAACTGGTCTACAGCTTATCATGAGATACTCTACCTCAGGCGAGCAAAACCTCGAGACTTCCTTAATAATATTAGATTTCGTGCACCAGCTGTTGTTTACAAATATACACAGACCACCACCCCTTGTCTTACCGGAGGCAGCTGTTCTATCTTGCCGATGCACGGAAAACCCCGCCAGCTGTACGTTATCCATGTCGTCGTTCAGCCACGACTCGGTGAAACATCCCGTCGGTAGGATAATCGTGATCGTGGCTCGTCTATTTTGTTATTCAATGATTGTACGTTGGCTAATACAAATAACGCAAAAAAACACACACAATAACACAATTGGTTAGGAATCCGGAAAACGTCAGCCATCTCCTCCGGCGCCATTCTGTAGACTTCCCAGAGTTACTTGCCTCTCTGACATTCTCTAATTACAGAGGAGGGAAATCCTATCTGGATTAAGTTTGTGTTCCTCATTCTGGAGGGAAAAACACATCAACTACCCCTGTATACTGTTCACTACTGTTCTCAAGCTCATAATGTAGAAGCTGGCTGAAACAAAGCTAGTGATTAAAGATTGAATGGAATTATTCCACTATTTACTGTAATTGGCATCAAAGCCCATTTTCATTCATTGTCAGTAATTTATCTTCAACAAATGGTCACAACATCCACCAGGCAAAATAGAAAAACATGGTCTGCAGATTGATTTTACCACAGTCTAAATGAATTGATGTCTCAATTATCCTCAGAATAACAATAACTTAAGGTTATCTACCTTCAGCCCTGTTACAGAAGTACAGCATTAGTTTCAATCAGTATCTTACAGTGTTGGTACAGTAGGCAGGTGGAGGTTGTTGCTAGGTAGCAGGGATCATCACACACTCCTCCACAGTAACAGTGAGGAGATGCATTCCATTAGTTCCATTTGTTCCATTTGGCACTAAACAAAGTGTCTATAGAACACTAACAACCCCCAATCTCTGTGGCCATGGCTTCATCATGACATTACCCCTCACTGTAATCAATGGTAGCTGAGACACAGCACAGTTAGACACTGGTCTTGTGTGGTTACTGCTACAGACTAATACACAGTGGTAGAAATAGTGTCTCCATGCTCATAGGATGTGGTTCATTTCATATCTAGTTTTGTAATGTACAGTTTACCCCTGTGACTTAAACCAGGGTGGAAGGGGAGGAATCAAGGATATTACTATTATGGGTTATCATTATTGCAGTTATATTTTTTATATGAGTAAAACACCATTTTAAAATTGGTAAAAATGTAATTTGATATTGTATTCTAGCCCGTACATGGTACGTAGTCTCTCATGGGGTAAGGGCCTGATGTGGAGGTTACAGTATCAATGCCCTGTCCAATTTGTCTCTTTAATTGCAGTGTTGCTCTGGTGCTGGTTCTGTGCCAACACCAGAGCTGCTCTCCTTTCCCCTGAGGATGACAGGAAGTAGTTTGCATCAGATTCCGAGAGCTGTGATTGGACAAGGACATTAGGAAAATGAAGTAATGAAGAAAATAATCCATTATGATTCGATGGAAAAATACTGTATACACAAACCTGTGTGCGTGTGGGTGTGTGTGTGTGTGCGTGCATGCACTCTTAGATGGACAACTGAAAAGCAGCTGTGACAATGATTCTGCAGTGTCAGAGGAACTGTCAGAGAGACTCTCTCTTCCTGTTAGCCAGCATAGCCCAAGGGTACACTCATCCTCCCCACTGCAGAGGGACACGCACTCTCTCTCTCTCTCTCTCTCTCTCTCTCTCTCTCTCTCTCTCTCTCCCTCTACTCTCTCTCTCTCTTTCGCTCTCTCCCTCTACTCTCTCTCTCCTCTCTCTGTAATGCAGCTCTCCTTTCTTCTCCTCATGCTTTTCTGGAGGGCTGAAAAAGCAACTTGACGATTGGATTTTTAGCTACAGTCAGAAAGTTTTTGTGACAAACGATTCAAAGAAAAATAATTGTGTTTCTTAGGAGTCATCCTTATGGCTGTGATAAGATCCACTTGTCATCAGCTCACATCTTAGGCTACTGACTACTTTATTGAGGGAAAACATACTTGCTACGACTTTGATATGTGGTTGTCTCACCCAGCTATGTTAAGATGAATGCACTAAATGTCAATGTACTAACATATCATAATAGCAGAGTGTGATTGATGTTGTGTCCTCAGGTCTGACTCAATTTAGTCCCTACTAGGAAATACACAGAAACAAGGGATTACGACGCTTCGATACGGTGTCCGTAATTCAATTCCATTTTGACCAGATGTATTCCTCTTTCAAAGTCTGTTTCTTAGTACGTGCCCATCGGTAGCCTCTCCCATTTGAATTTTCTCCTTCAGAGCATCAGAGACACTCACTGAGATAATAATAGGATTCTCCTGCTGTCGTGACCATAACACACTGAATCCCTGCTACCTCACCATCGATGAGACTTGCTGAAGCAGAAATAGGCCCTGCTGCTGTGGCTACTTGTAGAACTGGCAAAGGAAGAGGAGGACTTTGTCTCCACGGTCTATTGCCCAGCCGGGTCGCACAAGATCCACTGTGAAATTAGACGTCTGGCCAGGTGAGCGGGACGTCAGGAGATGACACAAAATGGCCACTCGGGTCAATGGTGACTGCTATTACCATCAAGTATAAGGGCACAAAGTGAGACCCAAATGCAGACACAGGAGGCAGATGGTTGAGCTCTGATATTTATTATAACAAAAGGGGTAGGCAAAAGGCAGGTCGGGAACAGGCGAGGGTTCATAAACCAGGTCAGAGTCCAAACAATACCAGGCGATAGGCAGGCTCGAGGTCAGGACAGGCAGGGGTTCAGTAATCAGGTCTGAGTCCAAACATTACAAGGGGATAGGCAGGCTCGAGGTCAGGACAGGCAGGGGTTCAGTAATCAGGTCTGAGTCCAAACATTACAAGGGGATAGGCAGGCTTGAGGTCAGAACAGGCAGAGTGGTCAGGCAGGCGGGTTCGGCATCAGGACAGTCAAGGGTCAAAACCAGGAGGCCTAGGTTAAAACAGAGACTGGGAAAAACGCTGGTTGACCTGGCAAAACAAGACGAACTGGCACAGAGAGACAGGAAACACAGGGATAAATACACCGGGGATAGTAAGCGACAACTGGAGGGGGTGGAGACAAGCACAAGGACAGGTGAAACAGATCAAGGCGTGACACAAGTAGCCTTGTGTCTTGTTTGGGTGTTGTGGACAGGGTTGGCAGATGGGTGTAAGCCTTGTGTCTTGTTAGGGTGTTGTGGACAGGGTTGGCAGATGGGTGTAAGCCTTGTGTCTTGTTAGGGTGTTGTGGACAGGGTTGGCACATGGTTGTAAGCCTTGTGTCTTGTTAGGGTGTTGTGGACAGGGTTGGCAGATGGGTGTAAGCCTTGTGTCTTGTTAGGGTGTTGTGGACAGGGTTGGCAGATGGGTGTAAGCCTTGTGTCTTGTTAGGGTGTTGTGGACAGGGTTGGCAGATGGGTGTAAGCCTTGTGTCTTGTTAGGGTGTTGTGGACAGGGTTGGCAGATGGGTGTAAGCCTTGTGTCTTGTTAGGGTGTTGTGGACAGGGTTGGCAGATGGGTGTAAGCCTTGTGTCTTGTTTGGGTGTTGTGGACAGGGTTGGCAGATGGGTGTAAGCTGTGAGCTGCAGTATTAATGCCTTAACTGAACCGTGGAGTTGTTTTTGCTTTCATCCTATACCAAACCATATCCCAGAACTCAACCAATCAGAACGAATCCCAAACCTTAACCCAGAACTCAACCATTCAGAATGAATACCAAACCTTATCCCAGAACTCAACCAATCAGAACGAATCCCAAACCTTAACCCAGAACTCAACCAATCAGAACGAATCCCAAACCTTAACCCAGAACTCAACCATTCAGAATGAATGCCAAACCTTAACCCAGAACTCAACCAATCAGAATGAATACCAAACCTTAACCCAGAACTCAACCAATCAGAACGAATCCCAAACCTTAACCCAGAACTCAACCATTCAGAATGAATACCAAACCTTAACCCAGAACTCAACCATTCAGAATGAATGCCTAAACTTAACCCAGAACTCAACCATTCAGAATGAATGCCTAAACTTAACCCAGAACTCAGCCATTCAGAATGAATGCCTAAACTTAACCCAGAACTCAACCATTCAGAATGAATGCCTAAACTTAACCCAGAACTCAACCATTCAGAATGAATATCAAACCTTAACACAGAACTCAACCATTCAGAACGAATATCAAACCTTAACACAGAACTCAACCATTCAGAATGAATGCCTAAACTTAACCCGGAACTCAACCATTCAGAATGAATGCCTAAACTTAACCTTCGAAGTTGACGTTTATGGACAAACGTCTGATTCGGGAATGAGGCTGTGAGCACTTGTTGCTACTGCCACCCAGGTTTGGGAGTATAGGATTAGTGAATATCATGTGTTTAAATGAGAAGGAACACAGACAACAGTTCCATGAACAACCTCAACCTTATGGGTCCCTTGTGCACACTGAGTCTAGTCTACTTTAACATCCATAGTTATCAAATGTTTGTGACGCACATCAGCACAAAAACACATGAATACAAATTACAAATACACACTCACATGGACCTTCTCTTTCCCTCTCACAAACTCCTCACTTTAACTGTGGCAGTTATTTCTATCCAACCACCAGACCAACCCCAGCTAGGCCATCAGACCCAGACCCATCTATGTAATGTGACTGTGTGAGAGAGGAGGTGCCGGCTGGGAGCTGGTCTTGCCATGTGTGGATTTAGTTGACCACACTTGGGCAGGTGCTAAACCGTAAACTGCTGACCTGCTGCAGCGTGGTGCTCTGTGGGTAATGTGAGGGGACAGAATGTTGCTGCCTGCGGAACACAGAATGACCTGGAGTGTTCTGGAGTGTCTCTGTCATGTTCTATACTAGAGTTCTTTCTGATGCTTCATCTGTTTCTGTAAAGCCTCAGACTCACACCGTTTCCCTTTTGGGTAAAAACAGGCCATGTGCACAACATCGTTTTTTAAAATTCATTTGACACGTTTTGGTTTTCAATTGTGATTTAGCATAATTTTCTGTATTGTTACTATAAGATAATAATGGTGTTCTGTTTTAACACCTTAATGACAATGACAGATTCAAATGACCCTCAAAGAAAGGCCATCTATAGGAGAAAGGAAAACTTGGCCACCAGGGTCCACCAGATGCGTCCTTATTGACATGTCTCCCTGATCAACAACAGGCTGCCAGCTGTCTGTTTACCAGACCTGTTTACACACCTCCACATATTAGGGGGACCTGGTGTAAATTAATAATTATAGGTTTGGGTCATATTGGGCTCCTGAGTAGTGCATTGTTCAGGTTGTGTAAATACACACACACACACACACACACACACACACACACACACACACACACACACACACACACACACACACACACACACACACACACACACACACACACACACACACACACACACACACACAGTCTTGAAGAGCTAACACTTCAGTCCCATTTAAAATCCTATTTTCCCTAACCTCTAACCCCTAACCCTAAACCTAACCCATGCTCTTACCTTAACCGTAACCCTAACCTTAACCCAAAAACCTAACCTTAACCCTAACCCTAAACCTAAACCTAACCCTAGCTCCTAACCCTAACCCTAAACCTAACCCTAGCTCCTAACCCTAACTCTAAACCTAACTCTAAACCTAACCCTAAACCTAACCCTAACCCTAACTCTAAACCTAACCCTAGCTCCTAACCCTAACTCTAAACCTAACCCTAGCTCCTAAACCTAACTCTAAACCTAACTCTAGCTCCTAACTCTAAACCTAATTCTATCCCAAAAACGAATTCTAACCTTAACCCTAAACCCCCTAGAAATAGCATTTGACTTCATGGGGACTGGTCAAAAACTCCCCAGTTGGTCAAAATTTTGTTTGTTTACTATTATAGTGGGGAATTCTGGTCCCCGCAAGAATAGTTAAACATGTCCACACACATGCGCACGCGCGCACACACACACACACACACACACACACACACACACACACACACACACACACACACACACACACACACACACACACACACAAACCTAGGAGAGGAAGAAGCAGTACAGTGAAGAAAGAGGAAATGGGAGAGTCGTGTTTGGTATTGATCGTTCTGGGATTCAAACCGGATCTGTTGAAACCAGAGTGTTTTCCTCTCGTCTCTTCTCTCTTCTTCTCTCTTCCTCTCACTTCTTCTTTCCTTTGTTTCCAGAGTTTTGAGGAGAATGTCACAGGCAGCATGAGATTAAAGGAACATTGACAAATTCCCTGCAGAGAGCTGAGAATGATATCTCAATGTGCTGATGGGTTCTAGAGCCTGTGAACTGGTGATAAGCCACATTTCATAAATACATTTGTTTTAATGTGCTCAAATGGAATGAATGATGCTTGCTACTGCAGTGCTGCCTTGCATAAAGTATGTAAGCTTCAAAAAGGATGTTATTGGACTAGTGCTGCAGTAAGACTAATTCCCATACTGCCGATTGATAACTTGCCAATTAACTGAGGTAAGTCCATGAAATATTTGCAGGTCAAAAGTCAATCATTTAGAATATAGTAGGTAAAACAGTTGTAGGCATACTACATACAAAGCCACCCTGATATAAATCAGATTTGTTCATAGTAGCTGATGTGAAATGTATGGTCAGATGGCCCCCAGCCACAGCAGACTGACCCCCCAGCAGACTGGCCCCAAGCCACAGCAGACTGACCCCCCAGCAGACTGACCCCTCAGCCACAGCAGACTGACCCCCCAGCCACAGCAGACTGACCCCCAGCCACAGAAGACTGACCCCCCAGCCACAGCAGACTGACCCCCGCCACGCGCGACCCCCAGCCACGCAGCTGACCCCCCAGCGCGACCCCCCAGCAGACTGACCCCCAGCCCAGCAGACTGACCCCCCAGCCACAGCAGACTGCCCCCGCCACGGCTGCCCCCAGCCACGCAGCTGACCCCGCCCGCAGCGCCCCGCCACAGCAGACTGACCCCCCGCGCGACCCCCCGCCCAGCGACTGACCCCCGCAGCTGCCCCCGCCACGCGCGACCCCCAGCAGACTGACCCCCCAGCCACAGCAGACTGACCCCCCAGCCACGCAGCTGACCCCCGCAGCGCCCCCCGCCACAGCAGACTGACCCCCCAGCCACAGCAGACTGACCCCCCAGCCACAGCAGACTGACCCCCAGCCACAGCAGACTGACCCCCCAGCAGACTGACCCCCCAGCCACAGCAGACTGACCTCCCAGCAGACTGACCCCCCAGCCACAGCAGACTGACCCCCCAGCCACAGCAGACTGACCCCCCAGCCACAGCAGACTGACCCCCCCAGCCACAGCAGACAGACCCCCCAGCAGACTGACCCCCCAGCCACAGCAGACTGACCCCCCAGCAGACTGACCTCCCAGCAGACTGACCCCCCAGCCACAGCAGACTGACCCCCCAGCAGACTGACCCCTCAGCCACAGCAGATTGACCCCCCAGCCACAGCAGACTGACCCCCCAGCCACAGCAGACTGACCCCCCCAGCAGACTGACCCCCCCAGCCACAGCAGACTGACCCCCCAGCCACAGCAGACTGACCCCCCAGCCACAGACACCACAGGAGGCTGCTGAGGGGAGGACGGCTCATAATAATGGTCGAACGGAGCAAATAGAATGGTATAAAACACCTGGAAACCATGGAAACCATGGAAACCATGTGTTTGATGTATTTGATACCGTTCCACTTATCCCTCTAATCATTAACACAAGCTCATCCTCCCCAATTATGGTGTCACCAACCTCCTGTGACAGACACACTAACCTGTTTCAGTCTTCACATATTACGTCTCACAGGTCTAGTTCTCTAGGTGTAGACCACAGGTCTAGTTCTCTAGGTCTAGACCACAGGTCTAGTTCTCTATTCTCTAGGTCTAGACCACAGGTCTAGTTCTCTATTCTCTAGGTCTAGACCACAGGTCTATTTCTCTAGGTCTAGACCACAGGTCTAGTTCTCTAGGTCTAGACCACAGGTCTAGTTCTCTAGGTCTGGACCACAGGTCTAGTTCTCTAGGTCTAGACCACAGGTCTAGTTCTCTAGGTCTAGACCACAGGTCTAGTTCTCTAGGTGTAGACCACAGGTCTAGTTCTCTAAGTCTAGACCACAGGTCTAGTTCTCTAGGTGTAGACCACAGGTCTAGTTCTCTAGGTCTAGACCACAGGTCTAGTTCTCTAGGTGTAGACCACAGGTCTAGTTCTCTAGGTCTAGACCACAGGTCTAGTTCTCTATTCTCTAGGTCTAGACCACATGTCTAGTTCTCTATTCTCTAGGTCTAGACCACAGGTCTAGTTCTCTATTCTCTAGGTCTAGACCACAGGTCTAGTTCTCTAGGTGTAGACCACAGGTCTAGTTCTCTAGGTCTAGACCACAGGTCTAGTTCTCTAGGTCTAGACCACAGGTCTAGTTCTCTAGGTCTGGACCACAGGTCTAGTTCTCTAGGTCTAGACCACAGGTCTAGTTCTCTAGGTCTAGACCACAGGTCTAGTTCTCTAGGTCTAGACCACAGGTCTAGTTCTCTAGGTGTAGACCACAGGTCTAGTTCTCTAGGTCTAGACCACAGGTCTAGTTCTCTATTCTCTAGGTCTAGACCACAGGTCTAGTTCTCTAGGTCTAGACCACAGGTCTAGTTCTCTAGGTCTAGACCACAGGTCTAGTTCTCTAGGTCTAGACCACAGGTCTAGTTCTCTAGGTCTGGACCACAGGTCTAGTTCTCTATTCTCTAGGTCTAGACCACAGGTCTAGTTCTCTATTCTCTAGGTCTAGACCACAGGTCTAGTTCTCTAGGTCTAGACCACAGGTCTAGTTCTCTAGGTCTGGACAACAGGTCTAGTTCTCTATTCTCTAGGTCTAGACCACAGGTCTAGTTCTCTATTCTCTAGGTCTAGACCACAGGTCTAGTTCTCTATTCTCTAGGTCTAGACCACAGGTCTAGTTCTCTAGGTCTAGACCACAGGTCTAGTTCTCTAGGTCTAGACCACAGGTCTAGTTCTCTAGGTCTAGACCACAGGTCTAGTTCTCTAGGTCTAGACCACAGGTCTAGTTCTCTAGGTCTAAACCACAGGTCTAGTTCTCTAGGTCTGGACCACAGGTCTAGTTCTCTAGGTCTAAACCACAGGTCTAGTTCTCTAGGTCTAGACCACAGGTCTAGTTCTCTATTCTCTAGGTCTAGACCACAGGTCTAGTTCTCTAGGTCTGGACCACAGGTCTAGTTCTCTAGGTCTAAACCACAGGTCTAGTTCTCTAGGTCTAGACCACAGGTCTAGTTCTCTAGGTCTAGACCACAGGTCTAGTTCTCTATTCTCTAGGTCTAGACCACAGGTCTAGTTCTCTATTCTCTAGGTCTAGACCACAGGTCTAGTTCTCTAGGTCTAGACCACAGGTCTAGTTCTCTATTCTCTAGGTCTGGACCACAGGTCTAGTTCTCTAGGTCTAGACCACAGGTCTAGTTCTCTAGGTCTAGACCACAGGTCTAGTTCTCTAGGTCTGGACCACAGGTCTAGTTCTCTAGGTCTAGACCACAGGTCTAGTTCTCTAGGTCTAGACCACAGGTCAGTGGTGGGGAGTTGACTTGTTTGTTTAATTGGATCTCTATTTTTCTTCCAGTGTGAGCTAATCTTATGGCGGGATCAGACAGAGCCCCCACTGACCGTTCATTCATAACAGAGTATCAAAAACAGAACTCACATTTTACTAATTGTGATGCCAATTTCCTGTTACACTGACCTACTGAAGCATCAGAAATAGAGCACTTGAAAGAAATGAATGAAACAGATATTTTTGAAACAGAGCTACCCACCTCGTGCCCACTGTACAGTAACTCACTGGAAATGGGTCAGTGGTGTGTTCGTCAGACGTGCCCAGTAGCTACCTCTCTGGATTCCTTTAGCAGGTCAAGAAGGGGGTTGTGTTAGCTTTAGTTTGGTGCAGGAGTGGGTTACCAAGTGACTGTTATAGTACGGTACAGGAATGGGTTACCAGGTGACTGTTATAGTACGGTACAGGAGTGGGTTACCAGGTGACTGTTATAGTACGGTACAGGAGTGGGTTACCAGGTGACTGTTATAGTACGGTACAGGAGTGGGTTACCAGGTGACTGTTATAGTACGGTACAGGAATGGGTTACCAGGTGACTGTTATAGTACGGTACAGGAGTGGGTTACCAGGTGACTGTTATAGTATGGTACAGGAGTGGGTTACCAGGTGACTGTTATAGTACGGTACAGGAGTGGGTTACCAGGTGACTGTTATAGTACGGTACAGGAGTGGGTTACCAGGTGACTGTTATAGTACGGTACAGGAGTGGGTTACCAGGTGACTGTTATAGTACGGTACAGGAGTGGGTTACCAGGTGACTGTTATAGTACGGTACAGGAGTGGGTTACCAGGTGACTGTTATAGTACGGTACAGGAGTGGGTTACCAGGTGACTGTTATAGTACGGTACAGGAGTGGGTTACCAGGTGACTGTTATAGTACGGTACAGGAATGGGTTACCAGGTGACTGTTATAGTACGGTACAGGAGTGGGTTACCAGGTGACTGTTATAGTATGGTACAGGAGTGGGTTACCAGGTGACTGTTATAGTACGGTACAGGAGTGGGTTACCAGGTGACTGTTATAGTACGGTACAGGAGTGGGTTACCAGGTGACTGTTATAGTACGGTACAGGAGTGGGTTACCAGGTGACTGTTATAGTACGGTACAGGAGTGGGTTACCAGGTGACTGTTATAGTACGGTACAGGAGTGGGTTACCAGGTGACTGTTATAGTACGGTACAGGAGTGGGTTACCAGGTGACTGCTATAGTACGGTACAGGTGTGGGTTACCAGGTGACTGTTATAGTATGGTACAGGGGTGGGTTACCAGGTGACTGTTATAGTACGGTACAGGAGTGGGTTACCAGGTGACTGTTATAGTACGGTACAGGAGTGGGTTACCAGGTGACTGTTATAGTACGGTACAGGAGTGGGTTACCAGGTGACTGTTATAGTACGGTACAGGAGTGGGTTACCAGGTGACTGTTATAGTACGGTACAGAAGTGGGTTACCAGGTGACTGTTATAGTACGGTACAGGAGTGGGTTACCAGGTGACTGTTATAGTACGGTACAGGAGTGGGTTACCAGGTGACTGTTATAGTACGGTACAGGAGTGGGTTACCAGGTGACTGTTATAGTACGGTACAGGAGTGGGTTACCAGGTGACTGTTATAGTACGGTACAGGAGTGGGTTACCAGGTGACTGTTATAGTACGGTACAGGAGTGGGTTACCAGGTGACTGTTATAGTACGGTACAGGAGTGGGTTACCAGGTGACTGCTATAGTACGGTACAGGTGTGGGTTACCAGGTGACTGTTATAGTATGGTACAGGGGTGGGTTACCAGGTGACTGTTATAGTACGGTACAGGAGTGGGTTACCAGGTGACTGTTATAGTACGGTACAGGAGTGGGTTACCAGGTGACTGTTATAGTACGGTACAGGAGTGGGTTACCAGGTGACTGTTATAGTACGGTACAGGAGTGGGTTACCAGGTGACTGTTATAGTATGGTACAGGGGTGGGTTACCAGGTGACTGTTATAGTACGGTACAGGAGTGGGTTACCAGGTGACTGTTATAGCATGGTACATGAGTGGGTTACCAGGTGACTGTTATAGTATGGTACAGGTGTGGGTTACCAGGTGACTGTTATAGTATGGTACAGGGGTGGGTTACCAGGTGACTGTTATAGTACGGTACAGGAGTGGGTTACCAGGTGACTGTTATAGTACGGTACAGGAGTGGGTTACCAGGTGACTGCTATAGTACGGTACAGGAGTGGGTTACCAGGTGACTGTTATAGTACGGTACAGGAGTGGGTTACCAGGTGACTGTTATAGTATGGTACAGGAGTGGGTTACCAGGTGACTGTTATAGTACGGTACAGGAGTGGGTTACCAGGTGACTGTTATAGTACGGTACAGGAGTGGGTTACCAGGTGACTGTTATAGTACGGTACAGGAGTGGGTTACCAGGTGACTGTTATAGTATGATACAGGAGTGGGTTACCAGGTGACTGTTATAGTATGGTACAGGAGTGGGTTACCAGGTGACTGTTATAGTACGGTACAGGAGTGGGTTACCAGGTGACTGTTATAGTACGGTACAGGAGTGGGTTACCAGGTGACTGTTATAGTATGGTACAGGAGTGGGTTAGTGAGCTAGCTGTCTAGTTACCTGGTCATGGAGGGGTTGTGTTTGACTACACTTAATTTTATTTGACCTTTATTTGACTAGGCAGGTCCGTTAAGAACAATGTAGTGGGTTGTGGGTTACCAGGGTAACGTGTTAGTGTTTTAGAAGGTGAGACCACTGACCTTTCCCTGGTCAGATGGGGGGAAGTGATCTGATGATCAGTGACCTAATTTGACTGGTGTCTCTGATCTGGTCCTGTTACAATCAGGTAGCTGCATGGATTCACAGAGCATGGCATGGCCACTCACTTTCACAGAACATGGCTTGGCCACCCCCCTTCACAGAGCATGGTGCCCACCTCCCTTTGTGCTCTGCAGCATGCGCAGCAGGTGGCCCCTACAACTGGGGAACGGTCAAAGATAGGATGCTGCGTGTAGTCCGTAGGAAAAGGCAATGTTCAAAACCAACCTGGAGTGGAGGTTGCTGCGTGTAGACTACTATACTGTTATAAGCTGGTGAACACACACAAAGAGTCTTAGGTTTATTATCAAGGGAAGGACAGGGGTGTGATTATCATCCTGGCCCGGCTCCAGGCATGAGCTACATAAGCGGTCACTTAGGGCCCCCGGTTGCTAGGGGGCCCCCGACTCAGTCGGAGTCTCAACTTACTATTGAGAGTAAGAATAGTAGAATACACCAGGTTCAATTTCAAAATGTGTTTGTGCATCAGCAGTTTTTCTCTTGCTATGTCAGTCACTTAATTATCTGACAATTAGCCATGTAAATTTTTAGACTAGTAGTTAGTCTAGCCAGCTATCTAAACATAATCATGGACAAATACCGACCGGGCACACAGGTCACATTCCCAGGTGTCCTGTCCTCCAGGGGGCCACCATTGATTTTGTTAGTCATTCTCACTCAAATATCATATAAAAATGGCATAAGTCAAGGTAAAATGTTTAGAATTGTAGGAAATTAGATTTAAAAATGCAAACAAAATGGGTCGAATTTCAGGAAACTGGGTGTAAAATGGGATATTTTCTCTCTCTGCCTCGTGGCAAAATGAGTAGAATTACATTAAATGTTTTATAAAATAGCTAAATGTTCTCTCCGCCCCATGGCAAAATGTGTAGAATTGCAGCAAATGAACTATAAAACGTACATTTGTCTCTCCGCAGACTAAAATGTTTCACAGCGAGGTGGGGGGCCTCCCAACCAAATCTCGCTTAGGGCCCCCAAAACGCTAGAATCGGCACTGTTATCATGATAGGCTAGAAGACATCACAAAGTGGAGAGAGAGACTGAGGAGTAGAGAGATGGGTGATAACTACACAACCTGCACTTGGCACGCACTGCCAAACAGACAAATATAAATTATGTATATGCCCTTTGATCATTCTGATGATGCTGAGATGAAAGACAATTGAAAGGGCAGATGATGCTGACCTATACTGTAAATAATCCTCTATATTGAGGAATTCTAGAGGCTTTTAAAGAGCTGTCCTATGGGACCCTCTACGCTGTAGAAAAGGTGATACTGTAAATAGGATTAATTACAGCCAACCGTTTCTAGCATCAGTTTTCAATTCAATATTGTTCTGTTCGATGCCACATACTAAAGTATTTAGGAAACCTATCTAGGAATATCACTTTAAACATGGCACTTGAAAACTTAACAGGCTAGTTTACATATGATGTCTTCCTGCTGGAGGCAACACAGTAAAGGGAATATCTGATCTCCTGAAGAAGTATTCAGGTTCATGGGCTGCACCAACCTTCTGGGCATACTGGAAAAATGCAGACTGTGTATTTGTGTTGATCTCATTCAGCATAATATGCATTTATATTTAAAAAAAACAAAAAAACAACATGAACAGCAACAAATAAATGAACCTGATAGAAAACAAACGCAGGCGTTAGAAACATAATTAAATTGTTTATTTTTGTATGGCTCAGCTGGTGCTGAGACTGAAGCAGTTCCTGGGCTGGTATGTCTGGGACGACAGGGAGTAAGAAGGTGAGATGTATCCCATACTGTGGGACTGGTGTGATTGATAAACTGGGGACTACATAAGATCACACCAATCTATTAGAACCAACACCCTCGAATCGCTGAATCATTTTTACTTCACACAGACAGAAAAGAAGAATTGAATGTGTGTCTGGGAGCGGTATGTGTTTGGGTTAAAAGAGGAAGTAAAATAAATGTGAGGTCTTTCGCTCTGGAAGCTTTAAACAACAAAGATAATTGAAAAGACTACATTTTGGTTTTCTCACTTACTGAGAAAACAAGAAGTGAACTTTGAGAATCTTCAACATAACCTCCCGCTTTGCAGAAAAATTACTGAGAAAATAGGGACAGATGTTTCCCCAATATTGCACTGCTTAGGCAATATTTCAACCCATTTTAGGAGAAAATCAGATTGGTTGAAAAATGTGTTCAACTGGAAGAATCATATCGATTGGCCCCCCCAGTGCACCTTGGAGTCAGGAATTGGCTTCTGGCTCAATTAATGATCTGGACCACCTTCCAGGGGCCTGTCAGTCAATACATGCTTTATCTTCCCCCAGCCCCTGATCAACGTGTTAACCCACTGGCCATTATTGATAAGGGCCTCAGTCTGAGTGGCGTGCACCAAATCCAGCACACGTCCTGGAGAGAACCCATACCGTAGCAGCGCTCCAATCCAAAACAGTCTGGACACACACACACACAACACACACACACACACACAAACGCAAACACACACACACAAACATACACACACACACACACACACACCGCTCCAATCAAACTCCAACTTGAATCTCTCTGGGCTGGAAGCCAGAGGAGATCAGTGTTGTGATGAAAACAGGTGCCTGACATGGCTGTGATCTCCTCTCCTGCAGGCTGGAATGGGACAACAAACTAATCCTCAATCCCACAGTCCAATATCCTCTCATGGATGGATAGTGGTGGACCAGGTTTGGACCTGATAAGGATGCCCGATTTACCGTTCAGAAGATCCAATTCAAAGATGACTTTTAAGAAGGGAAGAAAGATTATCCAACCCTCTCAGACTTCAACTGCCCAAAGAAGATACGAGTCAAACTATTATTTTCTACTTATTTCAACATAAATATTTCCTTTCTGATTTGAAACATATTCAGAAATGTATAAAGCGTATCTGTTTGTTACATGTCTGCAGTACTGGTGCCATCAGAGCTATGAGAGTTAGAGAGGAGCCACCCTCAGAACAGACGCCTGCACCACACAAACAGTCTGGAGAGATGACACATGGGAGAGCTGGGCCACTGCCCTCTCCTCCTCCAAATCCTACACCCCCCCCATCTCTCCCTCATCCCCCTCTCCTCCACCTGTCCTCCCCTGGAGCAGGGACCTCAGAGTGGCAGGCCAGATGTGAGCGGTAAATAGGTTGTGACAGGCTGCTTTGTGCTCCCTCACGGCAGGGCTGTATGGTGACAAACTGGAGGGTGACGGGTGGAAACATAATGTGTTGTTGGGAAGACTGAAGGACACACATACAGTATGAAACACAGTACACTCATCCATTATTGTCATGTTAACAGTTTGAAAGGTGATAAAGAGGAAGTAGAATGTGTGAATCTGTAGTTGGCATCAGCAACAATAATCCTAATGAGAACATAAAGGCAACCTGTGAGCTGAACTGCTGCAGCACATATAGGCTCTGCTGGGAAATCATTCTCTAATAGCAGATTGTGACTCCTTTACAATACTATTGAATCACATAAGACACACATGAAAGCCCTCCATCAAGGACACCCTCTCTGCCATGCCTACACAGCAGAGCGAGACTACCTCTCTACATTCTGCTCAGACTGGTGGGAGTACAATACTGTAAGAGAGAGAGAGAGGGAGGGGGAGAGAGGGAGGGAGAGAGCGAGAGAGACTTCTGCTCTTCTTCTGCTCAGGTTGGTTGTAGTACAATACTGTAAGAGAGAGAGAGAGGGAGGGGGAGAGAGGGAGGGAGAGAGCGAGAGAGACTTCTGCTCTTCTTCTGCTCAGGTTGGTTGTAGTACAATACTGTAAGAGAGAGAGAGAGGGAGGGGGAGAGAGGGAGGGAGAGAGCGAGAGAGACTTCTGCTCTTCTTCTGCTCAGGTTGGTTGTAGTACAATACTGTAAGAGAGAGAGAGAGGGAGGGGGAGAGAGGGAGGGAGAGAGCGAGAGAGACTTCTGCTCTTCTTCTGCTCAGGTTGGTTGTAGTACAATACTGTAGGAGACAGAGTGAAGACAGCAGAAGATGGAGGTAAAGGACATGGTGGCTGTAGAGAGAGAGAGATAGATAGATAGATAGATAGATAGATAGATAGATAGATAGATAGATAGATAGATAGATAGATAGATAGATAGATAGATAGATAGATAGATAGATAGATAGATAGATAGATAGATAGATAGATAGATAGATAGATAGATAGATAGATAGATAGATAGATAGATAGATAGATAGATAGATAGATAGATAGATAGATAGATAGATAGATAGATAGATAGATAGATAGATAGATAGATAGATAGATAGATAGGTGAGCATTGTTGAAAGCTGATGGGCTCCAAGAAAGCAGAGCATTGAGAAAGATAGCAAAATGGCAGGGGGAGAAAGAGAGAGCAAGAGAGAGAGAGAGCAGGGGGAGAAAGAAAGAGAGAGAGAGAGCGAGAGCAGGGGGAGAAAGAAAGAGAGAGAGAGAGCAAGAGCAGGGGGAGAAAGAGAGAGAGAGAGAAAGAGCAGGGGGAGAAAGAGAGAGAGAGAGAGAGAGAGAGCAGGGGGAGAAAGAGAGAGCAAGAGAGAGAGCAGGGGGAGAAAGAGAGAGAGAGCAGGGGGAGAAAGATAGAGGGAGAGCAGGGGAAGAAAGAGAGAGAGAGAGCAGGGGGAGAAAGAAAGAGAGAGAGCAGGGGGAGAAAGAAAGAGAGAGAGCTGGGGGAGAATGAAAGAGAGAAAGTAGGGGAGAAAGAGAGAGAGAGCAGGGGGACAAAGAGAGAGAGAGAGAGAGAGAGAGAGAGAGAGAGAGAGCAGGGGGAGAAAGAGAGAGAGCAGGGGGAGAAAGAGAGAGAGCAGGGGGAGAAAGAGAGAGAGAGTGAGCAGGGAGAGAAAGAGAGAGAGAGAGAGAGAGCAGGGGGAGAAAGAGAGAGAGCAGGGGGAGAAAGAGAGAAAGAGAGAGAGAGAGAGAGAGAGAGAGAGAGAGAGAGAGAGAGAGCAGGGGGAGAAAGCTATCAGAGTGGAGCTAGATTGGCTGTGGCAGGATAGTGAGGTCCATCACAACAGAAAGCCCAACAGTCAGCAGTTGGACCTTTGGGACCGAAACAACAACAACAGCAGCCATATTGCTCTCAGGTGCACTGGGCTTCACTCACATCCCTGTGAGATGGCGTTCCTTTCAAACTGACATTATAAGGATTATTCAGGATTATTCCAAGATGGCGTAGCAGTTCAGACATCCTTTACCCTCCTCTTGTCGTGTATATATATATTTACATATTTTTCTTCGCATTCTTTTTTTTTCTTTTTTTCTTCTAAAACTCAACCTCAAAGCACTCTCCTGCAACCTGCCTCACCAATTTAAAAAAGAAAGTATTATTTACCTCAAATCCGAAATCCACAACAGAAGCTAGCCAGAGGTTAGCCATTTTCACTGGCTAACGTTGGAGTTCAGCTAGCCACGGTTAGCTGTCCTCAGCTATCCGTTAGCTCGAAAAGCTATCACCAGTTTTTTGTACAGCGCGACTCAGACCAGAGCATACCGGACCTATTCTCTCTCCTTTTCCCGATTTCTACCGCAGGCTCAGGACATTTACACCTGGATCTTGCAGCTAACTAGCTGCTACCTGAGTGACTATTGGCAACGTTGGTCCCGGAATTAACACACATTATCCCGGAGCTAGCCAGCTGAAGAGTTCCGTCAGCCACTCGTGGGCTTTTCCTGAGCTAGCCAGCTGAAGTGTCCCCTGGGCTACAATCACCTATCCTGACCCGCTTTACTGCCGATGCGGAGCCCCATCGGGCCCTCACGACTGGACCTCCGACGTTATCTGCCCGAGGGAGTTATCGCGACGTAACCTGATCGCCCATCTGCGGCCCACTAATCGTTAATCGTTAGCTGTCTTATCGGCTGCGATCTGAATAGGTCTATCGGACACTTTTCTTTGGCCACTATAACTAACTATTTTGCCAACTTGGACTGGTCCCCCCTTCCACACGGAACCCCACTAACCCACAGACGGAATCGCACGAGGTGGCTAAAAACAGACCTCCCTCCATCTTCCACCAGCTTGCTACCTATGGCCCGGCTAGCTGTCTGAATCTCACTGGACCCTTTGATCACTCGGCTAAGCATGCCTCTCCTCAATGTCAATATGCAATGTCCATTGCTGTTCTGGTTAGTGTTTATTGGCTTATTTCACTGTAGAGCCTCTAGCCCTGCTCATTATACCTTATCCAACCTCTCAGTTCCTCCACCCACACATGCTATGACATCTTCTGGTTTCAATTATGTTTCTAGAGACAATATCTCTCTCATCATCACTAAATGCCTAGGTTTACCTCCTCTGTATTCACATCCCACCATACCTTTGTCTGTACATTATACCTTGAAGCTATTTTATCGCCCCCAGAAACCTGCTCCTTTTTCTCTCTATTCTGGACGTCACAGACAACCAATTCTTATAGCTTTTAGCCGTACCCTTATACTCATTCTTCTCTGCTCCTCTGGGGATGTAGAGGTGAATCCAGGCCCTGCAGTGCCTGGCTCCACTCCTACTCCCCAGGCGCTCTCTTTTGATGACTTCTGTAACCGTAATAGCCTTGGTTTCATGCATGTTAACATTAGAAGCCTCCTCCCTAAGTTTGTTTTATTCACTGCTTTAGCACACTCTGCCAACCCGGATGTCCTAGCTGTGTCTGAATCTTGGCTTAGGAAGTCCACCAAAAACTCTGTCCTGCTATCCAGGTCTGTACCCAAACAATTTGAACTTCTACTTTTAAAAATCCACCTCTCCAAAAACAAGTCTCTCACCGTCGCCGCCTGCTATAGACCCCCCTCGGCCCCTAGCTGTGCTCTGGACACCATATGTGAACTGATTGCCCCCCATCTATCTTCAGAGCTCGTGCTACTAGGTGACCTAAACTGGGACATGCTTAACACCCCAGCCATCCTACAATCCAAGCTTGATGCCCTCAATCTCACACAAATTATTAAAGAACCCACCAGGTACAACCCCAAAGCCGCAAACACTGGCACCCTCATAGATATCATCCTAACCAACGTGCCCTCTAAATACACCTCTGCTGTTTTCAATCAAGATCTCAGCGATCACTGCCTCATTGCCTGCACCCGTAATGGTTCAGAGGTCAAACGACCTCCACTCATCACTGTCAAATGCTCCTTGAAACATTTCAACGAGCAAGCCTTTCTAATCGACCTGGCCCTGGTATCCTGGAAAGATATTGACCTCATCCCGTCAGTAGAGGATGCCTGGTTATTTTTTTTAAATGCCTTCCTCACCATCTTAAATAAGCATGCCCCTTTCAAGAAATTTAGAACCAGGAACAGATATAGCCCTTGCTTCTCCCCAGACCTGACTGCCCTTAACCAACACAAAAATATCCTGTGGCGTTCTGCATTAGCATCGAACTGCCCCCGCGATATGCAACTTTTCAGAGAAGTTAGAAACCAATACACACAGGCAGTTAGAAATGCCAAGGCTAGCTTTTTCAAACAGAAATTTGCTTCCTGCAACTCAAACTCTAAAAAGTTCTGGGACACTGTAAAGTCCATGGAGAATAAGAACACCTCCTCCCAACTGCCCACTGCACTGAGGATAGGAAACTCTGTCACCACCGATAAGCCCACTATAATTGAGAATTTCAATAAGCATTTTTCTACGGCTGGCCATGCTTTCCACCTAACTACCCCTACTGCATTCAACAGCACTGCACCCCCCACAGCTACTCGCCCAAGCCTCCCCCATTTCTCCTTCTCCCAAATCCATTCAGCTGATGTTCTGAAAGAGCTGCAAAATCTGGACCCCTACAAATCAGCTGGGCTTGACAATCTGGACCCTTTCGTTCTAAAATTATCTGCCGAAATTATTGCAACCCCTATTACTAGCCTGTTCAACCTCTCTTTCGTGTCGTCTGAGATTCCCATAGATTGGAAAGCAGCTGCTGTCATCCCCCTCTTCAAAGGAGGTGACACTCTTGACCCAAATTGCTACAGACCTATATCCATCCTACCCTGCCTTTCTAAGGTCTTCGAAAGCCAAGTCAACAAACAGATTACCGACCATTTCGAATCCCACCGCACCCTCTCCGCTATGCAATCTGGTTTCAGAGCTGGTCATGGGTGCACCTCAGCCACGCTCAAGGTCCTAAACGACATCGTAACCGCCATCGATAAGAAACAATACTGTGCTGCCGTATTCATTGACCTGGCCAAAGCTTTTGACTCTGTTAATCACCACATCCTCATCGGCAGACTCAGTAGCCTTGGTTTCTCAAACGATTGCGTCGCCTGGTTCACCAACTACTTCTCTGATAGAGTTCAGTGTGTCAAATCGGAGGGCCTACTGTCCGGACCTCTGGCAGTCTCTATGGGGGTACCACAGGGTTCAATTCTTGGGCCAACTCTTTTCTCTGTATACATCAATGATGTCGCTCTTGCTGCTGGTGAATCTCTGACCCACCTCTACGCAGACGACACCATTCTGTATACTTCTGGCCCTTCTTTGGACACTGTGTTAACAACCCTCCAGACGAGCTTCAATGCCATACAACTCTCCTTCCGTGGTCTCCAACTGCTCCTAAATACAAGTAAAACTAAATGCATGCTCTTCAACCGATCACTGCCTGAACCTGCCCGCCTGTCCAGCATCACTTCTCTGGACGGTTCTGACTTAGAATTTGTGGATAACTACAAATACCTAGGTGTCTGGTTAGACTGTAAACTCTCCTTCCAGACTCACATCAATCATCTCCAATCCAAAGTTAAATCTAGAATTGGCTTCCTATTTCGCAACAAAGCATCCTTCACTCATGCTGCCAAACATACCCTCGTAAAACTGACCATCCTACCAATCCTCGACTTCGGCGATGTCATTTACAAAATAGCCTCCAATACCCTACTCAACAAGCTGGATGCAGTCTATCACAGTGCCATCCGTTTTGTCACCAAAGCCCTATATACTACCCACCACTGCGACCTGTACGCTCTCGTTGGCTGGCCTTCGCTTCATAATCGTCGCCAAACACATTGGCTCCAGGTCATCTACAAGACCCTGCTAGGTAAAGTCCCCCCTTATCTCCGCTCACTGGTCACCATAGCAGCACCGACCTGTAGCACGCGCTCCAGCAGGTATATCTCTCTGGTCACCCCTAAAGCCAACTCCTCCTTTGGTCGTCTCTCCTTCCAGTTCTCTGCTGCCAATGACTGGAACGAACTACAAAAATCTCTGAAACTGGATACACTTATCTCCCTCACTAGCTTTAAGCACCAGCTATCAGAGCAGCTCCCAGATCACTGCACCTGTACATAGCCCATCTATAATTTAGCCCAAACTACTACCTCTTCCCCTACTGTATTTATTTATTTTATTTATTATTTTGCTCCTTTGCACCATATTATTTATATTTTAACTTTGAACTTTCTTCAAATTATAATTCTACCATTCCAGTGTTTTACTTGCTATACTTTATTTACTTTGCCACCATGGCCTTTTGTTGCCTTTACCTCCCTTATCTCACATAATTTGCTCACATTGTATATAGTCTTATTTTTGTCTACTGTATCATTGATTGTATGTTGTTTTACTCCATTTGTAACTCTGTGTTTTTGTATGTTGTCGAACTGCTTTGCTTTATCTTGGCCAGGTCGCAATTGTAAATGAGAACTTGTTCTCAACTTGCCTACCTGGTTAAATAAAGATGAAATAAAAATAAATAAATTAAAATAAGAAAGTGGCTTTTGGAATTGACTTTGTAAACTAGTTTTACTGTACGTTCAGCTAGTTTTACTGTATGGTCAACTAGTTTTACTGTATGGTCAACTAATTTTACTGTATATTCAGCTAGTTTTATTGTATGGTCAACTAGTTTTACTGTATGGTCAACTAGTTTTATTGTATATTCAACTAGTTTTACTGTATGGTCAACTAGTTTTACTGTATGGTCAACTAGTTTTACTGTATATTCAGCTAGTTTTACTGTATGGTCAACTAGTTGTACTGTATGGTCAACTAGTTTTATTGTATATTCAACTAGTTTTACTGTATGGTCAACTAGTTTTACTGTATGGTCAACTAGTTTTACTGTATGATCAACTCGTTTTATTGTATATTCAGCTAGTTTTACTGTATGGTCAACTAGTTTTACTGTATGGTCAACTAGTTTTATTGTATATTCAACTAGTTTTACTGTATGGTAAACTAGTTTTACTGTATGGTCAACTAGTTTTACTGTATATTCAGCTAGTTTTACTGTATGGTCAACTAGTTGTACCGTATGGTCAACTAGTTTTATTGTATATTCAACTAGTTTTACTGTATGGTCAACTAGTTTTACTGTATGGTCAACTAGATTTACTGTATGGTCAACTAGTTTTACTGTATGGTCAACTAATTTTATTGTATATTCAGCTAGTTTTACTGTATGGTCAACTAGTTTTATTGTATATTCAACTAGTTTTACTGTATGGTAAACTAGTTTTACTGTATGGTCAACTAGTTTTACTGTATATTCAGCTAGTTTTACTGTATGTTCAACTAGTTTTACTGTATGGTCGACTAGTTTTACTGTATATTCAGCTAGTTTTACTGTATGTTCAACTAGTTTTACTGTATGGTCAACTAGTTTTACTGTATGCTCAACTTTTGTGTTAATAAAAGGAAAGAGTGATGCAGACCAATATTATTATCATCAGTCTGTTTGGTGCATTTTCTTGTAAACACTTGATCACGATCTGTTTTTGCCGATGTTAGGTCTTTTGACATGAAAAATAACTTTCTTATTTTAAATGTTCATTTTTACAGATATTCTGTGGACATTTTGGTGTGAACTGTCAAGAATACATTTTTCAAATTGCAGTAGAACTGTAGAGACTCATCCAATTAGCTACAGGCGTAGTTGGTGACCTTGCCAAAGATAGACATGATCTCTGTCCTACTGAGCCTGATCGTTGAGTCAGGGGACGCGGTGCCCTCCATAGCAGCACTGTTGAAACCCCTGCCTGCCATGGGTGCCAGCCTGCCTGCTTGCCTGCCATGGGTGCCTGCCAGCCTGCCTGCCTGGGAAACTCAAGGGACACCAGAGGTGCTGTAACTGTCCATGGACATAACTTCAAGTTAAATATCCCTCCAGTCCAAACCATCCTTGACATGACTGAAAGCTCTTTCTACGCCAGTTCACATATTATATCTCAGAAACAGAATTCAAAATCTGGACCACAGAGCAGTATAATTGTGATATAAATCTTGAATGCTTGGAATGTGTTCTAAAGACACAAAAATGCAAACTATGCCAAACCTAAACCCAAAAGAGAGTATCTCAAATGAAGAGAAGTCATGTATACCAACATACATACAGCCTTCTAGTGAATGTAGTTAAAGGTAGAGGATGAACCAACCAACCGCCAGGCTTCTAAACACAGACTAGCGGTCACAAGAAGAGAGGAGATCGTTCAGCATCATTTCATGTGACATGGTCTTCAAAGGGAACCAACAGTTATCTTTAACACAGCATCCTACTTAACCTTTAACCTGGAAGCACTGCAGGCTCTGACCATGTCTTCAATGTTTTCTCGGTTCATAACAGGAGATGTGTCTCCAGCACATGGTTTCATGGGTTCAGAGTACACTGGGGTAATGTGTAGAAATTGACCTGAAAGAGACAGTATATTAACTTGGTGTTGAGACAGGACTGGATCAAACAGGCTTAGCATTATGGTCTTTTCAGTAGGTTAGATAGCTGACTACAGTACAATAATTGTACTTTCTGCTCCCTCCCTCCCAGCCTCCCTCCCTCCTTCCCTCCTTCCTACCCTCCCTTCCTCCCACCCAGCCTCCCTCCTTCCCTTCCTCCCTCCCAGCCTCCCTCCCTCCCTCCCTCTTTCCTTCCTTCCTTCCTTCCTTCCTTCCTTCCTTCCTTCCTTCCTTCCTTCCTTCTTCCTTCCTTCCTTCCTTCCTTCCTTCCTTCCTTCCTTCCTTCCTTCCTTCCTTCCTTCCTTCCTTCCTTCCTTCCTTCCTTCCTTCCTCCCTCCCTCCCTCCCTCCCTCCCTCCCAGCCTCCCTCCCTCCCTACCAGCCTCTCTCCTTCCCTCCCTCCCTCCCAGCCTCCCTCCATCCTTCAGAGCCTGGTGCATAGAGTCCCATAGCTCGTTAATGAACTAAACTCTCTGATCTGTCTGCCCTGTGGCCAAACGTTGTCATCCCAATCAGAGTTGATGACAGTACAGTAACAGTTCAGTGAGAGAGCGTTGACGTGAGCTGACACTAACATTATGTTAATATGAGGCTGATGATCGCTGAGTACTGAGCAGTGGCAGCCAGCAGGATACAGTCAGTGTATGTCTGATGAGGAGCACTAGGCAAATGGGGCACATATTCAGAATGACAGGGAGTCTACTAATAGGAGACAGCAGCTAAGTGGACTAACTTGGAGCTCCGCTAACGCTTCTCCTATAGGACTCCTGTCAGTTTACTGTAAACCATCCAGCTTCTCCTATATGTCTCCTGTTGGTTTACTGTAAACCATCCAGCTTCTCCTATAGGTCTCCTGTTAGTTTACTGTAAACCATCCAGCTTCTCCTATATGTCTCCTGTTAGTTTACTGTAAACCATCCAGCTCCTCCTATAGGTCTCCTGTTAGTTTACTGTAAATCATCCAGCTCCTCCTATAGGTCTCCTGTCAGTTTACTGTAAATCATCCAGCTCCTCCTATAGGTCTCCTGTTAGTTTACTGTAAACCATCCAGCTTCTCCTATAGGTCTCCTGTTAGTTTACTGTAAACCATCCAGCTTCTCCTATAGGTCTCCTGTTAGTTTACTGTAAATCATCCAGCTCCTCCTATAGGTCTCCTGTTAGTTTACTGTAAATCATCCAGCTTCTCCTATAGGTCTCCTGTTAGTTTACTGTAAACCATCCAGCTTCTCCTATAGGTCTCCTGTTAGTTTACTGTAAATCATCCAGCTCCTCCTATAGGTCTCCTGTCAGTTTACTGTAAATCATCCAGCTCCTCCTATAGGTCTCCTGTTAGTTTACTGTAAACCATCCAGCTTCTCCTATAGGTCTCCTGTTAGTTTACTGTAAACCATCCAGCTTCTCCTATAGGTCTCCTGTTAGTTTACTGTAAATCATCCAGCTCCTCCTATAGGTCTCCTGTTAGTTTACTGTAAACCATCCAGCTTCTCCTATAGGTCTCCTGTTAGTTTACTGTAAACCATCCAGCTTCTCTTATAGGTCTCCTGTTAGTGTACTGTAAACCATCCAGCTTCTCTTATAGGACTCCTGTCAGTTTACTGTAAACCATCCAGCTTCTCCTATAGGTCTCCTGTTAGTTTACTGTAAATCATCCAGCTCCTCCTATAGGTCTCCTGTTAGTTTACTGTAAACCATCCAGCTCCTCCTATAGGTCTCCTGTTAGTTTACTGTAAATCATCCAGCTCCTCCTATAGGTCTCCTGTTAGTTTACTGTAAACCATCCAGCTTCTCCTATAGGTCTCCTGTTAGTTTACTGTAAACCATCCAGCTTCTCCTATAGGTCTCCTGTTAGTTTACTGTAAATCATCCAGCTCCTCCTATAGGTCTCCTGTTAGTTTACTGTAAACCATCCAGCTTCTCCTATAGGTCTCCTGTTAGTTTACTGTAAACCATCCAGCTTCTCCTATAGGACTCCTGTTAGTTTACTGTAAACCATCCAGCTTCTCTTATAGGTCTCCTGTTAGTTTACTGTAAACCATCCAGCTTCTCTTATAGGACTCCTGTCAGTTTACTGTAAACCATCCAGCTCAGTTATGAGACCACCTCACCCCAATCACAACATTACAGTTATGAGACCACCTCACCCCAATCACAACATTACAGTTATGAGACCACCTCACCCCAATCACAACATTACAGTTATGAGACCACCTCACCCCAATCACAAAATGTTACAGTTATGAGACCACCTCATCCCAATCACAACATTACAGTTATGAGACCACCTCACCCCAATCACAAAATGTTACAGTTATGAGACCACCTCACCCCAATCACAACATTACAGTTATGAAACCACCTCGCCCCAATCACAACATGTTACAGTTATGAGACCACCTCACCCCAATCACAACATGTTACAGTTATGAGACCACCTCACCCCAATCACAACATTACAGTTATGAGACCACCTCACCCCAATCACAACATTACAGTTATGAGACCACCTCACCCCAATCACAACATTACAGTTATGAGACCACCTCACCCCAATCACAACATTACAGTTATGAGACCACCTCACCCCAATCACAACATTACAGTTATGAGACCACCTCACCCCAATCACAACATTACAGTTATGAGACCACCTCACCCCAATCACAAAATGTTACAGTTATGAGACCACCTCACCCCAACCACAACATTACAGTTATGAGACCACCTCACCCCAATCACAACATTACAGTTATGAAACCACCTCGCCCCAATCACAACATGTTAGTTATGAGACCACCTCACCTCAATCACAACATTACAGTTATGAGACCACCTCACCCCAATCACAACATTACAGTTATGAGACCACCTCATCCCAATCACAACATTACAGTTATGAAACCACCTCGCCCCAATCACAACATGTTAGTTATGAGACCACCTCACCCCAATCACAACACTACAGTTATGAGACCACCTCACCCCAATCACAACATTACAGTTATGAGACCACCTCACCCCAATCACAACATTACAGTTATGAGACCACTTCTCCCCAATCACAACATTACAGTTATGAGACCACCTCACCCCAATCACAACATTACAGTTATGAGACCACCTCACCCCAATCACAACATTACAGTTATGAGACCACCTCACCCCAATCACAACATTACAGTTATGAGACCACCTCACCCCAATCACAACATTACAGTTATGAGACCACCTCACCCCAATCACAACATTACAGTTATGAGACCACCTCACCCCAATCACAACATTACAGTTATGAGACCACCTCACCCCAATCACAACATTACAGTTATGAGACCACCTCGCCCCAATCACAACATGTTACAGTTATGAGACCACCTCGCCCCAATCACAACATTACAGTTATGAGACCACCTCGCCCCAATCACAACATGTTACAGTTATGAGACCACCTCGCCCCAATCACAATATATTACAGTTATGAGACCACCTCGCCCCAATTACAACATGTTACAGTTATGAGACCACCTCACCCCAATCACAACATTACAGTTATGAGACCACCTCACCCCAATCACAACATGTTACAGTTATGAAACCACCTCGCCCCAATCACAACATGTTACAGTTATGAGACCACCTCACCCCAATCACAACATGTTACAGTTATGAGACCACCTTTTTACCTCTTGTACATGTATATGGCATTGCCACCCTCTCTCTCCTGTAGCAGATATGCCAAAGCCCATAAGCCTGTATAGTGTTTAATGTGACATGAGGGAACATGTTAGAGAGGCTATGTGAATCCTGACACCAGGGAAGCCCTAGCACACCCTCAGTGCATGCTGCAGTCATAATGATACTCTCCTCCGCCATTCAGCCCTGAGGAACATTACATTACATTAGAGGTTCACTCCTCTTACAGCTATCATGTTGCATTCTGCATTGTTAGCAGATAGGGCGATAGGAGTGAAACTAATTTAGTTAATAATATATTTTTTATTTTCTTCATAAAAATAAAGGAAAAGGAGGTATATTAACAGTTAAACCTAGTTTATGGGAATTCTGCACTCAGAGAATCATGTAGTTTATTTTAATATCACAATGATTTAGGGTTGAGCGGTAACCACTTAACTTATAGATAGATATAAGCAGTGGCATAGCACGCACCCCCGGTACTGAAAATCATACCATCGATATTTCGAAGTACCCCGGTATACGTTATAAACGGTATATCGCCCAACTAGTATTATTAATTGATGTTGTATTTATTTTATATCCGCTGTGCTTGTCCTTTGCATGGCCTCTCCAGAAACCAGATATGTGTTGTCCTCTCTAGCTAACCCTCTATCTACCCAGAAACCTCAGCTGTGACAATCTCTCTAGCTGACCCTCTATCTACCCAGAAACCTCAGCTGTCACAATCTCTCTAGCTAACCCTCTATCTACCCAGAAACCTCAGCTGTGACAATCTCTCTAGCTGACCCTCTATCTACCCAGAAACCTTAGCTGTCACAATCTCTCTAGCTGACCCTCTATCTACCCAGAAACCTTAGCTGTCACAATCTCTCTAGCTGACCCTCTATCTACCCAGAAACCTCAGCTGTGACAATTTCTCTAGCTGACCCTCTATCTACCCAGAAACCTCAGCTGACACAATCTCTCTAGCTGACCCTCTATCTACCCAGAAACCTCAGCTGACACAATCTCTCTAGCTGACCCTCTATCTACCCAGAAACCTTAGCTGTGACAATCTCTCTAGCTGACCCTCTATCTACCCAGAAACCTCAGCTGTCACAATCTCTCTAGCTGACCCTCTATCTACCCAGAAACCTCAGCTGTGACAATCTCTCTAGCTGACCCTCTATCTACCCAGAAACCTCAGCTGTCACAATCTCTCTAGCTGACCCTCTATCTACCCAGAAACCTCAGCTGACACAATCTCTCTAGCTGACCCTCTATCTACCCAGAAACCTCAGCTGACACAATCTCTCTAGCTGACCCTCTATCTACCCAGAAACCTCAGCTGACACAATCTCTCTAGCTGACCCTCTATCTACCCAGAAACCTCAGCTGACACAATCTCTCTAGCTGACCCTCTATCTACCCAGAAACCTCAGCTGTGACAATCTCTCTAGCTGACCCTCTATCTACCCAGAAACCTCAGCTGTGACAATTTCTCTAGCTGACCCTCTATCTACCCAGAAACCTCAGCTGACACAATCTCTCTAGCTGACCCTCTATCTACCCAGAAACCTCAGCTGTCACAATCTCTCTAGCTGACCCTCTATCTACCCAGAAACCTCAGCTGTCACAATCTCTCTAGCTGACCCTCTATCTACCCAGAAACCTCAGCTGTCACAATCTCTCTAGCTGACCCTCTATCTACCCAGAAACCTTAGCTGTGACAATCTCTCTAGCTGACCCTCTATCTACCCAGAAACCTTAGATGTGACAATCTCTCTAGCTGACCCTCTATCTACCCAGAAACATCAGCTGTGACAATCTCTCTAGCTGACCCTCTATCTACCCAGAAACATCAGCTGTGACAATCTCTCTAGCTGACCCTCTATCTACCCAGAAACCTCAGCTGTGACAATCTCTCTAGCTGACCCTCTATCTACCCAGAAACATCAGCTGTGACAACCTAAGGCTCGTCAACACAAATATTTAACCCCATGACTCATCCACTTGGCCAGGCTCCCTTGGTGTCGATGTCAGATGTGTATGTGTGTGTGTGTGTGTGTGTGTGTGTGTGTGTGTGTGTGTGCGTGCATGCGTGCGTGCGTGTGTGTGTAGCTGATTGTTTACTAGGAGATCCCAATCTCCTGGATTGAGAGTTACCTGCATGAAGAAGCCAGTATCCATCAGTAAGCACATCCAGGATGTTATTCTCTCAAACACATTTCAGGAGCATATTCTAGGTGATTTAGATACAGGAGCTCTTACTGTTTTGACAGGATGACAAGTTGGCCCGCATCGGATGGAAACCGCTCTCCTCCAGGTGACTATGCACCGAAGAGCTTTAGAAATCAAAGAAGTTGAACAAAGAGTTGGGAGATGTTCTGTAGAAGGCTGCTTCCTGTATCTCAGGGCCAAGTGCCAATCAGGAGCTAAGAGGACTAGGGGTTGCTGGGGAAACTGCTGAGCTGACAGTGTGCACCCTGGCCCCTAGCTGGCTGGCTCACTACATTTATATATACTGACAGCAGTGTTTTGTTGAAAAGAAATCCCAAACTACAAAGACAGTATATACTGTACCTTACTATTAAGAGTTTATATTCACATATTTGGTTTATTAACAGGCCTACTAAGGATATGGAATAAAGATGGTTTATTCACAGGCCTACTAAGGATATGAGATACAGATGGTTTATTCACAGGCCTACTAAGGACATGAGATACAGATGGTTTATTCACAGGCCTACTAAGGACATGAGATACAGATGGTTTATTCACAGGCCTACTAAGGACATGAGATACAGATGGTTTATTCACAGGCCTACTAAGGACATGAGATACAGATGGTTTATTCACAGGCCTACTAAGGACATGAGATACAGATGGTTTATTCACAGGCCTACTAAGGACATGAGATACAGATGGTTTATTCACAGGCCTACTAAGGACATGAGATACAGATGGTTTATTCACAGGCCTACTAAGGATATGGAATAAAGATGGTTTATTCACAGGCCTACTAAGGATATGAGATACAGATGGTTTATTCACAGGCCTACTAAGGACATGAGATACAGATGGTTTATTCACAGGCCTACTAAGGACATGAGATACAGATGGTTTATTCACAGGCCTACTAAGGACATGAGATACAGATGGTTTATTCACAGGCCTACTAAGGACATGAGATACAGATGGTTTATTCACAGGCCTACTAAGGACATGGAATAAAGATGGTTTATTCACAGGCCTACTAAGGATATGAGATACAGATGGTTTATTCATAGGCCTACTAAGGACATGAGATACAGATGGATTTATTCACAGGCCTACTAAGGACATGAGATACAGATGGTTTATTCACAGGCCTACTAAGGACATGAGATACAGATCGTTTATTCACAGGCCTACTAAGGACATGAGATACAGATGGTTTATTCACAGGCCTACTAAGGACATGAGATACAGATGGTTTATTCACAGGCCTACTAAGGACATGAGATACAGATGGTTTATTCACAGGCCTACTAAGGACAGGTAGTGGGCAGAACAGAACTCAGATAACCTCCATTGGGATGCATGTACTATCCAGCATAATGTCCCTGTCTCTGTGAGTATGTATTCATTGTATGAACTGAGGTTGAAGACAAAAGCTTAGCTTATTAGCTTACCGGTATCTCCATAGATAATAGGCTTTGTATTTTGTGGGCTTCATAAGACTTCCATTCATGTTGATTTTGCTCAGTTTGTTAACTCAACTTTGAAGTCAGCATCCTGACTGTTTGGTGTGACAAAGACCATAGGAGTTGGCAATACAGCACAAACAGATCTGGGAGCAGGGTGTAGGCTGATGATAACTCAACACTGCAAACGTCTCTGACTGGTATTGGTATTAGGTATTTTATTAGGATCCCCATTAGCTGTTGCAAAAGCAGCAGCTACTCTTCCTGGGGTCCACACAAAACATGAAACATAATACAGAATGACATAATACAGAACATCAACAGACAACAACAGCTCAAGGACAGCTCAAGGACAGAATATAAAGGCACACGTAGCCAACATAACAATGCATACACACAAACTATCTAGGTCAAATAAAACCGGCTTTGTTGCTTCATTCTAACATGGATTACTGAGGCCAACTCACTCAGACAAAAACACTACAGCCACACCTAAACACTACAACCACACCTAAACACTACAACCACACTTAACACTACAACCACATCTAAACACTACAACCACACCTAAACACTACAACCACACCTAAACACTACAACCACATCTAAACACTACAACCACATGTAAACACTACAACCACACCTAAACACTACAGCCACACCTAAACACTACAACCACACCTAAACACTACAACCACACCTAAACACTACAGCCACACCTAAACACTACAACCACATCTAAACACTACAACCACATCTAAACACTACAGCCACACCTAAACCCTACAACCACACCTAAACACTAAACACTACATCACACCTAAACACTACAACCACACCTTAAACACTACAACACACACCTAAACACTACAACCACACCTAAACACTACAACACACACCTAAACACTACAACCACACCTAAACACTACAACCACACCTAAACACTACAACCACACCTAAACACTACAACCACACTAAACACTACAACCACACCTAAACACTACAACCACACCTAAACACTACAACCACACCTAAACACTACAACCACACCTAAACACTACAACCACACCTAAACACTACAACCACACTCTAAACACTACAACCACACCTAAACACTACAACCACACCTAAACACTACAACCACACCTAAACACTACAACCACACCTAAACACTACAGCCACACCTAACCACTACAACCACACCTAAACACTACAACCACATCTAAACACTACAACCACACATAAACACTACAACCACACCTAAACACTACAGCCACACCTAAACACTACAACCACACCTAAACACTACAACCACACCTAAACACTACAACCACACCTAAACACTACAACCACACCTAAACACTACAACCACACCTAAACACTACAACCACACCTAACACCACCCCCTCACACACCACACCTAAACACTACAACCACACCTAAACACTACAGACCCACACCTAAACACTACAACCACACCTAACCCCTACAACCACACCTAAACCCTACAACCACACCTAAACACTACAGCCACACCTAAACACTACAACCACACCTAAACACTACAGCCACACCTAAACACTACAACCACATCTAAACACTACAACCACACCTAAACCCTACAACCACACCTAAACACTACAACCACACCTAAACACTACAACCACACTTAACACTACAACCACACCTAAACACTACAACCACACCTAAACACTACAGCCACACCTAAACACTACAACCACACCTAAACACTACAACCACACCTAAACACTACAACCACACCTAAACCCTACAACCACACCTAAACACTACAACCACACCTAAACCCTACAACCACATAACACTACACCACACTAAACACTCAGCCACACTAAACACTACAACCACACCTAAACACTACAACCACACCTAAACACTACAGCCACACCTAACCACTACAACCACACCTAAACACTACAACCACATCTAAACACTACAGCCACACCTAAACACTACAACCACACATAAACACTACAACCACACCTAAACACTACAACCACATCTAAACACTACAACCACACCTAAACACAACAACCACACCTAAACACTACAGCCACACCTAACCACTACAACCACACCTAAACACTACAACCACATCTAAACACTACAACCACATCTAAACACTACAGCCACACCTAACCACTACAACCACACCTAAACATTACAACCACATCTAAACACTACAACCACATCTAAACACTACAGCCACACCTAAACACTACAACCACACATAAACACTACAACCACACCTAAACACTACAACCACATCTAAACACTACAACCACACCTAAACACAACAACCACACCTAAACACTACAGCCACACCTAACCACTACAACCACACCTAAACACTACAACCACATCTAAACACTACAACCACACATAAACACTACAACCACACCTAAACACTACAGTCACACCTAAACACTACAACCACACCTAAACACTACAACCACACATAAACACTACAACCACACCTAAACACTACAACCACACCTAAACACTACAACCACACCTAAACACTACAACCACACCTAAACACTACAGCCACACCTAAACACTACAACCACACCTAAACACTACAACCACACCTAAACACTACAGTCACACCTAAACACTACAACCACACCTAAACACTACAACCACATCTAACCACTACAGCCACACCTAAACACTACAACCACACCTAAACACTACAGTCACACCTAAACCCTACAGCCACACTTAAACACTACAAGCACACCTAAACCCTACAGCCACACCTAAACCCTACAGCCACACCTAAACCCTACAGCCACACCTAAACACTACAGTCACACCTAAACACTACAACCACACCTAAACACTACAACCACAACTAAACACTACAGCCACACCTAAACACTACAACCACATCTAAACACTACAACCACACCTAAACACTACAACCACACCTAAACACTACAGCCACACCTAAACACTACAGCCACACCTAAACCCTACAGCCACACCTAAACACTACAACCACATCTAAACACTACAACCACACCTAAACACTACAACCACACCTAAACCCTACAACCACACCTAAACACTACAACCACACCTAAACACTACAGCCACACCTAAACACTACAACCACACCTAAACACTACAACCACACCTAAACACTACAGCCACACCTAAACACTACAACCACACCTAAACACTACAGCCACACCTAACCACTACAGGCACACCTAAACACTACAACCACATCTAAACACTACAACCACACCTAAACACTACAACCACACCTAAACACTACAACCACACCTAAACACTACAACCACACCTAAACACTACAGCCACACCTAAACACTACAAATACACCTAAACACTACAGGCACACCTAAACACTACAACCACATCTAAACACTACAACCACATCTAAACACTACAACCACATCTAAACACTACAACCACACCTAAACACTACAGCCACACCTAAACACTACAACCACATCTAAACACTACAACCACATCTAAACACTACAACCACATCTAACCACTACAGCCACACCTAAACACTACAACCACATCTAACCACTACAGCCACACCTAAACACTACAACCACATCTAAACACTACAACCACATCTAAACACTACAACCACATCTAACCACTACAGCCACACCTAAACACTACAACCACATCTAAACACTACAACCACACCTAAACACTACAACCACACCTAAACCCTACAGCCACACCTAAACACTACAAACACACCTAAACACTACAGCCACACCTAACCACTACAACCACATCTAAACACTACAACCACATCTAAACACTACAACCACACCTAAACACTACAACCACACCTAAACACTACAACCACACCTAAACCCTACAGCCTAAAACCCTGAGTTCTAAACATTCCATCTGAAGCAGGCACATCCAGCTGAGAAAGCAAAGCTCAGGATTCAGAGATGGTAGTGGGCGAGTTAGGGGACAGATGGCAAGACATTACACATGGTTTGAGTCAGTCAGCTGTAGCTAGCTGCAACACGACACGACAGAGAGAGAGAGAGAGAGAGAGAGAGAGAGAGAGAGAGAGAGAGAGAGAGAGAGAGAGAGAGAGAGAGAGAGAGAGAGAGAGAGAACAGGCTGTGTAAAGGGGTGGGTAAATGCACTCAAGTTGCTCCTTCTCTGTGGTGCTGTGAAAAAGGTTGATCATCCTCCACGTTTCTGCGTGTTTCCAAAGACAGATGGAGTTTAGAACAACACGTTCTAGAGGTCTATAATGTTCCGCAGCGTTTCAACCATTATGGCCATATTGAGTGTACCCATGAGAGTACTGTCAAATGTCTATGGAGTGGCTATGCCCGTTCTAATTCTATTTCTCAGCCCTGGAACTAAATCACTTTAGTTATTTGCCTGAAGCAGATAGAATGAACAGAATACAATGCCCCAGTGTAAGATGGAATGTTTAATGACAACACACAAGGAGGATGAAATGGGCAATAGAAAGAAAATAGCTGATTCTTGGCACGGCCTATCAGACAGCTTGACAGCACAGCAATAAACCTTCGGCCTGACTCATAACTTTGTCTGCGTAGGATTCTCAAGGCCACCTCATTACTAAGGCCACTGTGAAAGCACTTTGTGCTGAAGTAAAAATGGCTTTTGAAAATCATTATTAGCAGAGAATCAAACCTTGATGTAATTTTCATGGTGTCACAATGAATATGCACAATTGCCTATATTGCATCATTTTTGTTACATGAAAATTATATTTTAGCCCCTCCCCCTGAAAACGTGAATATATGTTCTTCAGTAGGTGTTCTGCTTGTTTGTTGGTGAGAGAGCAGCCTTGTTCCTGTGGGACCCCCTCCAGACTCCAGAGTGCATGCCATGCCAATAAAATGTAGTGTTTGGAGTGATGCTGAGAGTGGTGCTGTACTAGTCTTTATGTATCCCAGGGAAACACTGACAGGCAGGCTGAGTCCTCCAAATGCCTCCCTGCATAACCATTCCACTGCATCTGCACATATTAAGAGAGAGAGAGAGAGAGAGAGAGAGGGAGAGAGAGAGAGAACTCACACACACATTGATAAGCACACACCAGTCACATGAACACATGCAGAGAAAGAGAGAAAGGGACAGGGAGAGGGAGAAAGACAGGTAGAAGAGAAATAGAGAGACCTCTTCCAGCACTAAAGCCCTGGAGCAAAAGTCCCATAACTCCCCACTCCACTTCCTCTCAGCTCTGTGAAAGTGTCACTCAGTGTGTCAACCCTCCCGGCCACAGGGGACCTGACAGTGACAGGCTCTCTGAAAGGCCTTGTTTATACCCTTGTCGAATGTCCGCCCTTGTCCCAACTGACGTTAGCTAGCTCTCAGCTCTGTCGTGGTCATCAGATTCGGAACTCAGGGCTCGGTTGGTAAGAGTGTGGTGCTAGCAATGACAAGGTTGTGGGTTAAATTCCCACATGGGGATCACATACACATTCTATAAATGTACAGTATACACTCAGTGTACTTTGAGTCAGTTTAGATGAAAGAGTCTGCTCAGGGGAAAATACATTGACTCTTCACATCCAGCTTCTCTCTGTCTACTAGTGGTGGAAGGTCAGTACACAATAGAGTAGGCTGTATGGTTGTATCATTGGCAGCAAAGGAAAATACCTCCTGATTGTAGGAGCTCTGAGATTATAACGAGGGAGGCTGCAATAATACATCTCTATAGGAGGTCAAGCCTATAGCTCAGTAGGAGATGAATGGATGTTGAATAGAGTCACTGATTATAATTATTTCCAATACCCTAATAGATATACCTTAGTTGTCAAGTAGTATATTACTTACTGTGCAGAGGTCTAGTAATCAGTAGACTACTTTTTTTGTGATTATTGCTATCACAATTTCATCAAGGTTATTTTATAGAACAGCAGTCGACCTAGGTGGGCTTTTTCCATTATACATTTTTTTATGAATTTTTCTGATTCGTGTAGATATGCTGCCATCTGACGGACAACCTCTGATAACACATGCAATCAAAAAGCTCGGTTTGTCCCTCGTCGTATACTGTTCTCAAGTCATGTGAACTCGCATACGTGCGGACGTGCTGCAGCTTACAGGTCGTCTGATTAGGTAAGAACATTATGTTCCTTTACATAACAGCACACATTCACACGAATATTTCAGGAACTTAACGCATATCATCATATTGTAATGGTGTATGTTTACATTGAAATGTAACTTTGAAAAATAAGAAATTGTCATCTCAAACTTACGTCTGTCGCGAACGAGAAGTGAGAGTGCAGCCGATCAAAACAAACAAGACTGGACTTGTGTCAGCTCTTTGCTACCGCATAGCTGCAGGCTGTCTGTCACTGCCAGTTGTCAACAACAACACTAGTTAGCTGTATCAAATACTTACGTATCATCTTGTTTTTGTCCCTTTTAGTTTGCTAGATAGTCAAAAGCATAGCAGTAAGCAGCGATTTCGTCATATTGTTAAGGCAACACTCATAGTATATAACCGTACAAGCTAACTTGCAATATCAAGTTCACGTTTGATCAATTCAATTATATTTCCCAGTGTCTGCTGTATTCTGTCTGTCTTGCATGGTTTATTAGCTGTCCTATTATGTAATGTCACACATGTAGTATTCATCTTGTTTCCACATCTTCAGGTGTAAAACTAGTGACAGAGGGCCACCAGGATGACTAGTGTAAGTACTAAACATTTACATTGCATCATATATATATATATATATATATACTGCTCAAAAAACTAAAGGGAACATTTAAACAACACAATGTAACTCCAAGTCAATCACACTTCTGTGAAATCAAACTGCCCACTTAGGAAGCAACACTGATTGACAATAAATTTCACATGCTGTTGTGCAAATGGAATAGACAACAGGTGGAAATTATAGGCAATTAGCAAGACACCCCCAATAAAGGAGTGGTTCTGCAGGTGGGGACCACAGACCACTTCTCAGTTCTTATGCTTCCTGGCTGATGTTTTGGTCACTTTTGAATGCTGGCGGTGCTTTCACTCTAGTGGTAGCATGAGACGGAGTCTACAACCCACACAAGTGGCTCAGGTAGTGCAGCTCATCCAGGATGGCACATCAATGCGAGCTGTGGCAAGAAGGTTTGCTGTGTCTGTCAGCGTAGTGTCCAGAGTATGGAGGCGCTACCAGGAGACAGGCCAGTACATCAGGAGACGTGGAGGAGGCCGTAGGAGGGCAACAACCCAGCAGCAGGACCGCTACCTCCGCCTTTGAGCAAGGAGGAGCAGGAGAAGCACTGCCAGAGCCCTGCAAAATGACCTCCAGCAGGCCACAAATGTGCATGTGTCTGCTCAAACGGTCAGAAACAGACTCCATGAGGGTGGTATGAGGGCCCGACGTCCACAGGTGGGGGTTGTGCTTACAGCCCAACACCGTGCAGGACGTTTGGCATTTGCCAGAGAACACCAAGATTGGCAAATTCGCCACTGGCGCCCTGTGCTCTTCACAGATGAAAGCAGGTTCACACTGAGCACGTGACAGACGTGACACAGTCTGGAGACGCCGTGGAGAACATTCTGCTGCCTGCAACATCCTCCAGCATGACCGGTTTGGTGGTGGGTCAGTCATGGTGTGGGGTGGCATTTATTTGGGGGGCCGCACAGCCCTCCATGTGCTCGCCAGAGTAGCTTGACTGCCATTAGGTACCGAGATGAGATCCTCAGACCCCTTGTGAGATCATATGCTGGTGCGGTTGGCCCTGGGTTCCTCCTAATGCAAGACAATGCTAGACCTCATGTGGCTGGAGTGTGTCAGCAGTTCCTGCAAGAGGAAGGCATTGATGCTATGGACTGGCCCGCCCGTACCCCAGACCTGAATCCAATTGAGCACATCTGGGACATCATGTCTCGCTCCATCCACCAACGCCACGTTGCACCACAGACTGTCCAGGAGTTGGCGGATGCTTTAGTCCAGGTCTGGGAGGAGATCCCTCAGGAGACCATCCGCCACCTCATCAGGAGCATGCCCAGGCGTTGTAGGGGGGTCATACGGGCACGTGGAGGCCACACACACTACTGAGCCTCATTTTGACTTGTTTTAAGGACATTACATCAAAGTTGGATCAGCCTGTAGTGTGGTTTTCCACTTTAATTTTGAGTGTGACTCCAAATCCAGACCTCCATGGGTTGATAGATTGGATTTCCATTGATTATTTTTGTGTGATTTTGTTGTCAGCACATTCAACTATGTAAAGAAAAAAGTATTTAATAAGATTATTTATTTCATTCAGATCTAGGATGTGTTGTTTAAGTGTTCCCTTTATTTTTTTGAGCAGTATATATATATATATATATATATATAATACTGTAACTAGGGTGCTTGACGCTTCTCCTCTGATTGATTTGATTAATAACTGTGTAGGTGCTGTGTGGGCGAGCCCGGCTGGTGATAACCCAGTCGTCAGGGCGTCAGGCCTTATCTGCACTCCGGGTGGGCTGGATACGAACCTTCTCAGCTGCTGGTTCTGATGAGCCTTATTTTGTCGTGTCACGGGGGGACTCAGACTCAGGTAGGCTACTGCTATATCAACCACAACACTGGTAACACTGGTTCATTTGTTATTTTACACTAACTGTGACCGAATTTTGGACTTTGTGTTTTTGAGTTATAAATTGTAAATACGGTGCATTCGGAAAGTATTCAGACCCCTTCCCATTTTCCACATTTTGTTACGTTACAACCTTATTCTAAAATGTATTATATTAAATAAATTCCTCAACATTCTACACACAATACCCCATCACGACAAAGCGAAAACAGGTTACGTTTTTTGGTGCAAATTCATATTTTTTTTTTTAACAGAAATACCTTATTTACATCAGTATTCAGACCCTTTGCTATGAGACTTGAAATTGAGCTCAGCTGCATCCTGTTGCCATTGATCATCCTTGAGATGTTTCTACAACTTGATTGGAGTCCACCTGTGGTAAATTCCATTAGTTGGACATGATTTGGAAAGGCACACACCTGTCTATATAAGGTCCCACAGTTGACAGTGTATTTCAGAGCAAAAACCAAGCCATGATGTTGAAGGACTTGTCCGTAGAGCTTCCAGACAGGATTGTGTCGAGGGACAGATCTGGGGAAGTGTACCAAAAAATGTCTGCAGCATTGAAGGTCCCCAAGAACACTGTGGCCTCCATCATTCTTAAATGGGAGGAGTTTGGAACCACCAAGACTCTTCCTAGAGCTGGCTGCCCGGCCAAACTGAGCAATTGGAGGAGAAGAGGCTTGGTCAGGGAGGTGACCAAGAACCCGATGGTCAGTCTGACAGAGCTCCAGAGTTCCTTTGTGGAGATGGGAGAACCTTCCGGAAGGACAACCATCTCTGCAGCACTCCACCAATCAGGCCTGTATGGTAGAGTGGCCAGACGGAAGCCACTCCTGAGTAAAAGACACATGACAGCCCGTTTGGAGTTTGTCAAAAGGCCCCTAAAGGACTCTCAGACCATGAGAAACAAGATTCTCTGTTCTGATGAAACCAATATTGAACTATTTGGCCTGTAGGGATGTTTTTCAGTGGCAAGGACTGGGAGACTTTCAAAAGATGAACGGAGCAAAGTACAGAGAGATCCTTGATGAAAACCTTTTCGTCTCTGAATGCTCTTGAGTGGCCTATCCAGAGCCCGGACTTGAACCTGATCGAACATCTCTGGAGAGAACTGAAAATAGCTGTGCAGCGACGCTCCCCATCCAATCTGACAGAGCTTGAGAGGATTTGCTGAGAAAATGGGAGAAACTCTCCAAATACAGGTGTGCCAAGCTTGTAGCGTCATACCCAAGAAGACTCGAGGCTGTAATCGCTGCCAAAGCTGCTTCAACAAAATACTGAGTAAAGGGTCTGAATACTTATGTAAATATGATATTTCAGTTTTTTATTTTTAATACATTTGCAAAAAAACATAAGGTTTTTTCTTTGTCATTATGTGTAGATTGATGGGGGGGGAAACTATTTAATCCATTTTAGAATAAGGCTGTGACGTAACAAGATGTGGGAAAAGTTATGGGGTCTGAATACTTCCGAATGCACTGTATGCATTAAACATTTTATTATGAGAAAATGATCTCAAACTTTACATAAATGTAGCTACTGTTAGGCAGAAAATACGTTTTGAAATTTGTCAGATTTACCATTATTGTAATATACTCCTCTTTCTCCCTACCAGGCCCTAGGACAGTATGGCCTGATGAAAACATGGGACCATTTGGCCCCCAGGACCAGCGGTTCCAGTTGCCAGGTAACTCAGGCTTTGACTTTCACCTGGAAGGCATGGCAGACCAGAGGATTAAAGGCCCAGTCCACCGGACGGTACCTGACGTTCTGACTGCTGCTACTAGCAGTGAGAGACATGAGTTTGTAATGGCCCAGTTTGTCAGCGAGTTTCAGGTAAATACGTCACTCACAATAACTCTTTAACTAAACAAAATGTGTCCTTATTCAATTGTAAATAAACATGGATATTATTCTTAAACATTTCAAAAATATGTTTATATAATTTTCTAAAAGTATTTCTATTATGTTTCATACTGGTAGAGTTATATGTTGAATACTTAGAGGTTTTTTCTTTGTAGGTCAAAAGTGTTCACATGTTATCGATGAGCGTCCGCAAGGCAGAGCACTACTTTGATCAGCCCAATGTGAACTGTTCTATACAGACCTGTCCTGAGCTGCTGAAGAAAGGTAGCCTTTTTTATTAGCATGGTGTAGTCATACTTATCATAACATTACCTATTCATGTCGTGTTTTATCAACCGCAATCCACACACGTCAGATGGCTGTATGCAATATCAAGCCATGTCCACTAGGGGGAAGTAACTTCATTACTAACGTCACTAATGTTGTCCAGGTGCGTGATGGCTGACCTTTCTGTAGGCCTATTGGCTAGCTAGCAGTTGAATGTGTAGCAAATGTCTCTTTATTTCCTCTGTTAGAGTTTGAATCCTATTTCCCCTCGGCCCCAGCCAGCGCCATCACTGTTGTCACGGTGAAACACACCAGATGTGAGGTGATCGACAACGAAGTGATCGACAGAGAACAGCTACTTCACAAAGTGAGTTGGAACTCCATGTCCACTGTTTGTTTCCCATTGATATGGATTCAGTGATAGTAATTTCAGTAAATGATTCTGCCATCACTTTTTGGAGTTGTAGGCCTGTGTACTTATTGAAGGTCTTACTCTGTACCTCCCCTTTATTGGAGAACTGTTTTCTTGTCCGTTAACTGTCAGTTAGTTTGACTACTGACATACTGGATGTTTTCGGTTATTTCAGTTAGTTTGACTACTGACAGATACTAGATATTTTCAGTTATTTTTACTACTGACCTTACTACTGTTATTCCCCAGTTTGTTAGTGGTGCTAAGGAAATCTGCTTTGCTCTGTGGACAGCTGGCTTCTGGGCTGACTTCATTGACCCCTCATCAGGATCAGCTGTGAGTTGTTGTCCTACCTGTTTTGTTTGTTTATTAATTGTTTATGTCAAAATATCTATATAATGTGTAATACATATGTAATACAATATTGATGTAGTGTTTACTGCACTTCATCAACCTGAGATATTTTCCAGGAGACGTATGTAGTCTTCAAGACAACCACATCACATCATTCCTTTGTCTTGTCCCACAGTTCTTTGGATCTCACTCCAACCACCCACTACTCAAAGAGGAGGAGTGGAGCCATCTAGGTTTCCATATCGAGGCCTCTGGATCCTGCACAGTTATCCGTCACGTCCTGAGGGGAACACCTACGTTTGTTGGAACTGTTTTCACTACCGCACCTGCTAACAGTCATGTCATGGAAAGACTTCAAGGCCAGTCAAGTGCATTTGAAGACGGGGACTAGTTTTTATATTTAGTTATCACCATGTGAGAATGATGTATCTCACTATCCAAAAGACTGTTTGTGCCCTGACCTCTGTTTGTTCACTTTGGATTGTTTTGGAGGAAAACCCTTACCCATAATGCCATTGTCTTCACCACACCAGCATGGAGAAAAAGTTCTGATGGGTTGTTGTCTTCAGACACATGCCTAACTATGTTAACCTGGTTCCAGATCTGTTTGTGTTATTCTGTTTGTGCTGTCTTGCCAAAGTTGGTACGAGGACACAAACAGATCTGGGACCAGGCTATATAACTATGTACTTGGAAGTAGACGGGTAGGTTGCGTACAGTACTGCAGCGATCTATTGTTGATTCTGATGATATCATAAAGACTTGACTGAGGAAGATCTCTTTGGCAGCTGTGTTTAAACACCCAATGAACCACCTAGCTACCTTTTGACTGAGGGCCCTTTTTCTAGCCTTACCGCTGAAGATCCTCACGATATAACTCCAAAAGCAATGTTCCCCATTCACATATTTCAGTTCAATCTGAGAGAACCTTTACATTTCGATCGTGCTGTAACACTCAAATTCAGCACTACGGATTGAATCTAGTCTAATATAGTCAATAGTTAACACTTTCAGACTAATCTAGTGTCTACAGAGTATTGCTACTGTACAGGGTTTTCCTTCACTTGCACAATGGGAATAGAAATATGGTGTCTTGGAGGAGTCTGTTGTCCGTTTCTACCATAATGAATTAAAATGTCTAATGTGGCTGGTATGGTACACAGATCATTCAGTCATTTAATTATTCAATCATCTAATAGATGTAAGAAAGTAGGGACGTGTGAGGCAACACACAACACTAAACAAAATAATAATGAATAGCTAATCCAAAAGAGATTTTCAGTTTGTCCTCTACATACGATTAGAAATTTAGACAATGCAATTAACACTTAAGTCTTTGCTAATTAGGGAACACAAACACTAAGAGAAATTGAAAAGAATATGCCTGGCCTTGAGGTAATGCGTTACTCTGCATCTCAGTGCTAGAGGTGCCACTACAGACCCTGGTTCGAATCCAGGCTGTATCTCAACCGGCCGTGATTGGGAGTCCCATAAAAATATGTGACTTCTGGGCCTTCTCTTTTAGTAAAGTGTTCCCAGGACAAGGAGTATGTTGTTTGGGTAAGAGAAACATCTCATTTCACACCTCTAAAAACTTTAGGCTAAACACTGATTTGAGAAGGACTGATGGGTTTGGTTTGGAGCTGTGACCATCCAGTCTGTCGGCCAGAATCAGATAAAGAAAGTCCTTTAAAATGAACACCTCTGCAGCTTAACATAATCTCCTTCACAAGGCTTTTAAACTACACCTCCTGGACGCAGAGGGTCTGAGAAAGACATTACCTTTTTACTTCCTGGAGAGGAAAGCAGAGAGGCAAGAGAAAGAGAGGGGTGTTAGAATGGTCCTTTTTTACTGCACCTCTAAGCTCCAAACCTCGTATTTCTGCCTAATGTTACCTTAACTGTGAAACTTTACCGCAGTCTGACTCCACACGCCTCATGCGGCATCTAAAATATCTTGCATTCCACAAAATGCACTATCTGGTTATGTGGATACTGTTTATACTGTAGAAACAACATGTTCAGGCAAACAATACATTTAATGGTGAACACTATACCAAACCGGGACGGGCCTCCCCGGTGTAATACATTTAATGGTGAACACTGTATACCAAACCTGGTGCAATACATTTAATGGTGAACACTGTATACCAAACCTGGCGTAATACATTTAATGGTGAAGACAATGTATACCAAACCTGGTGTAATACATTTAATGGTGAACACTGTATACCAAACCTGGTGTAATACATTTAATGGTGAACACAATGTATACCAAACCTGGTGTAATACATTTAATGGTGAACACTGTATACCAAACCTGGTGTAATACATTTAATGGTGAACATAATGTATACCAAACCTGGTGTAATACATTTAATTGTGAACAATGTATACCAAACCTGGTGTAATACATTTAATTGGTGAACACAGTGTATACCAAACCTGGTGTAATACATTTAATTGTGAACATAATGTATACCAAACCTGGTGTAATACATTTAATTGTGAACAATGTATACCAAACCTGGTGTAATACATTTAATTGTGAACAATGTATACCAAACCTGGTATATGGGATCTGTACAGGATGTTTAGACCATCATCCTAAAGACAACATGCTAATCAATAAGTGCCAACCTTTCTATTGGACAGAACTGTAAGAAATACAGAAACATGTTACAACATTGTAGTGTTATGGTTGACGTCATATCTTCCACAGCCAGCGCCAGATAGCCAATGGGTTGAGAGGAAATGATCAGTCATCAGTCTCATGTGTATGGTGGGCACACAGCCTAAATCAACCAACCACAAGACTCCAGGAACAAAAACACTGCACTGCAACCTAGTTCACGTTTCATTCTACCTGAATCTAATGTTAACTACAGGTATTTAACAATTGTTAAATGTATTATACAAAATAAATACTATGTACATATATCACATACTGCACATAGAATCCAGTAAATATAACAGAACTTCTTAGGATGAGCCAAAATCTAGAAGATTCCATCAATACCGTCTCGGTTAAAAAAGAGGAAAAATGTAATAAATTAAACAACTTAATAAAATTATAACACCAAATATCTGGTGATCAAATTTTAGATATACTTCCTCTACCATGCAGAAGGAGTGTTAGATGTCATAGACTGTTGGATAGCATGACGCTGATGACGGTAGGAGTGTTAATGTCATAGACTGTTAGATAGCATGACGCTGATGACGGTAGGAGTGTTAGATGTCATAGACTGTTGGATAGCATGACGCTGATGACGGTAGGAGTGTTAGATGTCATAGACTGTTAGATAGCATGACGCTGATGACGGTAGGAGTGTTAATGTCATAGACTGTTAGATAGCATGACGCTGATGACAGTAGGAGTGTTAGATAGCATGACGCTGATGACGGTAGGAGTGTTAGATGTCATAGACTGTTGGATAGCATGATGCTGATGACGGTAGGAGTGTTAATGTCATAGACTGTTAGATAGCATGACGCTGATGACGGTAGGAGTGTTGGATAGCATGACGCTGATGACGGTAGGAGTGTTAATGTCATAGACTGTTGGATAGCATGACGCTGATGACGGTAGGAGTGTTAATGTCATAGACTGTTAGATAGCATGACGCTGATGACGGTAGGAGTGTTAGATAGCATGACGCTGATGACGGTAGGAGTGTTAATGTCATAGACTGTTGGATAGCATGACGCTGATGACGGTAGGAGTGTTAATGTCATAGACTGTTGGATAGCATGACGCTGATGACGGTAGGAGTGTTAATGTCATAGACTGTTAGATAGCATGACGCTGATGACAGTAGGAGTGTTAGCATGACGCTGATGACGGTAGGAGTGTTAGATGTCATAGACTGTTGGATAGCATGATGCTGATGACGGTAGGAGTGTTAATGTCATAGACTGTTAGATAGCATGACGCTGATGACGGTAGGAGTGTTAGATAGCATGACGCTGATGACGGTAGGAGTGTTAATGTCATAGACTGTTGGATAGCATGACGCTGATGACGGTAGGAGTGTTAATGTCATAGACTGTTAGATAGCATGATGCTGATGACGGTAGGAGTGTTAGATAGCATGACGCTGATGACGGTAGGAGTGTTAGATGTCATAGACTGTTGGACAGCATGACGCTGATGACGGTAGGAGTGTTAGATAGCATGACGCTGATGACGGTAGGAGTGTTAGATAGCATGACGCTGATGACGGTAGGAGTGTTAGATGTCATAGACTGTTAGACAGCATGACGCTGATGACGGTAGGAGTGTTAGATAGCATGACGCTGATGACGGTAGGAGTGTTAATGTCATGGACTGTTGGATAGCATGACGCTGATGACGGTAGGAGTGTTAGATGTCATAGACTGTTGGACAGCATGACGCTGATGACGGTAGGAGTGTTAATGTCATAGACTGTTGGATAGCATGACGCTGATGACGGTAGGAGTGTTAATGTCATAGACTGTTGGACAGCATGACGCTGATGACGGTAGGAGTGTTAGATAGCATGACGCTGATGACGGTAGGAGTGTTAGATGTCATAGACTGTTGGATAGCATGACGCTGATGATGGTAGGAGTGTTAGATAGCATGACGCTGATGACGGTAGGAGTGTTAGATGTCATAGACTGTTGGATAGCATGACGCTGATGACGGTAGGATTGTTAATGTCATAGACTGTTGGAAAGCATGACGCTGATGACGGTAGAGCTCAGACAGCCAGTGAGCAGCCAGTAGTGTGTGAGTAGACCGTTACTGCTGTGGAGGAGAGAGGTGGTGGAAAAGATGGCATCTGTCTTGTTTCTTGGCAACTGCATGTTACAGATGTTTCCTTCACAGCAAACAGTGCAGACCTGGAATCAGGAATAGAGATAGAATCACTTTTATTCACCTAGTACATTAACACATACACAGAATTTGAATAGGTGAAATGGTGCTTCCAGCAAAAAACTAAATATACAGACAGACTACAGACAGAACACATACAAACTACAGACAGAACACAAACAAACTACAGACAGTCCACAAACAGAACACAGACAGTCAACAGACAGACTACAGACAGAACACAGACCAACTACAGACAGTCCACAAACAGAACACAGACAGAGGAATTTCCAGAAAGAGATTGAAATAACAACTGCTGAGAAGAGACCAGATTCTTATCCAAGTGAGATCATTGTAAACCAGGGCCTGGGGTTACCATGACAGTGTGGTAAATCACACCAGACACCACAGAGCAGAGAGCCACATTCTGAACTGCAAATATTACTAATAAAAGTTCAAATATCATCTTTCTTTCCATACATGCTGGGGCACAGGGTAGCCTAGTGGTTAGAGTGTTGGACTAATAACTGAATGGTTGCAAGATCAAATCCCACAGCTGACAAGGTACAAATCTGTCCTTCTGACCCTGAACAAGGCAGTTAACCCACTGTTCCTAGGTTGTCATTGAAAATAAGAATTTGTTCTTACCTGACTTGCCTAGTTAAATAAAGGTAAAATATAATAAAAATGTGTGTCCCCATTGTAAGTTAAATGTACTTGTAGGAGTTATGTTATTCAAAGGAAAGAGGCTTCTTTAATGACCTTGTATCCTTCATGGTTGTCCTGGGTGCAGCCTGTAGACAGACAGTGGACCAGGGCCACGCAGCGTTTGGTCACAGACACAGTGTTCCCCTGGACGTCCATCACATGGAGGGTGTAGCAGTACCTGGTCTCTGTCAGACACACAGACACTGTCCTTAAAGGTGCAATCTCCAATATTTACAGCTGAGAGATGGATCCATTTCTCCAGCGCTAAATGTCAGGGCTGCTTAGCTTTATATATTGTCAAACTTGATCTAACATTTAGACACTATGGAATCCTGAGAAATAACGGGCCAATGAGCAATAAGTTGAACGATGATAAAAACACATCACTTTCACATTATTGTATGTCAGTTAATGTAAACGCTAATGTAGCTTACTTTTCAACAGCAATGTAATTCATTTCCATGAATATCATGTGTTAACAATCTACTTCTTACTGAAGTGAACGGTAACACTGAAAGAGACTGAGGGTTCAGATGTATTCCAGTGATTTAAACCAATCCTCACGTTTCATGTGATAAACTACCCTTTATCATTTGTTTATAACTCAAAGAATGTGCTTTTTAGATCAAATCTTTAAGGCAACAAATAACTTCACAATGATTTCAGACATTTAGTAGACAACCATATATCTATATAAAAGAAGAGAGCCTGTGGAGTTATACAACCTGCCAATTCAATTTCTTAAATAAACATGTCCAGCTTAAGTGAAATACACTGTGTTAAAGATACAGAGACCAGCAAAGAAAACATTGATAACCCTTCATTTTACAGCCTGGTATTTTCCTCTAATTTATATTTCTGCTCTGGACGGAGTCGAGAGGGTCTTAAAACAGGGTTTGATGATAGATACAGAGCAGGCTGTAAATACCAGAAATACCTTACTGTAATTACCTCGTGGGCAGTATACGTCCGGAGCCCAGCGATTGCATTCGTAGTTGTCTGGTGCATCTTTACATGTGAAGCACTTGAACCCTCCAGGATGAGGTGTGGCTGTGGATACAAGAGGAGACAAGCACACGTCTATTATTCACCATCTAGATTTAATCACATATTTTTAGTAGATTTAATAACATGTCCCAAAATGAAAAAACACTTCCCTGAATCAATACATTGTCATTACTCAATGAGCTATAGAAGAAATGCAAATTGTACAATTGACTCCTAATTGTGAGTTCTTTCAGTCCTCAGTGCTACAGCGATATGTAGTCCTCAGAGCTACAGCGATATGTAGTCCTCAGCGCTACAGCGATATGTAGTCCTCAGAGCTACAGCGATATGTAGTCCTCAGCGCTACAGCGATATGTAGTCCTCAGAGCTACAGCGATATGTAGTCCTCAGAGCTACAGCGATATGTAGTCCTCAGAGCTACAGCGATATATAGTCCTCAGCGCTACAGCGATATGTAGTCCTCAGAGCTACAGCGATATGTAGTCCTCAGAGCTACAGCGATATGTAGTCCTCAGCGCTACAGCGATATGTAGTCCTCAGAGCTACAGCAATGTGTAGTCCTCAGCGCTACAGTGATATGTAGTCCTCAGCGCTACAGCGATATGTAGTCCTCAGAGCTACAGCGATATGTAGTCCTCAGCGCTACAGCGATATGTTGTCCTCAGAGCTACAGCGATATGTAGCGATATGTAGTCCTCAGCGCTACAGCGATATGTAGTCCTCAGCGCTACAGTAAACAAAAGATTGATGTAGCTGCTACAAAGCAGAGAGCGACATACATTTAGACCTACAGTACATACAGCGACATTTAGACCTACAGTAGCATACAGCGACATTTAACTACAGTACATTCAGGAGCATTTACACTACAGTACATTCAGGACATTTAACTACAGTAGCATACATGACATTTAACTACAGTACATACAGGACATTTAACTACAGTACATACAGGACATTTAACTACAGTACATACAGGACATTTAACTACAGTACATTCAGGACATTTAACTACATTCACACTGTGTGTCTTTGTTAAGTGTTATATTATGAGAGGACAATACAGTTTGAATTGAATTAATGAACCATCAGTTCAACCGTCTAGATTCTAGAATAGAATGGTCTCTAAACTTTGCATGGAGACCATCTGCCGTGATCAAACAGTAGGCTTGTTTAGTTTGTTCAATTGGCAACCATTATGTTAATACTAAGAACACTGGGAATCAGGCCTCCCATTGGATATTGGGCCTCCCATTGGATATTGTGCATCCCAAATGGCACCCTATTCCCTATATAGTGCACTAATTTTGATCATGGCCAATGGGGTAGTAGTGCACTATAAAGGGAATGACGTACCATTTGGGGCAGAGCATAAGACAGCTACAGGTCTCAGGGTCATCCAAACTTCACTCAAAGAACAAAAGTCTGCCTGCCTGCCTGTTACACACACACACACACACACACACACACACACACACACACACACACACACACCCTCTAATCCACCCTCCATACCCCAAGCCCCCAGGGCTGGTCAAGGTCATCCTATCCCCCTGTACAAGCCGGGCGTGGGTCCAAACAGACACGCATTTCTTGGGGAATTCAGCTCAGATATCCCTATGAAATTAACAACCATAAACCTGATATAGGAGCTCTTGGCTTATCAGATGTTGAAGGCAGATTGTGCCAAGAGAGCTGAGGTAAAATACATTAGATGAGATTTCAGTGTTTGACTGCAGGGAGATGTAGAGGAGGGGGAGGGGAACCATTAGGGGTCTGACCTCGTACGTTCCTGCCTCTTAGAGCTACTGTGCGTTTCCATATTTCTCACACGGCGGTGAGCGCAGTTCTCACTGTGGACCAGTATACTGTACTGTAGTCTGAGGAACTGAAGGCTGAGGGACAGAATGCGTCTCAGTTTCACAGAGAGAAAGGGGTGGAAAACAGGAAGTCACATCTGGAAACTCGCACACATCTCACTGATACCTAACACCGCAGATGTAGTAAGCCAGAGAGACTGTGTCACACAGTGGTACATATTCTGAGTGGATGAGGAAGATGTCTCTACACTGGCATTGTGGATGAATATTGTTTTATTATAATCTCTTCAAGATATGGAAAGTACCTTCAAAGATGAAGGCAGGGTGGAGAGAGGCCTGACTGTGGCCATTAACAGCTGTGGCCATGTCACCTTTGTCTGGGGATCAGAGCAGGGGCGGCATGCCCCTCAAAGATCTGAGGGGGCACAAAGTATGTGAAAAGTGCTGAACCTTTCTATTCTCATAGGTTATACAGATCGTAAGTTAAAGATAAAGATTTTTGTTAAGAGTATTATTATATAGGGCTTCCGAGTGGCGCAGCGATCTAAGGCACTGCATCTCAGTGCAAGAGGTGTCACTAGAGTCCTTGGTTCGAATCCAGGCTGTATCACATCCGACCGTGATTGGGAGTCCCATAGGGCCCAGCATCGTCCAGGTTTGGCAGGGGTAGGCCGTCATTGTAAATAAGAATTTGTTCTTAACTGACTTGCCTAGTTAAAGGTTCAATTTAAATATTATTTATCGATTGACTATGACTTTTTAAATCACCCAGCAGTGCTATCTGCAGAGCTAGCTCCAAATGTTTCAATTCTTCAGCCATTCCTGAACCTGCGACCAAAAACAAGCTACATATGGACAGTACCAAAACAAATGAGCTAATGATTCTGTCTCTTCGCAGCAAAATCTGCAGAGCTGGGATGGTTGTATCCCACATATAGATAAAATGTTATTGGTTGCAAGAATTTTGTATCATAATCTAAGTTTTGAATCCAGCGTTGTTTTGTGAATCAGTTTATAAACCATGTGCCATGGAATCGGTACATTGAAATCTCTCCCCAACTATTTTGCAATCTATATGGAACAGCTGTCCATTTTTTGGTCCTTAAATAAAACTGGTATACTTTTTTATTTATCACAATTGTCTTTAACCAATGTTGGTCTTTAACGCAGGGCTGACAGACAAGTTCCTTACTTTCTCCCAATTCCACTTGCCTCTTCCATTTTTGCGGTAATGCTGCAATTAGTTGGTTGTAATTTTGAGTAGAGCAGGCATATATTTTTGTTAGCTGCGTGTGTGACAACTCCACCAGTCCTATTTATGATATCATTTACAAAGATTATACCGTTTTGGGGGGGGGGGCGTTATTTCTCCCCAAAAATATCTTTTTTTTTTTATCAATTACAATATTTAAGTTTAACCTTAATATTTGTTGTCATATTTGTCATATCTGTCTTTTCTGGGGGATTAAACTGAAATTGAAACAAACTTTCTATAGCTTGTTTTATAAATAGCTGTAGCGGGGTGCGTAATTGGCGGCAGAGAAGTCAGGCGCAGGAGAGCAGAACTGGGTAATAACCGGAGATTTATTAAGCAAAACCAACGGCATCCAGAAGAATAAGATAAATGGGCACAAAAATAACCCGTTGTGCGCTCACGGGGAACGTGCACAAACACTACAATAAACAATCCCACACAAAGACATGGGGGGAACAGAGGGTTAAATACACAACAAGTAATTGAGGGAATTGAAACCAGGTGTGAGGAAAAACAAGACAAAACACATGGAAAATGAAAAATGGATCAATGATGGCTAGAAGACCGGCGACACCGATCGCCGAACGCCGCTCGAACAAGGAGAGGACCCGACTTCGCCGGAAGTCGAGACAGTACCCCCCCCCCCCCGACGCGCGGCCCCAGCAGCGCGCCGACGCCGGCCTCGGGGACGACCCGGAGGGCGAGGCACAGGGCGATCCGGAAGAAGACGGTGGAACTGCCGCAGCATTGAAGGGTCCAACACGTCCTCCAACGGAACCCAGCACTTCTCCTCCGGACCGTACCCCTCCCACTCCACGAGGTACTGAAGACCCCTCGCCCGACGCCTCGAATCCAGTATAGAGCGAACGAAGTACGCCCCGACCCCCTCGATGTCCAGAGGGGGCGGAGGAACCTCCCGCACCTCAGACTCCTGGAGCAGGCCAACCACCACCGGCCTGAGGAGAGACACATGGAACGAGTGGTTAGTACGGTAATCGGGGGGAGCTGTAACCTATAACAAACCTCGTTCACTCTCCTCAGGACTTTAAATGGCCCCAGAAACCGCGGACCCAGCTTCCGACAGGGCAGGCGGAGGGGCAGGTTCCGGGGCGAGAGCCAGACCTGGTCCCCCAGTGTGAGCACCGGGGCCTCACTGCGGTGACGGTCTGCGCAGGATTTCTGGCGCAGCACAGCCCGCTGGAGGTGAACATGGGCGGCGTCCCATGTCTCCTCCGCGCGCCTGAACCAGTCGTCAACCGCAGGAGCCTCGGTCTGACTCTGATGCCAAGGCGTCAGAACCGGCTGGTACCCCAGAACGCACTGGAAGGGGGAGAGGTTAGTGGAGGAGTGGCGGAGCGAGTTCTGAGCCATCTCGGCCCAGGGCACGAACGCTGCCCACTCCCCCGGCCGATCCTGGCAATACGACCGCAGAAACCTGCCCACATCCTGGTTCACTCTATCCACCTGCCCATTACTCTCGGGATGAAACCCCGAGTTAAGGCTGATCGAGACCCCCAGACGTTCCATGAACGCCTTCCAGACCCTCGAAGTGAACTGGGGACCTCGATCAGACACTATATCCTCAGGCACCCCGTTGTGCCGGAAGACGTGCGTAAACAAGGCCTCCGCAGTCTGTAGGGCCTCCGCCACTCCTCCACTAACCTCTCCCCCTTCCAGTGTGTATTGGGGTATCAGCCGGTTCTGGCTCCTTGGCATCAGAGTCAGACCGAGGCTCCTGCGGTGGACGACTGGTTCCTGCGCGTGGAGGGGGCCCCGGCGTACTCCGTTCGTTCCATCCTGGATTCAAGGCGTCGGGCAGGGTGCCTTCAGTACCTCGTGGAGTGGGAGAGGTACGGCCCGGAGGAGAGGTGCTGAGTTCCGGTGGCGGATGTGTTGGACCCTGAACTGCTGCGGGAGTTCCACCGTTGCCGGCCGGATCGCCTTGCGCCTCGCCCTCCGGGTTGTCCCCGAGGCCAGTGTCGGCGCGCCGCTGGAGCCGCGCATCAAGGGGGGGTACTGTCACGACTTCCGGCGGTCGACGTCACCAGCTTTCTAGCCATCGCCGCTCCATTTTTTATTGTTCCACTTGTTTTGTCTTGTTCCCTGCACACCTGTTTTACATTCCCAATCACACTGCATGTATTTATTCCTCTGTTCCCCCCCATGTCTTTGTGTGAAATTGTTTGGTGTTACGTGTTTGAGGTTACGCGCCAGGCTGGTGTTTAATGATTTGTGTTTTTGCACGTAGTATGTTTATTTGGTATCTTTAGCTTTTGTAACTGTGTTTTGCGCTCTGCACTTTTGCTGTTGTGGCTGGAGGTTTTGACGCAGTTGCGCCCGTCTGCTGTTTTCTCCTGCCTCAATAAAGTGTGCGCCTGTTCACAACTCTCTGCTCTCCTGCACCTGACTTCGCAACCAGTACGCACCCAACACCTTGACAGGTGGAAGTCGTGACAATAGCGACTCTAATTTGATTGATAGCCTGAAATGGCTTCTTGGTATCTAGTTATGAGGTTTGGAGATTGGGAACCTATCTGGGCGAGCTAAAGACAACTTCATAAAAGAAGAACAAAAAAATGTATCATAATAATACAAATTACAATAATATATATTTAAAAAAACATTTACAGGACAAATCTGAGGGGGAACGTGCCCGTGTGCCCCCATAAGAACTCTGGATCCGAGGGTCATGGATGGATGCCCTTTGTCTTGGCTGTTATAATGGTCACATCACAGTATTGATGACTCATCTCAAAGGTCACTCAGAGACATTGCCAGCAGACTCAACCAGTAGAAAATAAAGGTAGGTATCAGACTCCATCTACTACAGTTTGATACAAAAATACATTTCCAATGCATGTGTATTCATACTTGATGGATGGAGGAGGATGATGTCCTTCAGAGTGAAGTCCCGTGATTGAGCCGCTTCCAGCCAATCAGCGATTAGCGTTAAAAGTAGGACCCAGGCTGCTGGCCAGGCCTCCATCATTGGCTGAGACCTTCCACATGCAGCTGTCTGATTGGTCAACGTCCAGGACACTGTTGAGGGAAATCAATCAGTGAATAAAATATTAAAGGTAAACATCCTCAGAGGTGGAGAGAGACAGCGACAGAGAGAAAGAAAGAGATGGATTGAGAGACATCGATCAGTACATCTGGAGTAGGTGATCAGTTATCTGAATCTCACTCATGCTGTTGTGTGTGCTGTGCTTTGCTTCATTAGCTAAATGTCATCCAGACCCCGACTCAGATGGCTTCCAGTAACTAACCCTATAGTGAATCCCATGAAGCTAGGATCACAGTCTACAGTAAGTGGAGTGATGACGGCTTTTCTCAGGTTGCTTGAATGGGGTAATGATTACTTTGAGGACCGACATATCATATCTATTAAATGTTATTAAAGCTGTTTTACTAATCTGTTACTAAATCATCTATTATAGTCTATAATCTATTAAATGCTATTAAAGCTGTATTACAAATCTGTTACTAAATAATCTATTATAGTCTATATCTATCTATTAAAGTTATTAAAGCTGTATTCATAATCTGTTACTAAATCATCTATTATAGTCTCTATCTATTAAATGTTATTAAAGCTGTATTCATAATCTGTTACTAAATCTTCTATTATACTCTATCTATCTGTTAAATGTTATTAAAGCTGTATTACTAATCTGTTACTAAATCATCTATTATAGTCTATATCTGATCTGTTAAATATTATTAAAGCTGTATTACAAATCTGTTACTAAATCATCTATTATAGTCTATATCTATCTATTAAATATTATTAAAGCTGTATTAATAATCTGTTACTAAATCATCTATTATGGTCTATATCTATTAAATATTATTAAAGCTGTATTCATAATCTGTTACTAAATCAGCTATTATAGTCTATATCTATCTATTAAATATTATTAAAGCTGTATTACAAATCTGTTACTAAATCATCTATTATAGTCTATATCTATCTGTTAAATATGATTAAAGCTGTATTACAAATCTGTTACTAAATCATCTATTATAGTCTATATCTATCTATTAAATATTATTAAAGCTGTATTACAAATCTGTTACTAAATCATCTATTATAGTCTATATCTATCTATTAAATATTATTAAAGCTGTGTTACTAAATCATCTATTATAGTCTATATATGACTGTTCAATATTATTAAAGCTGTATTACAAATCTGTTACTAAATCATCTATTATAGTCTATATCTATCTATTAAATATTATTAAAGCTGTATTACTAATCTGTTACTAAATCATCTATTATAGTCTATATATGATCTGTTAAATATTATTAAAGCTGTATCACAAATCTGTTACTAAATCATCTATTATGAGTCTATATCTATCTATTAAATATGATTAAAGCTGTATTAATAATCTGTTACTAAATCATCTATTATGGTCTATATCTATCTATTAAATATTATTAAAGCTGTATTACATAATCTGTTACTAAATCATCTATTATAGTCTATATCTATCTATTAAATATTATTAAAGCTGTATTAATAATCTGTTACTAAATCATCTATTATAGTCTACAACTACTAACTATCCCTATTCCCCTCCCATTGAAAACACAAAGCATTGTAACTGAACAAATGGTTATGGCAGTAAGAGAGCTCCAGGTCAGGCTCCTGGCCCCCACCGGTCACACAGTGACCCAGAGAGGATGGCTCAGTCATGGGGAAGTCATGTTAAGTAAGCCAAAGCTCTACAGCTAAATAACCAAAGTCAGATTAGCTGATGTTAATGTTGTTAATCTCTGACTCTGTAAAGCAATAAGAGGAGCTGGACAAAAAGAAGACCAACTAGATTAGAGATGGAATGTCCGTTTAGTTTTCCTACGTTATACAGCCTGACTACCAGCCCAGGCCAGAGAGGACAATGGTAGGTCTGCCTGGAGGGAGACTGGTGGCTGCCCCACTAAAGACCATCTTTACTTCCATACCAGTGAGCCTGGTAAATGGGACCAGTACCCATGACAAAGCCCCTGATGCTGGACTCTCTATGGGTTCAGACCAGGGCCAGATGACCAGCCTCCTCTCCTCCTCCATGACTCTGGATGCACAGACTCAACTTGGTTCTACAAGGTATGGGCCAATGGCAGGGGTTCAATTACTCAATCCCGGGTAGAGAACAATACTGATAAGATTGGAATTTTACACCTTGCAGAGATAAGATATTGATGGACTTTATTAATCCACATTCTGCCGAAAACAGAAACTTTTTTTGCACTATAACAAAGCCCTCTGTCACGTTCGCCATCTTCAAACTCCCGATCATAAATAAACCAAGGCGCAGCGTGCATGGAATTCAACATCTTTTAATGAAGATGAAACTCTCCAAACAACAAAACAGGAGAAAAACTAAACGTGACGTTCTGGGCTGCTCACAGGCAGCTACACAAAAACAAGATCCCACAATCACAGGTGGGAAAAGGGCTGCCTAAGTATGATTCCCAATCAGAGACAACGATAGACAGCTGCCTCTGATTAGGAACCATACTCAGCCAAAAACAAAGAAATAAACAACATAGAATGCCCACCCCACATCACACCCTGACCTAACAAATAGAGGAATAAAACGTCTCTCTAAGGTCAGGACGTGACACCCTCCTTTACCTCCATTTAAAGCCAGGTAATGTGAGGAATTTTTTTTTAAATAATCAATTTATTCACACAATTTACTTTGCTAAGTAGTCTTATCCCATATCAGAAAGCGAATCAATATTCATTGATTGAACTTCAAACAAACTCCCCAATCTCTAATAAGAAGCCTTGGCGTGCATCATTATTCAATAAAGTATCTTGAATAAAGCCCACTGGCAAAAAGCTAGAGGATGACCAGGTCTAGCCAGCCTTGGCTTGAACATGAAGTCACATTTATAAGAGTAGCTAGATTTTTAAGAGATCAGATGGCTTCCATTCTGGATCCTTTAATTCCACTTCAATTGGCGGTTGACGACCGTACGGTTGTATTTTTGCCTGCTGCCCTTCATGACGACCGTACGGTTGTATTTTTGCCTGCTGCCCTTCATGACGACCGTACGGTTGTATTTTTGCCTGCTGCCCTTCATAACGACCGTACGGTTGTATTTTTGCCTGCTGCCCTTCATGACGACTGTATGGTTGTAAATGTTTGTTTTCTTATAATTTCTCACAGTTTCTTATAAATGCTTTAATATAATATGTCTGTGGTCTATAGAGATACTGTTATAATTTGTACTTCAATAACGCTCTAATTATGTATAAATATATTTATGTGCAATCTTCATGAGATACACAGCAGACAATCTAATCCAAACTAAAAGATAAGTATGATATATTTACTCTATATTTATTCGTATCAGATTGATGCACATATAATTCTAAGCACATTATATAGCTTCCATTCAAGTCTTTCTTTTCAAAGCATGTCAACTAGAATACATTGAGACAGGAATTTCAAACCTTCCTCCTTCCTCTCAACCCTTCTGCCAGAGCTGGAGCAATAAACAGATCTGTCACCAACACTTTACTACCTGCATGCCAGTGGAGGCTGAGGGGAGTACGGCTCATAATAATGGCTGGAACGGGTCAATGGAATGGCATCAAACACCTGGAAACCGTGTGTTTGATGTATTTGATAACATTCCACCTATTCCGCTCCAGTCATTACCACGAGCCCGTCCTCCCCAATTAAGGTGCCACCAACCCCCTGTGCTGCATGCATTCTTTTGGAAATGAAAGCTGTGGTTTGTTTTAGCATATAAAGTAATATTGTATTTTATTTTGATTAGATTCAAGGGCAGATTTACACTGGATTGATGGCAGGAAATGGTTTCAATTAAATCCTTCCTCTAAGATGAGACCTGCATAGAAACCACATGCGTTCTCTCTCATCATTATATCTCTCTCAATTTCTTTCTCCATTTCCATCGCTCTCTCTTTCTCTGCATTCCACTGGCCACTGGCCAGTAATCACTTGCCCAGGTGGAAGGTCAGGCAGGCAATGAGAAAGAAAGACAGAGAGAGAGAGTGTAATGTTTACTGTTCATTTTTATTGTTTATTTCACTTTTGTTTATTATCTAGTTCACTTGCTTTGGCAATGTAAACATGTGTTTCCCATGCCAATAAAGCCCTTAAATTGAATTGAATTGCGAGAGAGTGAGAGAGAGAAAGAGAGAGAGTGAGAGAAAGAGAGAGAGAGAGAGAGAGGGGGGAGAAAGAGAGAAAGAGAGAGAGAGGGGGAGAAAGAGAGAGAGGGAGAAAGAGAGAGAGGGAGAGAGAGGGAGAAAGAAAGAGAGAGAGAGAGAGAGAGATGCAGTTATCTACAGTGATTGTGCCACAGAGCAGCATAACAGTGCCTGTCTCACCTGAATCATTCACACAGCTCCCAAACACACTTCACACACACACACTGCACTGGACAGACAAACCTGAACAAGACAGACAGAACTGGACAAGACAGAACTGAAACTGATGAAGGCCGAGAGGCAGATAAACAAACATTTATTAATTTACTGGCAAGCACAGTGCAGTGTGAAGGTTTTCTTTTCTATCCACAGTAGAGTGGCAAAATAAATGTTTTCTGACTTCCTCAACAAAGTTCCCTGAAACAGGAGTCCTGTCCTCCTGTACTAGGGCCAGGTGGAAAGGTGATCCTGAACCAGGACTCCTGTCCTCCTGTACTAGAGCCAGGTGGAAAGGTGATCCTGAACCAGGACTCCTGTCCTCCTGTACTAGGGCCAGGTCAGAAAGGTGATCCTGAACCAGGACTCCTGTCCTCCTGTACTAGAGCCAGGTGGAAAGGTGATCCTGAACCAGGACTCCTGTCCTCCTGTACTAGGGCCAGGTCAGAAAGGTGATCCTGAACCAGGACTCCTGTCCTCCTGTACTAGAGCCAGGTGGAAAGGTGATCCTGAACCAGGACTCCTGTCCTCCTGTACTAGGGCCAGGTGGGAAAGGTGATCCTGAACCAGGACTCCTGTCCTCCTGTACTAGGGCCAGGTGGAAAGGTGATCCTGAACCAGGACTCCTGTCCTCCTGTACTAGGGCCAGGTCAGAAAGGTGATCCTGAACCAGGACTCCTGTCCTCCTGTACTAGGGCCAGGTCAGAAAGGTGATCCTGAACCAGGACTCCTGTCCTCCTGTCCTCCTGTCCTCGGGCCAGGTCAGAAAGGTGATCCTGAACCAGGACTCCTGTCCTCCTGTCCTCGGGCCAGGTCAGAAAGGTGATCCTGAACCAGGACTCCTGTCCTCCTGTACTAGAGCCAGGTGGAAAGGTGATCCTGAACCAGGACTCCTGTCCTCCTGTACTAGGGCCAGGTCAGAAAGGTGATCCTGAACCAGGACTCCTGTCCTCCTGTACTAGGGCCAGGTGGAAAGGTGATCCTGAACCAGGACTCCTGTCCTCCTGTACTAGGGCCAGGTCAGAAAGGTGATCCTGAACCAGGACTCCTGTCCTCCTGTACTAGGGCCAGGTCAGAAAGGTGATCCTGAACCAGGACTCCTGTCCTCCTGTACTAGGGCCAGGTCAGAAAGGTGATCCTGAACCAGGACTCCTGTCCTCCTGTACTAGGGCCAGGTCAGAAAGGTGATCCTGAACCAGGACTCCTGTCCTCCTGTACTAGGGCCAGGTCAGAAAGGTGATCCTGAACCAGGACTCCTGTCCTCCTGTCCTCCTGTACTAGGGCCAGGTCAGAAAGGTGATCCTGAACCAGGACTCCTGTCCTCCTGTACTAGGGCCAGGTCAGAAAGGTGATCCTGAACCAGGACTCCTGTCCTCCTGTACTAGGGCCAGGTGGAAAGGTGATCCTGAACCAGGACTCCTGTCCTCCTGTACTAGGGCCAGGTGGAAAGGTGATCCTGAACCAGGACTCCTGTCCTCCTGTACTAGGGCCAGGTCAGAAAGGTGATCCTGAACCAGGACTCCTGTCCTCCTGTACTAGGGCCAGGTGGAAAGGTGATCCTGAACCAGGACTCCTGTCCTCCTGTACTAGGGCCAGGTCAGAAAGGTGATCCTGAACCAGGACTCCTGTCCTCCTGTACTAGGGCCAGGTCAGAAAGGTGATCCTGAACCAGGACTCCTGTCCTCCTGTACTAGGGCCAGGTGGGAAAGGTGATCCTGAACCAGGACTCCTGTCCTCCTGTACTAGGGCCAGGTCAGAAAGGTGATCCTGAACCAGGACTCCTGTCCTCCTGTACTAGGGCCAGGTCAGAAAGGTGATCCTGAACCAGGACTCCTGTCCTCCTGTCCTCCTGTCCTCGGGCCAGGTCAGAAAGGTGATCCTGAACCAGGACTCCTGTCCTCCTGTACTAGGGCCAGGTCGGAAAGGTGATCCTGAACCAGGACTCCTGTCCTCCTGTCCTCGGGCCAGGTCAGAAAGGTGATCCTGAACCAGGACTCCTGTCCTCCTGTACTAGGGCCAGGTCAGAAAGGTGATCCTGAACCAGGACTCCTGTCCTCCTGTCCTCGGGCCAGGTCAGAAAGGTGATCCTGAACCAGGCAACGTGATATTCCAGGTCAAACAGGGAACAACAATCCTATGTGAATGACTGGGGTTCTTCCCTTCACAACAGTACAGAGGCACAGAGAGAGACGCTAATACCTTCTGTTGTGTTCAGGGATCCACAAGAACTAGTCAGACCAAATGTTGGTGTAGTAGTATGATTCTCTCTATGATGTCATTTATCTCTGTGGGATACTACAACACTGAGTAAGAAGCTAAGAGACTTCTGAACCACTGTAGTCAGCCGACAGAGGATTATACATTAGACATGGGCCTCTATCTATGAGAATCTTGTTAGTCCCAAGTAGCTCAGCCGGTAGAGCATAGGGCTTGGAAAGCCAGAGTTGTGGGTTTGATTCCCATGGGGGACCAGTAGGAATATCTATGCACTCCCTACTGTAAGTCATTCTGGATAAGATATGATGAAAATGACTAAAAAGAGGCTCGGGTTTGTTAAGATAAATTATACCTTAATCCTAAATGACAACAACAGCTTAACTATTGGCCCTGAAGAGACAGCAACTCAGTCTAAGTGTAGTGCTGATCTGGAAGATGATAATAACCTGGTCAAAAGGAATTTCCCTCAGGTCACATAGCATATGTCTCATGTAACAAAATCATTGGTTTTGGATTCCAAAGAAAGACTGGTCGCAATTAAGCTTTAAATCAAAATCCATTCCATTAGAATTCAAGATGGAATCGTGCGTAGAGCACAGATTGCTGGACCACTTTGAGGTGTTGTAAGTCAACTGTAAGGTCTCTTAACCCTCTGGTAACTCCATAGACAGGGCCGTATTGTGGGAGTAGATATGGTGGTTATACAGAGGGCAGGCTGGGTTAAGAACCTGCTGCTGTTCGTTGTACAGGAAGTCACTCACTGTACAATACACTATTAGAAAAAAAGGAGCTTTCTAGAACCTTAAAGGGTTCTTTGGCTGTCCTCATAGGAGAACCCTTTGAAGAACCCCTTTTTAGTTGCAGGTAGAACCCTTTTGGGTTCCAAGTAGAACCCTTTTGGTTCCATGTAGAACAGGTTCTACCTGTAACCAAAAAGGGTTATCCTATGGGGACAGCCGAAGAACCCTTTTGGAACCCTTTTTTCTAAGTGTACTCTATGTTTCAATGGACTGAAGGCCATACTGTACCTCTATGTGCCTGGTCTCTGGGACTGACTGCTAGAGAAGTAGCAGGACTGGCACAGAGAAATGTATGGCGGAGGCGTTGTGCCCTTCAGTGTCACTGTGGAACGTCAAGAGGCTGTCTGGGAGGCTGCTGGCGATATGGTGCTAGTTGTTGAGATATGGTCTACTCTCCAAGAGCTCCGGACATCCTGTTGGTTCTATTACTGTACCATCCTGCCCTTTATCATGACGTAGAACATTCCTTTATGATGGCGTAGAACATTCCTTTATGATGCTTTATGATGACCTAGAACATTCCTTTATGATGACCTAGAACATTCCTTTATGATAACCTAGAACATTCCTTTATGATGCCCTAGAACATTCTTTATGATGCTTTATGATGACCTAGAACATTCCTTTATGATGCCAAGCTGATTTAGGGCTCTATTCAATCAGATCCGCTTTAGCCTACATCCACATAGTGGTTGTTTTGTCAGATCCACAAGTGGTTCCTGGCATTATACATAAAGTGGGCATTGCCATTGGCTGCACGGAGTCGGATTAAGAGAAATCCCATGCAGCCTTGTTTGAACACTGGAATGTGAGATGTAATCTACACCTTGATTAGGCTGATAGAAATCCTCATATTGATTAATGATTTTAAATTTGAGATATAGCCTACACTTTCTCATTCTACCTCTTCCCCTCCTGTATTTATTTATTTAGCTCCTTTGCACCCTAGTATTTCTACTTTGCACACTCATCTACTGTCAAATCTACCATTCCAGTGTTTTACTTGCTATATTGTATTTACTTCGCCACCATGGCCTATTTATTGCCTTTACCTCCCTTATCTCACCTCATTTGCTCACATCGTATATAGACTTATATTTCTACTGTATTATTGACTGTATGTTTGTTTTACTCCATGTGTAACTCTGTGTTGTTATATGTGTCGAACTGCTTTGCTTTATCTTGGCCAGGTCGCAATTGTAAATGAGAACTTGTTCTCAACTTGCCTACCTGGTTAAATAAAGGTGAAATAAATAAAATATAATTCTGAACTTCTACTGTGAGTGGGATGGGTGTGGCTTTGTGACAATGATCAAGAGTAGCTGCTCACCGATTTGACACCTCCGACACCGCCAAAACATCAGCTATGCGGGTGTCGGCTATCGCCGGTTAATGCTTGATCTGATTGAATCTAGGCCTTAATGCTGGGTGCTGAGATTGGTGTAGACAGGCAGACAGGTGGTGTGAGGCTATGAAGTAATGAATGGACCAGCGGGACGGATTGACACACAGCAGGCTCTGGACCTCTGGGCCTCTGGACCTCTGGGCCTCTGGACCTCTGGACCTCTGGCTGCCTGGAGTCACAGACTTTGATTCTCTACTTCTCCCTCATCTCTTCTTCCTGCCCCTGTGGTTCCACTACTTCCATCTCTAATTAAGTGATTTGTAAGAGAGAGGCCCGCTTTGGACTACAGGGGCCAGAGGCTGTCCCTCCCCAGGTAGGGTGCTGTACAAATGGAATTTCTGTTGCATGGCCTTTACGTGAAAAGGGAGAGCGAGAGAGAGCAAGAGAGGGGGAGAGGAGAGACCACTGACTTCTGCATATTAAGGAAAGGAGGCATCTAAAAAAAATCTAAATTACAAGACTCACAACAGCCACACTCACACCCCGTTCCACACTCTCACACACAGACAGACTGCCTCTGTGATGGCCAGCCAGCCACACAAATAGACATGTTTTTACTTGAGTGAGTTTAAAAGGAATTCCGACAAACAACTTGTTTAGAATGCTTCCCAATACCTATTTATTTTAAAGTTATAGCATGACGCATGATACATCTTTTTAAGTAGTTGGGAAAATACAGACTGGAATTGAAGATAAATTGAGAACACATGCAGATGTATTTCTAGGAGAGGCCAGACAGACTTCCTGAGAAAATGCCAAATACACTGCATTCGGAAAGTATTCCGACCACTTTACTTTTTCCACATTTTATTACATTACAGCCGTATTCCAAAATGGATTCAATCGTTTTTTCCCCCATCATCAATCTGCACACAATACCCCATAATCACAAAGCAAAAACAGGATTTAAAAAATGTTTGCAACAGAAAAAAATCTGACAGTGGGCTGCAGGAACATGTGTGTACAGTGATGTCAGTGTGAGGGCTCTGCACACCTGGACAGTAGTAATTCTACAGTATGGTTCTAGTGAACCTGCTGATGGTAGAAGCCTCAGGGCAGCCTGCTGTGTTTGAAACCCTGTCATTCCTACAGCCATAATAACACCACTTAACACTGTAGTGTACCTCACTTGTTTAATGTAGGCCTACCACACAGCTGTAGAAGAGTGCTTCCCATCCCGGCCTAGCCCTTCCACATATCTGACCGATTTTAGCGCTAGCAAACCTGATTTAGCTACAATATAATAAAATACAACAATATGGCCAACTGTTAAATCTGGAGAGAAGAATTCCTGCTGTCTCTGCTCAGTGTGTCGATTGTCTTTCATGGTGCTGAGGCAGCTATAAGTAAATTTACACTCAGTGGATTATTTATGGGCTAGGCGCATATGGCAGCACTGCACTGGCATTGCAGTTCCTAAACCTGTGCCATGCACCTGCTAACGTTACTACTTTAAGTATTCCCTAAATCAGTCTGACAGCTCTGCAATCTCATCCCCTTTGAATGGGGATCACTTAAAATAATGGAATGCTCACAATTCGTAATCTGCTGAATTTGAGAAAACTCAGTTTGAAATAGTTTAAAACGAGATAGAGAGCTAATCGTATTTTATATAGTACAGAGACCACTGTAGGTAAAACGTACAGTTTCCAAACAACTCACATTTGACTAGTAATCAACTAAAACGCGCACTGATTTGTCTGTTGGAAATATAGACAGGTAGGAAGCATGCAGATAAGAATAGTTGTTTTTGTGGATCACAGCTGTTTTTACGTCTCATATCTCATTTCATTGTGCACAGTGTTCAACCTAAGGAATCATTTAGAAAAACTGCACCGCAATCTCTGAAAACAACACTTACCCAAATAAAACGCCTCCCGAACTTCGTGGGTAAATCAACTGAAGAATATTCCACTTGTTATTCTAGATAAACACTACATTCGGGCTCAGAATTGGATGTGTAGCCCGATAGAATCGACATACTGCTGAGAACGAATGCCGCTCTTTTCGTCCTCTTGCAGCTTCGGGAGTTTCTGTAGGCGTGTATTATGCGTAACCATTGGAACGTCAGTGCAAGACAGATGCAGGGGGATTGGGAAGATGTGAGGTCTTCACTTTATCCATCCCATATCCATTGTGTTAATCTACACATATGGTACATGGACTATTGTCAAGACATGGCAAATGAAAATGTTTTTCAATATCAATATTTTGACTTTTAAGAGCTAAAATGGTTATTACAATTTTGACTATGCTATTTGTTATTAATTAACTGTTACACATATTATAAAATCACTCCAATAAAATTAAGAGGCTAGAATGGAAACATATTTGTAATTTATTAAACTGTTTTACACAAACCTAAATCAGTTCCACATAATCACTGTCCTCTTGTGGGGATAACTCTTTAGGAGCAACACCCAATAAATATACTATTAGCTGGCTCTTTGAAGTCTGTTATAAGGGGTTTAGATTCCACTAGGGACGGACAGACCACACATGGTGCCTCTTGATCTCTTTCCACTAGCAACATTTAACACCACAAGTTGAATAGCTTTATGAACTTGCTGATTGCTGATTGTGTGTGACAAAATATTCCTTTCCCCAGTGGAAAAACTCTCAGTGACATGCATTCATTTACCAAATACATAAATCCTTCAAGAACAGACCTAGAGATGAAGCCTACATAAAGTCTGAACATAAACTAGGTTTACATAGAAATAGATTGGCATGGGTTGTAAGAGTTTCCACTTTCTGGAAACTGAACACATATAAAAAATAGCAGCTAGCCATGATTGCTGTGTTATTTGCTGTGAAACCTGAAGGATTTATCAACCCATCAAGACAGTGTGTTGAGAGAGTGACTGACTCTGGCCCTGACTGTGCAGAGGTTCACCTTCACAAACTGCCGCAGCTGTTAGCTGGTGTTGGAAATACACCCTTTCATTTGCGTTCTGTCTGTGTCGGTGTGCTCAACATTTCAACATGATGTAAGACAAGAAAGGAGATTTCAGTGTCCTTACTTGAATGGTCTCTGGATTAATGCCAGTGATATTAGATGAATGTTTAGTCTGTGAATGCCCTTTCATCTGACTGTACACAGACTTACTGAATTCCTCTTAGCATACATAAGTAAAAGGTCAGCTTGATGTTACTCTGAAAACATTTCTATTCAATACATTTGTATTTTATTTATACATTTTAAACAGCACATAAACATAGACAGGATCATGTGAAAAGAGAAAGTAAGAGAGGAGAGAGAGAATTCCGACCAAGAATTCACAAAATGGGACAAACACCAAATTGAGAGAGTGCATGCAGAATTCTGCAAAAATATCCTCTGTGTACAACGTAAAACACCAAATAATACCTGCAGATTAATTATCAAAATCTAGAAAAATAGCTGTTAAATTCTACAACCACCTAAAAGGAAGTGATTCCCAAACCTTCCATAACAAGGCCATCACCTACAGAGCAATGAACCTGGAGAAGAGTCCCCTAAGCAAGCTGGTCCTGGGGCTCTGTTCACAAACACAAACACACACCACAGAGCCCCAGGACAGCAACACAATTAGACCCAACCAAATCATGAGAAAACAAAAAGATAATTACTTGACACATTGGAAATAATTTTTGGGGCCCTTAACAGAGAGTACACAGTGGCAGAATACCTGACCACCGTGACTGACCCAAACTTAAGGAAATCTTTGACTATGTACAGACTCCCAAATGTATGATAATATTAGAGACACATATTTCCCTAAAATTACACAGACCCACAAAGAATTAGAAAACAAATTCAATTTTGATAAACTCCCATATCTATTGGATGAAATATCACAGTGTGACATCACAGCAGCAAGATTTGTGACCTGTTGCCACAAGAAAAGGTCAACCAGTGAAGAACAAACACCATTGTAAATACAACCCATATTTATGTTTATTTATTTTCCCTTTTGTAACTATTTGCACATCATTATAACACTGTATATAGACATAATATGACATTTGAAATGTCTTTATTCTTTTGGAACTTTTGTGAGTGTAATGTTTACTGTTAATTTTGTATTGTTTATTATCTTGCTTTGGCAATGTAAGCATATGTTTCCTATGCCAATAAAGCCTCTTAAATTGAAAATTGAAAATTGAAATTGAGAGAGGAGAGAGAGGAGAGAGAGGAGAGAGAGAGAGAGGAGAGAGAGAGAGAGAGAGAGAAAGAAAGAAAGAAAGAAAGAAAGAAAGAAAGAAAGAAAGAAAGAAAGAAAGAAAGAAAGAAAGAAAGAAAGAAAGAAAGAAAGAAAGAAAGAAAGAAAGAAAGAAAAGGGAGTTGATAAAATGATGACTTCTTCGTTGGTTCCTAGAGGGCATCATTACAATCAAACATTCCTGAGGATACCATGGTTAACTGGGTTGGATTCATTCCTGAGGATACCATGGTTAACTGGGTTGGATTCATTCCTGAGGATACCATGGTTAACTGGGTTGGATTCATTCCTGAGGATACCATGGTTAACTGGGTTGGATTCATTCCTGAGGATACCATGGTTAACTGGGTTGGATTCAAACAACATAGTGTGACTGACCATCCATTACAAAGCTGTTGCGAAGAATCCACAGGATACATAAACGTGATGGATACTAGGACAAAGGACAGAATGACCCATGTAATGTCAGCCAAGCCTAGTGAACCTTTTCAGTGAGGAGTCCAGCCAAGCCTAGTGAACCTTTTCAGTGAGGAGTCCAGCCAAGCCTAGTGAACCTTTTCAGTGAGGAGTCCAGCCAAGCCTAGTGAACCTTTTCAGTGAGGAGTCCAGCCAAGCCTAGTGAACCTTTTCAGTGAGGAATCCAGCCAAGCCTAGTGAACCTTTTCAGTGAGGAATCCAGCCAAGCCTAGTGAACCTTTTCAGTGAGGAGTCCAGCCAAGCCTAGTGAACCTTTTCAGTGAGGAATCCAGCCAAGCCTAGTGAACCTTTTCAGTGAGGAGTCCAGCCAAGCCTAGTGAACCTTTTCAGTGAGGAGTCCAGCCAAGCCTAGTGAACCTTTTCAGTGAGGAGTCCAGCCAAGCCTAGTGAACCTTTTCAGTGAGGAGCCAGCCAAGCCTAGTGAACCTTTTCAGTGAGGTATCTTTTCAGAAGGACCAAAAGTGAACAGGGACTCTATGGGGTATGAGTTATACATGGTATCAAGGGAAACCTCTGTCCTGCAGCACCGTCTGTCCTAAACATGTTATAAACCTCTGTCCTGCATTACGGTCTGTCCTAAACATGTTATAAACCTCTGTCCTGCATCACGGTCTGTCCTAAACATGTTATAAACCTCTGTCCTGCATTACGGTCTGTCCTAAACATGTTATAAACCTCTGTCCTGCAGAACCGTCTGTCCTAAACATGTTATAAACCTCTGTCCTGCATCACGGTCTGTCCTAAACATGTTATAAACCTCTGTCCTGCATCACGGTCTGTCCTAAACATGTTATAAACCTCTGTCCTGCATCACGGTCTGTCCTAAACATGTTATAAACCTCTGTCCTGCATCACGGTCTGTCCTAAACATGTTATAAACCTCTGTCCTGCATCACGGTCTGTCCTAAACATGTTTAAACCTCTGTTCTGCAGCACTGTTTGTTCTAAACATGTTAGAAACATTACAGTCTATCAATTATGTATTAACACATTTTAATGTTTCAACAATGTTTACATGAACTTGAGGAAATGATGTCATCTAATATGTAAATACTGTAAATTCTCTTGATTAATTCTAATCGTATCAACCTGTTACAACTGGATTCAGTGATGTCATATGTAGAGACAGGCTATCTAGTATTGTAGGTCCCCCCTTTAAAGCATACATCTTTACACCTGACAGCCGTGGTCCCTGCGGCTGCTACTATAGCTTATCATAATACTATTTACCAGGTTTACTGTCCTAAATGATATAGCAGTGTTGTGATATTGGACATCAAAAGGAGGTCAGCTGCTCTGCATGGTTGAATATGTTGTCTTCTGCTGCCTACTCAAACAAACTGTATGTGTGTGTTACAGTGTGCATGTGTGTGAGCTGTCTGTCTGTCTGTCTGTCTGTCTGTCTGTCTGTCTGTCTGTCTGTCTGTCTGTCTGTCTGTCTGTCTGTCTGTCTGTCTGTCTGTCTGTCTGTCTGTCTGTCTGTCTGTCTGTCTGTCTGTCTGTCTGTCAGTCAGCCTGGGTGGTCTGTGACCCTGTGATGACATTTTGTCTCATCTGTGACCTACTCTATGGTGTCTCAGAAGGCTATTCTTACTTCCTACCCTGGCCTGACATGCACCGATCCCTCAGAGGCCTGTCATCAGCAGCAACACAGTGGCAGGCAGAGTCAGTCATTCTACCATCCACTCGTGTTACCTTTTCAAGTTTAACTTCCATGTGTAATGAATATATTGGAAAACTTACTCATTCACTGACTGCACAGAGAGACTATCCGCCCACTGAACTTGAAGATGACTATCTGACACAATAATTCATCTCGGTTACCCAGAAGTACTTCTGTGGGGAATATAGTTAAAGGAGCAATATGCAGGAATCGCTCCACCATTTCCTGGTTTGTAAAGTTCTTATAGTTCTCCTGATATCAGTTTATGTGCCAAATCAAGCAGTAGTAGATCTTTAACCTAAATTATTGTATTTTCAGCTGTTTGAAGCTGGTGTACAAAACCGAAAGTAAAAGACGAAAAAATGGAACTTAAGCACGGGAAGCATAGAAATAGCATACATCTACCTGTCACGCCCTGACCTAGGAGAACAGTTTTTTCTCTGTTTAGTTAGGTCGGGGTGTGATGGGGGTGTGCCTTCTATGTTTTTGTTTCTATGTTTTGGCCGGGTATGGTTTCCAATCAGAGGCAGCTGTCTATCGTTGTCTCTGATTGGAAGCCATACTTAGGCAGCCTTTTCCCACTTGGTTTTCGTAGGTAGTTGTTTTCTGTTTCGTTTGTGTAACCTGGCAGAACTGTTGGCTGTTGTTTATTTGTCTAAGTGTTCGATTTCATTAAAATTCAAGATGAGCACTCAACACGCTGCGCCTTGGTCCCCCCTATACGACGCCCGTTACACTACCGCTTCTTAGACTTGCTTTCAATGAGAATGACAGATCTATAACTCACAATTCTATGTGAATTTGGTCAGGTCGACCCAAAAAGTTACATACTGCAGCTTTAACAATTGTGCAAAGGAAGGAAGCAACGTCTCCTCCCTCGCAAACGGAAACTCGGCCATACCCCTCCCTTCTGCTAATTTCACCTGTGTTTATCACAGCCAAAAAGCACATTTTTGTTATCATACATTGTTATGATACAGACAATTATGACTTTGTGACTGTGGTATCTAGTGGAAAAATTGTATTATCCGCACATGGGGTTGAAAATCACAGCACCAGTTTAAGCACCGCCAATCGCCCAATCCTGATTCGTCCAAATAATCAACAACAAAAACCCCAAACCAGGAACTACTGCTGCTTGAAATCACATAATTCTATGCAGGCCATGACAGATTCTCGCCTTTTTATGTCCATGAGAATTTTCCCACAATAATTTTTATTTATTATTTAACCTTTATTTAACTAGACAAGTCAGTTAAGAACAAATTCTACCCCGGCCAAATCCGGACAACACTGGGCCAATTGTGCGTCGCTGTATGGGACTCCCAATCACGCCTGGATTCAAACCAGGGACTGTAGTGACACGTCTTGCGCTGAGATGCAGTGCCTTAGACCGCTGCGCCACTCCCAAATTACAAAATAATAAAAGAATATGAAAGTCATGTCAATATAATAATAATATAATTTACAGATTGAAAGTGAAGCTTGTTTTTCAACCTCTGCCCACATGATGTCAGTTACCTCCTCTTAAACTCTGCTAGTCTCGCTAGGTGCCACTTAGGGGTTAAGACTGCCTTTGAGGCGCCTGCTTAGCCTGCTTAACAGGGCTGATCGCCCCTGAGCCCCCAACGGCCTGTAAAACAGACAGAAGAAAGTGTTGGAATCCCTCTACGACATGAACAATTAGTGCACTGACCTCTGGCCGCTGGAGGAATGTTAATCCAGACAGATGTAGAGATATTAACAGAATGCACATAACACAGAATAACACTATTTAGCACTGGGATAGCACATTCAGTAATAACACTACGAGGGCTGTTCAGCACTGGGACAGCACATTCAGTAATAACACTACGAGGGCTGTTCAGCACTGGGACAACACATTCAGTAATAACACTACGAGGGCTGTTCAGCACTGGGACAGCACATTCAGTAATAACACTACGAGGGCTGCTCAGCACTGGGACAACACATTCAGTAATAACACTACGAGGGCTGCTCAGCACTGGGACAACACATTCAGTAATAACACTATGAGGGCTGCTCAGCACTGGGACAACACATTCAGTAATAACACTACGAGGGCTGTTCAGCACTGGGACAACACATTCAGTAATAACACTACGAGGGTTGTTCAGCATTGGGACAACACATTCAGTAATAACACTACGAGGGCTGTTCAGCACTGGGACAACACATTCAGTAATAACACTACGAGGGCTGTTCAGCATTGGGACAGCACATTCAGTAATAACACTACGAGGGTTGTTCAGCACTGGGACAACACATTCAGTAATAACACTACGAGGGTTGTTCAGCACTGGGACAACACATTCAGTAATAACACTACGAGGGTTGTTCAGCACTGGGACAACACATTCAGTAATAACACTACGAGAGCTGTTCAGCACTGGGACAGCACATTCAGTAATAACACTACCAGGGTTGTTCAGCACTGGGACAACACATTCAGTAATAACACTATGAGGGCTGTTCAGCACTGGGACAACACATTCAGTAATAACACTACGAGGGTTGTTCAGCACTGGGACAACACATTCAGTAATAACACTACGAGGGTTGTTCAGCACTGGGACAACACATTCAGTAATAACACTATGAGGGCTGTTCAGCACTGGGACAACACATTCAGTAATAACACTATGAGGGCTGTTCAGCACTGGGACAACACATTCAGTAATAACACTACGAGGGTTGTTCAGCACTGGGACAGCACATTCAGTAATAACACTATGAGGGCTGTTCAGCACTGGGACAGCACATTCAGTAAGCAGAGAACATCTTTATGAGTATGGAAGAGGATACCAGTTTCAAAAGAGCATGCTCTGCTAGATGACCCTTTCATAGTCCTACAAGCATATCAGAAAACCCCACACTAGTATTATGCTTCAGATGATACTTCTACTCAAAATCCCAGCACAAGATATGCATCCAGTCGTATAGACAGAGGACTGTATATGTTTCCCAAGGAGGATCAACGACACAGTCATATAGACAGAGGACTGTATATGTTTCCCAAGGAGGATCAACGACACAGTCATATAGACAGAGGACTGTATATGTTTCCCAAGGAGGATCAACGACACAGTCATATAGACAGAGGACTGTATATGTTTCCCAAGGAGGATCAACGACACAGTCATATAGGCAGAGGACTGTATATGTTTCCCAAGGAGGATCAATGACATGAGCCCTTCAGTCATCCCTGAAATATCTCTGATAATCTCTCTGACATGAGAAGCACAGAGGATGGGGATGATGACGGCTGTACTGACAGTCCCATGTTGACGGCTGTACTGACAGTCCCATGTTGACGGCTGTACTGACAGTCCCATGTTGACGGCTGTACGGACAGTCCCATGATGACAGCTTTACTGACAGTCCCATGATGACGGCTGTACTGACAGTCCATAATGACGGTGGTACTGACAGTCCCATGATGACGGCTGTACTGACAGTCCCATGATGACGGCTGTACTGACAGTCCCATGATGACGGCTGTACTGACAGTCCCATGTTGACGGCTGTACTGACAGTCCCATGATGACGGTGGTACTGACAGTCCATGATGACGGCTGTACTGACAGTCCATGATGACAGCTGTACTGACAGTCCATAATGACAGTGGTACTGACAGTCCCATGATGACGGTGGTACTGACAGTCCCATGATGACAGTGGTACTGACAGTCCATGATGACAGCTGTACTGACAGTCCCATGATGACGGCTGTACTGACAGTCCATGATGACGGCTGTACTGACAGTCCATGATGACAGCTGTACTGACAGTCCATGATGACGGTGGTACTGACAGTCCATGGTGACGGTGGTACTGACAGTCCCATGATGACGGTGGTACTGACAGTCCCATGATGACGGTGGTACTGACAGTCCATGATGACGGTGGTACTGACAGTCCCATGATGACGGCTGTACTGACAGTCCATGATGATGGTGGTACTGACAGTCCCATGATGACGGCTGTACTGACAGTCCCATGATGACGGCTGTACTGACAGTCCATGATGACGGCTGTACTGACAGTCCATGATGACGGCTGTACTGACAGTCCATGATGACGGCGGTACTGACAGTCCATGATAACGGTGGTACTGACAGTCCATGATGATGGTGGTACTGACAGTCCATGATGACGGCTGTACTGACAGTCCATGATGACGGCTGTACTGGCAGTCCATGATGACGGTGGTACTGACAGTCCATGATGACGGTGGTACTGACAGTCCATGATGACGGTGGTACTGACAGTCCCATGATGACGGCTGTACTGACAGTCCATGATGACGGCTGTACTGACAGTCCATGATGACGGCTGTACTGACAGTCCATGATGACGGCTGTACTGACAGTCCATGATGACGGCGGTACTGACAGTCCATGATAACGGCGGTACTGACAGTCCATGATGATGGCGGTACTGACAGTCCATGATGACGGCTGTACTGACAGTCCATGATGAAGGCTATACTGACAGTCCATGATGACGGTGGTACTGACAGTCCATGATGACGGTGGTACTGACAGTCCATGATGACGGTGGTACTGACAGTCCCATGATGACGGCTGTACTGACAGTCCATGATGACGGCTGTACTGACAGTCCATGATGACGGCTGTACTGACAGTCCATGATGACAGCTGTACTGACAGTCCATAATGACAGTGGTACTGACAGTCCCATGATGACGGTGGTACTGACAGTCCCATGATGACAGTGGTACTGACAGTCCATGATGACGGCTGTACTGACAGTCCCATGATGACGGCTGTACTGACAGTCCCATGATGACGGCTGTACTGACAGTCCATGATGACGGCTGTACTGACAGTCCATGATGACGGTGGTACTGACAGTCCATGATGACGGTGGTACTGACAGTCCATGATGATGGTGGTACTGACAGTCCCATGATGACGGCTGTACTGACAGTCCATGATGACGGCTGTACTGACAGTCCATGATGACGGCTGTACTGACAGTCCATGATGACGGCTGTACTGACAGTCCATGATGACGGCGGTACTGACAGTCCATGATAACGGCGGTACTGACAGTCCATGATGACGGTGGTACTGACAGTCCATGATGACGGCTGTACTGACAGTCCATGATGACGGCTATACTGACAGTCCATGATGACGGTGGTACTGACAGTCCATGATGACGGTGGTACTGACAGTCCATGATGACGGTGGTACTGACAGTCCCATGATGACGGCTGTACTGACAGTCCATGATGACGGCTGTACTGACAGTCCATGATGACGGCTGTACTGACAGTCCATGATGACAGCTGTACTGACAGTCCATAATGACAGTGGTACTGACAGTCCCATGATGACGGTGGTACTGACAGTCCCATGATGACAGTGGTACTGACAGTCCATGATGACAGCTGTACTGACAGTCCATAATGACAGTGGTACTGACAGTCCCATGATGACGGTGGTACTGACAGTCCCATGATGACAGTGGTACTGACAGTCCATGATGACAGCTGTACTGGCAGTCCCATGATGACGGCTGTACTGACAGTCCCATGATGACGGCTGTACTGACAGTCCATGATGACGGCTGTACTGACAGTCCATGATGACAGCTGTACTGACAGTCCATGATGACGGTGGTACTGACAGTCCATGGTGACGGTGGTACTGACAGTGCCATGATGACGGTGGTACTGACAGTCCATGATGACGGTGGTACTGACAGTCCCATGATGACGGCTGTACTGACAGTCCATGATGACGGCTGTACTGACAGTCCATGATGACGGCGGTACTGACAGTCCATGATGACGGTGGTACTGACAGTCCATGATGATGGTGGTACTGACAGTCCCATGATGACGGCTGTACTGACAGTCCATGATGACGGCTGTACTGACAGTCCATGATGACGGTGGTACTGACAGTCCATGATGACAGTGGTACTTACAGTCCATGATGACAGCTGTACTGACAGTCCCATGATGACAGCTGTACTGACAGTCCATGGTGACGGTGGTACTGACAGTCCCATGATAACGGCTGTAATGACAGTCCCATGATGACGGTGGTACTGACAGTCCATGATGACGGCTGTACTGACAGTCCATGATGACGGCTGTACTGACAGTCCATGATGACGGTGGTACTGACAGTCCCATGATGACAGCTGTACTGACAGTCCATGATGACGGCTGTACTGACAGTCCATAATGACAGCTGTACTGACAGTCCATGATGATGGCTGTACTGACAGTCCCATGATGATGGTGGAACTGACAGTCCATGATGACGGCTGTACTGACAGTCCATGATGACGGCTGTACTGACAGTCCATGATGACGGCTGTACTGACAGTCCATGATGATGGCTGTACAGACAGTCCCATGATGACCGTGGTACTAACAGTCCCTTGACAAATGTAGGTATTTCAGTAGTAAATGTCCAGACAGACGGGAAGGAACCGTACTAGCCCGACAGATGGAGGTATTTCAGTAGTAAATGTCCAGACAGACAGGAAGGAACCGTACTAGCCCGACAGATGGAGGTATTTCAGTAGTAAATTTCCAGACAGACAGGAAGGAACCGTACTAGCCCGAAAGATGGAGGTATTTCAGTAGTAAATGTCCAGACAGACAGGAAGGAACCGTACTAGCCCGACAGATGGAGGTATTTCAGTAGTAAATGTCCAGACAGACAGGAAGGAACCGTTTGGTGGTGCAGTAGTGACGGCCTAGTCCATCTTCATTAATCCATGTCACAGCATGACACACACGTTCCCTGAAGGCACTGACATCCTTCTACGGCTACAGACTTCGTCTAAACTTTAAAGGGATGTGTCATCAATTAAAGTGGGTCTCTAAATAACCTAGGACAGAAACAAGGTCTGTCATATGTCACATGTGGAACAGAGAGGTGATGTGGAAGCCGTGGCTTCATCTAATCTGTATGTTTCTGGAACAACTCAACGCTTTGCAAGAAAGCACACAAGATGCCCAATGTTCCTTTGAATGAATGATATGACTTACTGCTCTTTAAAGCTAAGAAAATGTCCACACAGATTCTAACTCAACCAGCCTGCAGGACTCTAGAACTCAGTAGAGTAGCAAAAAGGCGAACAACAGCTATTGCACAGCGTTGTTTAGAAGTATTTAAAGTAGTGTTTGCGGCACAGGCAATATTGACAGGAATGGCGATCAGTTGCCCAATGTGTTGTATGACTTATACTCAGGTTACTGAAACGCTAGGATGGGGGTGACACAGTGCATGGGAAAGTAAACTGAAAAACACAGTCAGAGAAATCCAAACACATCCCATACATCTCTGGTTCAACAAACAGACCCTCTGAACCAACCCACTTGGTACACAACACATGACTGAGTCGGTTGAAAAACAATTCATCAGGTTTTTAGTAATACCCACACGGCAGTCATAGACACTGGTTAACATGGATCTTGCATTGATGAATACACAATAAAACATGATGCATTGCTGTTGTCCACATTTTGAAAATATTGTGTCTATAAACTTGTAATCAGTTAGTCTGTTATGAACAGATCAGTCAGTTAGTTTGTTATGAACAGGTCAGTTAGTAGTCTGTAATGAACAGGTCAGTCAGTGTAGTCTGTTATGAACAGATCCGTTAGTTAGTCTGTTATGAACAGATCAGTTAGTTAGTCTGTTATGAACAGATCCGTTAGTTAGTCTGTTATGAACAGATCAGTTAGTTAGTCTGTTATGAACAGATCAGTCAGTTAGTCTGTTATGAACAGATCAGTTAGTTAGTCTGTTATGAACAGATCAGTCAGTTAGTAGTCTGTTATGAACAGATCAGTCAGTTAGTAGTATGTTATGAACAGATCGGTCAGTTAGTCTGTTATGAACAGATCAGTCAGTTAGTAGTCTGTTATGAACAGATCAGTTAGTTAGTCTGTTATGAACAGGTCAGTCAGTTAGTCTGTTATGAACAGATCAGTTAGTAGTCTGTTATGAACAGATCAGTTAGTGTAGTCTGTTATGAACAGATCAGTTAGTTAGTCTGTTATGAACAGATCAGTCAGTTAGTCTGTTATGAACAGATCAGTTAGTTAGTCTGTTATGAACAGATCAGTCAGTTAGTCTGTTATGAACAGATCAGTTAGTAGTCTGTTATGAACAGATCAGTTAGTTAGTCTGTTATGAACAGATCAGTTAGTAGTCTGTTATGAACAGATCAGTCAGTTAGTAGTCTGTTATGAACAGATCAGTCAGTTAGTCTGTTATGAACAGATCAGTCAGTTAGTCTGTTATGAACAGATCGGTTAGTAGTCTGTTATGAACAGATCAGTCAGTTAGTCTGTTATGAACAGATCAGTCAGTTAGTCTGTTATGAACAGATCGGTCAGTTAGTCTGTTATGAACAGATCAGTCAGTTAGTCTGTTATGAACAGATCAGTCAGTTAGTCTGTTATGAACAGATCAGTTAGTAGTCTGTTATGAACAGATCAGGTAGTTAGTCTGTTATGAACAGATCAGTTAGTAGTCTGTAATGAACAGGTCAGTCAGTTAGTAGTCTGTTATGAACAGATCAGTTAGTAGTCTGTTATGAACAGATCAGTCAGTTAGTCTGTTTACGAACAGGTCAGTTAGTAGTCTGTTATGAACAGATCAGTCAGTTAGTCTGTTATGAACAGATCAGTCAGTTAGTCTGTTATGAACAGATCGGTCAGTTAGTCTGTTATGAACAGATCAGTTAGTTAGTCTGTTATGAACAGATCAGTCAGTTAGTAGTCTGTTATGAACAGATCAGTCAGTTAGTCTGTTATGAACAGATCAGTCAGTTAGTCTGTTATGAACAGATCAGTCAGTTAGTCTGTTATGAACAGATCAGTTAGTTAGTTGTCTGTTACGAACAGATCAGTCAGTTAGTCTGTTATGAACAGATCAGTTAGTAGTCTGTTATGAACAGATCAGTTAGTTAGTCTGTTATGAACAGATCAGTTAGTAGTCTGTTATGAACAGATCAGTCAGTTAGTATGTTATGAACAGATCAGTTAGTTAGTCTGTTATGAACAGATCAGTCAGTTAGTCTGTTATGAACAGGTCAGTCAGTTAGTAGTCTGTTATGAACAGATCAGTCAGTTAGTCTGTTATGAACAGATCAGTCAGTTAGTCTGTTATGAACAGATCAGTTAGTAGTCTGTTATGAACAGATCAGTCAGTTAGTCTGTTATGAACAGATCAGTTAGTAGTCTGTTATGAACAGATCAGTGAGTTAGTAGTCTGTTATGAACAGATCAGTCAGTTAGTAGTCTGTTATGAACAGATCAGTTAGTTAGTCTGTTATGAACAGATCAGTTAGTAGTCTGTTATGAACAGATCAGTTAGTTAGTCTGTTATGAACAGATCGGTCAGTTAGTCTGTTATGAACAGATCAGTCAGTTAGTATGTTATGAACAGGTCAGTTAGTAGTCTGTTATGAACAGATCAGTCAGTTAGTTAGTCTGTTATGAACAGATCAGTCAGTTAGTCTGTTATGAACAGGTCAGTTAGTAGTCTGTTATGAACAGATCAGTCAGTTAGTAGTCTGTTATGAACAGATCAGTTAGTAGTCTGTTATGAACAGATCAGTCCATTAGTCTGTTATGAACAGATCAGTCAGTTAGTCTGTTATGAACAGATCAGTCAGTTAGTATGTTATGAACAGATCAGTCAGTTAGTCTGTTATGAACAGATCAGTCAGTTAGTCTGTTATGAACAGGTCAGTTAGTAGTCTGTTATGAACAGATCAGTCAGTTAGTAGTCTGTTATGAACAGATCAGTCAGTTAGTAGTCTGTTATGAACAGGTCAGTCCGTTAGTAGTCAGTCAGTTAGTCTGTTATGACCAGGTCAGCCAGTTAGTCTGTTATGAACAGATCAGTCAGTTAGTAGTCTGTTATGAACAGGTCAGTCCGTTAGTAGTCAGTCAGTTAGTCTGTTATGACCAGGTCAGCCAGTTAGTCTGTTATGAACAGATCAGTCAGTTAGTATGTTATGAACAGATCAGTCAGTTAGTATGTTATGAACAGATCAGTTAGTAGTCTGTTATGAACAGATCAGTTAGTAGTCTGTTATGAACAGATCAGTCAGTTAGTAGTCTGTTATGAACAGATCAGTCAGTTAGTAGTCTGTTATGAACAGATCGGTCAGTTAGTGCTGTTATGAACAGATCAGTTAGTTGAGTCTGTTATGAACAGATCAGTCAGTTAGTAGTCTGTTATGAACAGATCAGTCAGTTAGTAGTCTGTTATGAACAGATCAGTCAGTTAGTCTGTTATGAACAGATCAGTCAGTTAGTAGTCTGTTATGAACAGATCAGTTAGTTAGTTGTCTGTTACGAACAGATCAGTCAGTTAGTCTGTTATGAACAGATCAGTTAGTAGTCTGTTATGAACAGATCAGTTAGTTAGTCTGTTATGAGCAGATCAGTTAGTAGTCTGTAATGAACAGATCAGTCAGTTAGTAGCTGTTATGAACAGATCAGTCAGTTAGTCTGTTATGAACAGATCAGTCAGTTAGTCTGTTATGAACAGGTCAGTCAGTTAGTAGTCTGTTATGAACAGATCAGTCAGTTAGTCTGTTATGAACAGATCAGTCAGTTAGTCTGTTATGAACAGATCAGTTAGTAGTCTGTTATGAACAGATCAGTCAGTTAGTCTGTTATGAACAGATCAGTTAGTAGTCTGTTATGAACAGATCAGTGAGTTAGTAGTCTGTTATGAACAGATCAGTCAGTTAGTAGTCTGTTATGAACAGATCAGTTAGTTAGTCTGTTATGAACAGATCAGTTAGTAGTCTGTTATGAACAGATCAGTTAGTTAGTCTGTTATGAACAGATCGGTCAGTTAGTCTGTTATGAACAGATCAGTCAGTTAGTAGTCTGTTATGAACAGTCAGTCAGTTAGTAGTCTGTTATGAACAGATCAGTCAGTTAGTTAGTCTGTTATGAACAGATCAGTCAGTTAGTCTGTTATGAACAGGTCAGTTAGTAGTCTGTTATGAACAGATCAGTCAGTTAGTAGTCTGTTATGAACAGATCAGTTAGTAGTCTGTTATGAACAGATCAGTCCATTAGTCTGTTATGAACAGATCAGTCAGTTTAGTCTGTTATGAACAGATCAGTCAGTTAGTAGTCTGTTATGAACAGATCAGTCAGTTAGTAGTCTGTTATGAACAGATCGGTCAGTTAGTCTGTTATGAACAGATCAGTCAGTTAGTCTGTTATGAACAGATCAGTCAGTTAGTAGTCTGTTATGAACAGATCAGTCAGTTAGTAGTCTGTTATGAACAGATCAGTCAGTTAGTAGTCTGTTATGAACAGGTCAGTCCGTTAGTAGTCAGTCAGTTAGTCTGTTATGACCAGGTCAGCCAGTTAGTCTGTTATGAACAGATCAGTCAGTTAGTAGTCTGTTATGAACAGGTCAGGCCGTTAGTAGTCAGTCAGTCTGTTATGACCAGGTCAGCCAGTTAGTCTGTTATGAACAGATCAGTCAGTTAGTAGTCTGTTATGAACAGGTCAGTCCGTTAGTAGTCAGTCAGTTAGTCTGTTATGACCAGGTCAGCCAGTTAGTCTGTTATGAACAGATCAGTCAGTTAGTACTGTTATGAACAGATCAGTCAGTTAGTAGTCGTTATGAACAGATCAGTTAGTAGTCTGTTATGAACAGATCAGTTAGTAGTCTGTTATGAACAGATCAGTCAGTTAGTATGTTATGAACAGATCAGTCAGTTAGTCTGTTATGAACAGATCAGTTAGTAGTCTGTTATGAACAGATCAGTTAGTAGTCTGTTATGAACAGATCAGTCAGTTAGTAGTCTGTTATGAACAGATCAGTTAGTAGTCTGTTATGAACAGATCAGTCAGTTAGTAGTCTGTTATAAACAGATCAGTCAGTTAGTAGTCTGTTATGAACAGATCAGTCAGTTAGTAGTCTGTTATGAACAGGTCAGTCCGTTAGTAGTCAGTCAGTTAGTCTGTTATGACCAGGTCAGCCAGTTAGTCTCTTATGAACAGATCAGTCATTCATACTCACGGGACAACACATTGGTCTATTCACACCACTGACTGTCTGTAGACCTGAACATGAACATGGGAGAGGGATTTAAATCCAGAGCTATTAGTAAATGATTCATTAAGATACAAGTAATCTGCCCAGGTGTGTCGGGGTTAGATGTTCTCTATGGACCAATGAGCAGTTCAATACAGAGTAGAGCCTGGATTTCATAGGGCTACAGCAGAATACAGTGTTTAATTCAGTTCTGGATTTCATAGGGCTACAGCAGAATACAGTGTTTAATTCAGTTCTGGATTTCATAGGGCTACAACAGAATACAGTGTTTAATTCAGTTCTGGATTTCATAGGGCTACAGCAGAATACAGTGTTTATTCAGTTCTGGATTTCATAGGGCTACAGCAGAATACAGTGTTTTATCAGTTCTGGATTTCATAGGGCTACAACAGAATACAGTGTTAATTAAGTTCTGGATTTCATAGGGCTACAACAGAATACAGTGTTTTATTCAGTTCTGGATTTCATAGGGCTACAACAGAATACAGTGTTTAATTCAGTTCTGGATTTCATAGGGCTACAGCAGAATACAGTGTTTTATCAGTTCTGGATTTCATAGGGCTACAACAGAATACAGTGTTTAATTCAGTTCTGGATTTCATAGGGCTACAGCAGAATACAGTGTTTAATTCAGTTCTGGATTTCATAGGGCTACAGCAGAATACAGTGTTTAATTCAGTTCTGGATTTCATAGGGCTACAACAGAATACAGTGATTAATTCAGTTCTGGATTTCATATGGTTACAGCAGAATACAGTGTTTTATTCAGTTCTGGATTTCATAGGGCTACAACAGAATACAGTGATTAATTCAGTTCTGGATTTCATATGGTTACAGCAGAATACAGTGTTTTATTCAGTTCTGGATTTCATATGGTTACAGCAGAATACAGTGTTTAATTCAGTTCTGGATTTCATAGGGCTACAGCAGAATACAGTGTTTAATTCAGTTCTGGATTTCATAGGGCTACAACAGAATACAGTGTTTTATTCAGTTCTGGATTTCATCACTGTTGAACTTTCAGAGCATGACATTTTTTACCTCCTCCAATGCTGAGTAGATTTTACGGAATATTTGTGGTGAACTGCTTGTGTGGACGTGCTGTGTGTGGGAAGCAACGAAGAAACTGAGGAAAATATGACTGTTATCAACCCTCTATTGACTAAATAAGACATGCTATGTTAGGTAGCAGATGTTCCACTCCTGGACACATCAGAGCTTGACATCATTCAGTCATGTTTAACCTGTTGGGGTGCAGGGGGCAGTATTTTCACGGCCGGATGAAAAATGTACCCAATTTAAACAGGTTACTACTCTGGCCCAGAAACTAGAATATGCATATTATTAGTAGATTTGGATAGAAAACACTCTGAAGTTTCTAAAACTGTTTGAATGGTGTCTGTGAGTATAACAGAACTCATATGGCAGGCAAAAACCTGAGAAAAATCCAAGCAGGAAGTGGAAAGTCTGAGAATTGTAGTTCTTCTTGATTCTCTATCGAAACTACAGTGTCTGTGGGGTGACGTTCCACTTCCTAAGGCTTCCATTAGCTGTCAACAGCCTTCAGAAAGTGGTTTGAGCATTCTCCTGTCACTGGCCAAAGTATAGGAGCTCAGTTACTGAGTGGTCTGCCTGGCAAAAAAGGGATTCGATATGCTCGGTCCCGCGAGCACGCCGGTCCTTCTTTTTCTTCTTGAATGAATATGCTATTGTCCGGTTGGAATATTATCGCAATTTTACGTAAAAAATACCATAAAGATTGATTTTAAACAGCGTTTGACATGCTTCTAAGTACGGTATTGGAACATTTTGAGTTTTCGTCTCTGGTTCCGCGCTCGCGCGTTATGCCTTTGGATAAGTGATCTGTACGCACGAACAAAACTGAGGTATTTGTACATAAATATGGATTATTTCGAACAAAAACAACATTTCTTGTGGAAGTAGCAGTCCTGGGAGTGCATTCTGATGAAGACCAGCATAGGTAAGAGAATATTTCTAATACTAATTCTGAGTTTAGGTTGCCCCGAACTTGGCGGGTGTCTGTATAGCTCGCTGTGATGGCGAGCTATGTACTCAGAATATTGAAAAATGTGCTTTCTCCATAAAGCTATTTTAAAATCTGACACAGGGGTTGCATCCACGAGTAGTCTATCTATAATTCTTTAAATAATTGTTATATATTTTGTCAACGTTTATGATGAGTATTTTTGTAAATTGATGTGCACATTCACCGGAGGTTTTGGTGGGAATACATTTTCTGAACATCACGCGCCAATGTAAAATGCTGTTTTTGGATATAAATATGAACTTTATCGAACAAAACATACATGTATTGTGTAACATAATGTCCTAGGAGTGTCATCTGATGAAGATCGTCAAAGGTTAGTGTTTCATTTAGCTGTGTTTTGGGTTCTATTGACACATGTCCTTGCTTGGAAAATGGCTGTGTGATTATTTTTGTCTATGTACTCTCCTAACATAATCTAATGTTTTGCTTTCGCTGTAAAGTCTTTTTGAAATCGGACAATGTGGTTACATCAAGGAGAAGTGTATCTTTAAAATTGTGTAAAATAGTTGAATGTTTGAGAAAGTTGAATTATGACATTTTGTTGTTTTTGAATTTGCCGCCCTGATATTTCACTGGCTGTGTCCTGCAGGTGGGACGCTAACGTCCCACGTAGCCCATAGAAGTTAATCAACAAACTAAGAGCCTTGTGTAAACTTGAGTGAAGTTTCAATAAAAACAAACAGTTTGTTAAATATCTTTATTTATTCGCTTCGATTTAAACATTTAAAATGAATTATACACCATGCAGTTATAATTGCCATTAATCAATCATATTCCTGCTTTTATTTTGAGCCATCCATATGTTCACAGGCAGAGTTCAAAGCAACATCTCAAAGCTAATTTGCCTTGTGGTGCTGTTCCTTCATTGAGGGAACGTCTTACAATATCCCATAGCCATACTACGGTAAGCAGCTATAGGCATGGCGGTGAAAGCTGAAAAAATGTAATAATTTACAAATGGAACACACATCTAGAACCTTATGTACATATATCCAAATCATGCTCTGAGATGATCAAATTAAAAGCATGACAGAATTATCAACACATACTTGGGGATGGATCTCCATTCAGATTAAACATAATTCACTTCCTGATGAGATTTATTTACATGACCTTACTTAAAATGAGTTTATATTAGGTAAGTCAGTTACGAAGACATGTTTATTTACAATGGCGGTTTGGCAAGTGGTGAGAGGCAAGTACGGTGATAAATAACTAAAACAATTGGAGCCACAGTGTAAGTAGAAAGCTTACATTAAAACCTACATTTTTACCATCTCTCTTCTGTGTTTTGGATATGGAGTGTATTGCACTGTTCCCCAGGATCACTGCATGAACATCTCTGATTGGCTGATCAGCATCACTGCATTAGCCTAGTATAGATACAGTGCAGTGCACTAAGCTGTCAAACACTGCCCTCTACTGGTGGATATTGAAATCTACCTCACAATTTGAGGCTCTTGGTAAAATTGGGACATTTTTTTTGGTCTATGCCCCACAAATTTCTCAATGCAGTGGTCATTACAATCAGTTGCATAATTGAAATTAAAACTGGGTGGTTCGAGCCCTGAATGCTGATTGGCTGACAGCCGTGGTATATCAGACCGTAAACCACGGGTATGACAAAACATAAATATTTTACTGCTCTAATTACGTTGGTAACCAGTTTATAATAGAATAAGGCACCTCGGGGGTTTGTGGTGTATGGCCAATATACCACGGCTAAGGGCTGTATCCAGGCACTCCACGTTGCGTCGTGCTTAAGAACAGCCCTTAGCCGTGGTATATTGGCCATATACCACACCCCCTCAGGCCTTATTGCTTAAATAGAGCACAGCTTGTTTTGTAAGTGAATTAAAACATTACATTCAGACTTAGCTTCTTTTAAGAATAAAGTGTCCCTAAAAGCATTGGTAAACCATTATCAATATGCTTACCAATAGAATAGAGCAAAAACAATGTGCTGATCATAACTGAAGTAAATGAATGTGGTACAAAACACAGTGCAGGTGGGCGATCATTCCAATCTGAACTTTGAACTTCTTTAGGAAAACTATCATACATTCCTAATGCAGTCGGCAAAGCAAAGGATTCTTCAACAACAAGTCAAGATCCAGTTTACATTACTGTGACTGTCATATACTATACAATGTGGTTCTTAGTGATGGCATAACACCCTCTGTAATATACATGTAACCTTCTATCAGCACACATCTTCTCCTCCAAGACAACACTACAATGAAATATATATGTACATGTACAATGGAAAAGAGAGAGACATACAGTATGTGAAAACTATGAAAGATGCCACAGAGTAGAGTGGAAGGGGGCAGAGGGGTCTTACTCCTAGACCCAGAGGAAGGACAGGAGGATTAGGACAGAGGGGTCTTACTCCTAGACCCAGAGGAAGGACAGGAGGATTAGGACAGAGGGGTCTTACTCCTAGACCCAGAGGAAGGACAGGAGGATTAGGACAGAGGGGTCTTACTCCTAGACCCAGAGGAAGGACAGGAGGATGAGGACAGAGGGGTCTTACTCCTAGACCCAGAGGAAGGACAGGAGGATGAGGACAGAGGGGTCTTACTCCTAGACCCAGAGGAAGGACAGGAGGATGAGGGCAGAGGGGTCTTACTCCTAGACCCAGAGGAAGGACAGGAGGATGAGGGCAGAGGGGTCTTACTCCTAGACCCAGAGGAAGGACAGGAGGATGAGGCAGAGGGGTCTTACGCAGAGGGGTCTTACTCCTAGACCCAGAGGAAGGACAGGAGGATGAGGACAGAGGGGTCTTACTCCTAGACCCAGAGGAAGGACAGGAGGATGAGGGCAGAGGGGTCTTACTCCTAGACCCAGAGGAAGTACAGGAGGATGAGGACAGAGGGGTCTTACTCCTAGACCCAGAGGAAGGACAGGAGGATGAGGACAGAGGGGTCTTACTCCTAGACCCAGAGGAAGGACAGGAGGATGAGGACAGAGGGGTCTTACTCCTAGACCCAGAGGAAGGACAGGAGGATGAGGACAGAGGGGTCTTACTCCTAGACCCAGAGGAAGGACAGGAGGATGAGGACAGAGGGGTCTTACTGGGAATGGGACAGTCTGTACCTACCACACATGCACTCGTGACTCAGGATCTACATTCTACATGGTTACTTGGTGCTGTGGTTGTAGCTGTGGCTGTAGAGGCCTCCTCCTCTGATGACTGTAGGGGAAGACAGGGGGTGTTGGCCTGGCCGGATGGGCTTAGCTGGAAGACAGAACATAGTCATCAATACAAACCCACCCTCTCCTCCCTCCCTCCCTCCCTTCCTCCCTCTCTTCCTTCCTTCCTCTCTCCCTTCCTCCATCCTTACCGATCTGAGCGGAGTTTCCCCTCCTGGCCATGTTCTTGGCCCTGACAACCTCCTTGATGCGGTCCACCTCTAGCTGGTAGCGTTTCCTGTCCCTCATAGCATTCTCCTTGGCCTCCTTCAGGGCATTCTCCAGGGCCTTGACCCGCTCGGCAGTGGCCCGCAGACGCTTCTCCAGCTTGGGAAGCTCGCAGCGCAGGTCCGCATTGTCACGCACCAACTGGAAGGGAGAGGGGGGAGACAGGGAGGGAGGGAGGGAGAGGGGAGAGACAGGGAGGGAGGGAGGGAGGGAGGGAGGGAGAGACAGGGAGGGAGGGAGGGAGGGAGGGAGGGAGGGAGGGAGGGAGGGAGGGAGGGAGGGGAGGGAGGGAGGGAGGGAGGGAGGGAGGGAGGGAGGGAGGGAGAGACAGGGAGGGAGGGAGACAGGGAGGGAGGGAGGGAAAGGGGGGAGACAGGGAGGGAGGGAAAGGGGGAGACAGGGAGGGAGGGAAAGGGGGGAGACAGGGAGAGAGAGAGGGAGGGAGAGGGGGGAGACAGGGAGGGAGGGAGGGAAAGGGGGGAGACAGGGAGGGAGGGAGGGAGGGAGAGGGGGGAGACAGGGAGGGAGAGGGGGGAGACAGGGAGAGAGGGAGGGAGAGGGGGGAGATAGGGAGGGAGGGAGGGAAAGGGGGGAGACAGGGAGGGAGGGAGGGAGGGAGGGAGGGAAAGGGGGAGACAGGGGGGAGGGAGGGAGGGAGGGAGGGAGGGAGGGAGGGAAAGGGGGGAGACAGGAGGGAGGGAGGGAGGGAGGGAGGGAGGGAGGGAGAGGGGGAGACCGGGAGGGAGGGAGGGAAAGGGGGGAGACCGGGAGGGAGGGAGGGAGGGAGGGAAAGGGGGGAGACAGGGAGGGAGGGAGGGAGGGAGGGAGGGAGGGAGGGAGGGAGGGAGGGAGGGAAAGGGGGGAGACAGGGAGGGAGGGAGGGAGGGAGGGAGGGAGGGAGGGAGGGAGGGAGGGAGGGAGGGAGGGGAGGGAGGGAGAGAGGGAGGGAGGGAAAGGGGGGAGACAGGGAGGGAGAGGGGGGAGACAGGGAGGGAGGGAGGGAGGGAAAGGGGGGAGACAGGGAGGGAGGGAGGGAGGGAAAGGGGGGAGACAGGGAGGGAGAGGGGGGAGACAGGGAGGGAGAGGGGGGAGACAGGGAGGGAGGGAGGAAAAGGGGGGAGACAGGGAGGGAGGGAGGGAGGGAGAAGGGGGAGACAGGGAGGGAGGGAGGGAGGGAGGGAGGGAGGGAGGGAGGGAGGGAGGAAAGGGGGGAGACAGGGAGGGAGAGGGGGGAGACAGGGAGGGAGGGAGGGAAAGGGGGGAGACAGGGAGGGAGAGGGGGGAGACAGGGAGGGAGGGAGGGAGGGAGGGAAAGGGGGGAGACAGGGAGGGAGGGAGGGAGGGAGGGAGAGGGGGGAGACAGGGAGGGAGAGGGGGGAGACAGGGAGGGAGGGAGGGAGGGAGAGGGGGGAGACAGGGAGGGAGAGGGGGGAGACAGGGAGGGAGGGAGGGAGGGAAAGGGGGGAGACAGGGAGGGAGGGAGGGAGAGGGGGGAGACAGGGAGGGAGGGAGGGAGGGAGAGGGGGGAGACAGGGAGGGAGGGAGAGGGGGGAGACAGGGAGGGAGGGAAACAGAGATATGAGGGTCAGCTTATGAAGCTTGCAGCTCAGGTCGGCGTTATCATGCACCAACTGGATGGACACTGCCAGAAGGGACAGGAATGTTAATAAATCAATCAAATGTATTTAGCATTTTGAACAAATCAAACAATCAGACGATACATTTTCTCCACCTGCAAAGGTGTCCCAGAAGTGCCTGCTTAATAATGTCCCAGCACAGTACCTGCTTAATAATGTCCCAGTACAGTACCTGCTTAATAATGTCCCAGTACAGTACCTGCTTAATAATGTCCCAGTGAGTACCTGCTTAATAATGTCCCAGTACAGTACCTGCTTAATAATGTCCCAGTGCAGTACCTGCTTAATAATGTCCCAGTACAGTACCTGCTTAAAAATGTCCCAGTAAAGTACATGCTTAATAATGTCCCAGTACAGTACCTGCTTAATAATGTCCCAGTGCAGTACCTGCTTAATAATGTCCCAGTGCAGTACCTGCTTAATAATGTCCTAGTACACTACCTGCTTAATAATGTCCCAGTGCAGTACCTGCTTAATAATGTCCCAGTGCAGTACCTGCTTAATAATGTCCCAGTGCAGTACCTGCTTAATAATGTCCCAGTGCAGTACCTGCTTAATAATGTCCCAGTGCAGTACCTGCTTAATAATGTCCCAGTACAGTACCTGCTTAATAATGTCCCAGTGCAGTACCTGCTTAATAATGTCCCAGTGCAGTACCTGCTTAATAATGTCCCAGTGCAGTACCTGCTTAATAATGTCCCAGTGCAGTACCTGCTTAATAATGTCCCAGTGCAGTACCTGCTTAATAATGTCCCAGTGCAGTACCTGCTTAATAATGTCCCAGTACAGTACCTGCTTAATAATGTCCCAGTACAGTACCTGCTTAATAATGTCCCAGTACAGTACCTGCTTAATAATGTCACAGTACAGTACCTGCTTAATAATGTCCCAGTACAGTACCTGCTTAATAATGTCCCAGTGCAGTACCTGCTTAATAATGTCCCAGTACAGTACCTGCTTAATAATGTCCCAGTACAGTACCTGCTTAATAATGTCCCAGTACAGTACCTGCTTAATAATGTCCCAGTGCAGTACCTGCTTAATAATGTCCCAGTACAGTACCTGCTTAATAATGTCCCAGTACAGTACCTGCTTAATAATGTCCCAGTACAGTACCTGCTTAATAATGTCCCAGTACAGTACCTGCTTAATAATGTCCCAGTACAGTACCTGCTTGTGGACTTTAGTGAGTTGCTCCAGGTTATTCTCCAGGAAGGAGATCTTCTGTTTCTGGGCGGCGCTGCCCACTCCGTCCTCACAGTCCAGCTCTGCACTCTGGACACAACAGGAGAGAAGACAGACAGTCAATACAGACTACTGCCCACTCTGCACTCTGGACACAACAGGAGAGAAGACAGACAGTCAATACAGACTACTGCCCACTCTGTACTCTGGACACAACAGGAGAGGAGAGAAACATCAGTCAGTATATCAACACAGAGCACAGACTATAGACTACAGAGCACAGACTATAGACTACAGAGCACAGACTATAGACTACAGAGCACAGACTATAGACTACAGAGCACAGACTATAGACTACAGAGCACAGACTACAGAGCACAGACTATAGACTACAGAGCACAGACTACAGAGCACAGACTACAGAGCACAGACTATAGACTACAGAGCACAGAATATAGACTACAGAGCACAGACTACAGAGCACAGACTATAGACTACAGAGCACAGACTATAGACTACAGAGCACAGAATATAGACTACAGAGCACAGACTACAGAGCACAGACTATAGACTACAGAGCACAGACTACAGAGCACAGACTATAGACTACAGAGCACAGACTATAGACTACAGAGCACAGACTACAGAGCACAGACTATAGACTACAGAGCACAGACTACAGAGCACAGACTATAGACTACAGAGCACAGACTATAGACTACAGAGCACAGACTACAGAGCACAGACTATAGACTACAGAGCACAGACTATAGACTACAGAGCACAGACTACAGACTACAGAGCACAGACTATAGACTACAGAGCACAGACTATAGACTACAGAGCACAGACTACAGAGCACAGACTATAGACTACAGAGCACAGACTATAGACTACAGAGCACAGACTATAGACTACAGAGCACAGACTACAGAGCACAGACTATAGACTACAGAGCACAGACTACAGACTACAGAGCACAGACTACAGAGCACAGACTATAGACTACAGAGCACAGAATATAGACTACAGAGCACAGACTACAGAGCACAGACTATAGACTACAGAGCACAGACTATAGACTACAGAGCACAGACTATAGACTACAGAGCACAGACTACAGAGCACAGACTATAGACTACAGAGCACAGACTACAGAGCACAGACTATAGACTACAGAGCACAGACTATAGACTACAGAGCACAGTCTACAGAGCACAGACTATAGACTACAGAGCACAGACTATAGACTACAGAGCACAGACTACAGACTACAGAGCACAGACTATAGACTACAGAGCACAGACTATAGACTACAGAGCACAGACTACAGACTACAGAGCACAGACTACAGAGCACAGACTATAGACTAAAGAGCACAGACTACAGAGCACAGACTATAGACTACAGAGCACAGACTATAGACTACAGAGCACAGACTATAGACTACAGAGCACAGACTACAGAGCACAGACTATAGACTACAGAGCACAGACTACAGACAATAGAGCACAGACTACAGAGCACAGACTATAGACTACAGAGCACAGACTATAGACTACAGAGCACAGACTATAGACTACAGAGCACAGACTACAGAGCACAGACTATAGACTACAGAGCACAGACTATAGACTACAGAGCACAGACTACAGAGCACAGACTATAGACTACAGAGCACAGACTATAGACTACAGAGCACAGACTATAGACTACAGAGCACAGACTACAGAGCACAGACTATAGACTACAGAGCACAGACTACAGAGCACAGACTACAGAGCACAGACTATAGACTACAGAGCACAGACTATAGACTACAGAGCACAGACTACAGACTACAGAGCACAGACTACAGACTACAGAGCACAGACTACAGACTACAGGTCCTCACTGAACGACAACAGACTTCAGACGAGTATCTCTGACATTCTGCAGACAGGTTGGTGCATTCTGATACACAGCCTCTCTTACATGGGAGAATACCTCACCTTCTTGACACGTGTTGTGAGGTCTTGAACAAAGAGCCTGCGTAGGTTATGAAGAGTCTGCAGCTCTTTGGCCTTTAAAGACAAAACAGAGAGAAGACACACTTGTGCTCAGTGTGAAACGTTGAAATGGACATCTATGATGTATTGGTTTACCTGCAAGATTTAGGAAGTGAAGAGCTATAGTCAGTCAGCCAGCCAGCCAGCCAGCCAGCGAGCCAGCCAGCCAGCGAGCGAGTCAGTCAGTCAGTCAGTCAGTCAGTCAGTCAGTCAGTCAGTCAGTCAGTCAGTCAGTCAGTCAGTCAGTCAGTCAGTCATAGAGCCTTGACGTACCACAGTCTCCTCCAATCCCTTGAGGTCCTGTCTGGCCTGCTCCCTCTGCTCGTTGAAGATGACCAGCTTCTGGAGCTTCATGTCCTTCTCCTGTTCCTCCACCTTCAGCTTCTCATGGTCAGACATCAGCCTCCTCTGCTCCAGCATCAGGCCCTGGTTCAGACTGGGAGAAATATGGAGGAGAGGGGGAGAGGAGAGGTAGCGAAGAGGTAGGGGAGAGGTAGAGGAGAGGAGAGGTAGAGGAGAGGTAGAGGAGAGGTAGGGGAGAGGTAGAGGAGAGGTAGGGGAGAGGTAGAGGAGAGGTAGGGGAGAGGAGAGGTAGAGGAGAGGTACGGGAGAGGAGAGGTAGGGGAGAGGTAGAGGAGAGGTAGGGGAGCGGTAGGGGAGAGATAGAGGAGAGGTAGAGGAGAGGTAGGGGAGAGGTAGAGGAGAGGTAGGGGAGAGGTAGGGGAGAGGTAGATGTAGAGGAGAGGTAGGGGAGAGGTAGAGGTAGAGGAGAGGTAGGGGAGAGGTAGAGGTAGAGGAGAGGTAGAGGTAGAGGAGCGGTAGGGGAGAGGAGAGGTAGAGGAGAGGTAGGGGAGAGGTGAGGTAGAGGTAGAGGTAGGGGAGAGGTAGGGGAGAGATAGAGGAGAGGTAGAGGAGAGATGTAGGGGAGAGGTAGAGGAGAGGTATGGGAGAGGAAAGGTAGGGGGGAGGTAGGGGAGAGGAGAGGTAGAGGAGAGTTAGGGGAGAGGTATGGGAGAGGAGAGGTAGGGGGGAGGTAGGGGAGAGGTAGGGGAGAGGTAGGGGAGAGGAGAGGTAGAGGCGAGGTAGGGGAGAGGTAGAGGTAGAGGAGAGGTAGGGGAGAGGTAGGGGAGAGGTAGAGGTAGAGGAGAGGTAGGGGAGAGGTAGAGGTAGAGGAGAGGTATGAGGTAGAGGAGAGGTAGGGGAGAGGTAGAGGTAGGAGGAGAGGTAGGGGAGAGGTAGAGGAGAGGTAGAGGAGAGGTAGAGGTAGAGGAGAGGTAGGGAGAGGAGAGGTAGGGGAGAGGTAGAGGTAGAGGAGAGGTAGGGGAGAGGTAGGGGAGGGAGAGGTAGAGGAGAGGTAGAGGAGAGGTAGGGGAGAGGTAGAGGTAGAGGAGAGGTAGGGAGAGGTAGAGGTAGAGGAGAGGTAGAGGTAGAGGAGAGGCAGGGGAGAGGTAGAGGAGAGGTAGGGGAGAGGTAGAGGTAGGGAGAGGTAGGGGAGAGGTAGGGGAGAGGTAGAGGAGAGGTAGGGGAGAGGTAGAGGAGAGGTAGAGGAGAGGAGAGGTAGAGGAGAGGTAGAGGAGAGGTAGGGGAGAGGTAGAGGAGAGGTAGAGGGAGAGGTAGGGGAGAGGTACGGGAGAGGAGAGGTAGGGGAGAGGTAGGGGAGAGGTAGGGGAGAGGTAGTGGGAGAGGAGAGGTAGGGGAGAGGTAGAGGTAGAGGAGAGGTAGGGGAGAGGAGAGGTAGGGAGAGGTAGAGGTAGAGGAGAGGTAGGGGAGAGGTAGGGGAGAGGTAGAGGTAGGGGAGAGGTAGAGGTAGGGGAGAGGTAGAGGTAGAGGAGAGGTAGGGGAGAGGTAGAGGTAGGGAGAGGTAGAGGTAGAGGAGAGGTACGGGAGAGGAGAGGTAGAGGAGAGGTAGAGGTAGTGGAGAGGTAGAGGTAGAGCAGAGATAGAGGTGAGGTAGGGGAGAGGTAGGGGAGAGGTAGAGGTAGAGGAGAGGTAGGGGAGAGGTAGAGGTAGGGGAGAGGTAGAGGTAGAGGAGAGGTAGAGGTGAGGTAGGGGAGAGGTAGGGGAGAGGTAGAGGTAGAGGTAGAGGAGAGGTAGGGGAGAGGTAGAGGTAGAGGAGAGGTAGGGGAGAGGTAGAGGTAGGGGAGAGGTAGGAGAGGTAGAGGTAGAGGAGAGGTAGGGGAGAGGTAGAGGTAGAGGAGAGGTAGAGGTAGAGGAGAGGTAGGGGAGAGGTAGAGGTAGAGGAGAGGTAGAGGTAGAGGGTAGAGGTAGAGGAGAGGTAGGGGAGAGGTAGAGGTAGGGGAGAGGTAGAGGTAGAGGAAAGGTAGGGGAGAGGTAGGGAGGGTAGTGGAGAGGTAGAGGTAGAGCAGAGGTAGGGGAGGGTGAGGTAGGGGAGAGGTAGGGGAGAGGTACGGGAGAGGTAGAGGTAGAGGAGAGGTAGGGGAGAGGTAGAGGTAGGGGAGAGGTAGAGGTAGAGGAGAGGTAGGGGAGAGGTAGAGGTAGTGGAGAGGTAGAGGTAGAGCAGAGGTAGAGGTGAGGTAGGGGAGAGGTAGGGGAGAGGTACGGGAGAGGTAGAGGTAGGGGAGAGGTAGAGGTAGAGGAGAGGTAGGGGAGAGGTAGAGGTAGGGGAGAGGTAGAGGTAGAGGAGAGGTAGGGGAGAGGGTGAAAAGGAGGAGAGAAAAGACTAAGTTATCGAGGCTTTATGGAGCTTTATAAGGCCTATATAGATGCTTCAGATGTAATGACCTTTTATACCACCTTTCATTTAGTACTGCATTATGACAGCCTGTAAAGGATTTGTGAAGCCTTTATGAATGACCTATGAAGCCTTTATGAGTTGCAGTTAGAAAAGTGTTGTCAAACACAGAGTCGCCGGACGGTATATATAACTTCTCACTCTGTGAGTTCATCCAGCATCCTCTGTTTGTCATTGATCTCGTCCCTGAGTCGGGCCAGCTGCTTCTGGTGGGCCTCTCTGTGAGCCTCCATCTGCTGTTCTAGAGTCTTCTACAGGATGGACAGGACGACGGATCAGAGGACACACAGAGACACACACACCCGGGTAAAACTAATCTGTTTCTCCAACAGAATAATCATCCTAAGAGCACTTCCAGATCCACCTTGTGGATGTCTTAATCCCGGGTTTAATCACCTTAATCTCCTCTTCACCCTCCAGTCTACTGATGTGCTCCTTCTCCGTGTCCACCACTGACACCTCGTGCATTTTCTCTGAGGAACAACAGCGTGAACAACAATGTGAAGCATGTTATAAAGGCAGCAGTGGTGTCGATAGAGGGGATGTGTAGAGCGAGTCCGTGCGTCTCACCCTGAGCGTGCATCTTGGCCAGCTCCTCAGTCAGAGCGTCCTGACTCTCCTCCAGCTGTCTCTTCTTCTGTTCCATGTTCTGCATGTAGTCTGTCAGGGACTTGATCTTGGCCTGGTGCTACAGCACAACACACAAACACAGGGTCAGCGCTTCAAAACCTTCCCTGTTGTCACACCTACTGAACACAGCCCTGTTTCGCCGTTTTGTAGGGCTTTAGCAAAGAGTGAAAAGATATTCAGAGACTCAACTTAAGGACAATGAAAGTGCATTTCTGCATCGGCCTTTAGAATGCTTCACAATTACAGGGAAACCTGGCCCCTCCTCTGTTACCTGGGAGATGAGCAGCTGACAGGAAGCCAGCTCCTTCTCGTTGGCGGCCATCTTGCGTGAGTTGTCACACTGGGAGCTTTCCAGCTGCTTGGAGCGGTTCACCAGAGACTTGACCTCTGACCTCATCTTACTGATGTAGAGACGGGTCATGGTGAACTCTTCCTCAATCACTCCACCGTTACCGTTCCCCTCAACCATCTAGACAGGAAACAGAAGACTGTCTATAAAGCCTGGAGGATGAACAGTATGATTAGAACAGTCCAGGAAGAAGATATACTGTTAGGAAACTAAAGAGCATCAACTCTGACTCATGTTGTGTTGTATGTTGTGGAGAGGTTTGCTAGCTACACAGGTCAACGATGTTACAACCCGTTAAGTTAACAGGACTGTTGTGAATGGGTCTGTCTGTATTTGGTTCGGTGTGTGTGTGTGTGTTTCTACTTTATGTGTGTCTATGTATATCTGCTGTGTAGGTCCCCTCACCACCTTGATGTCGCTGGTGCCCATGGTGGCTCCTATCTCACTGAGGTCTCTGAGCAGCAGGTGGAGGATCTCTGCAGCTCTCTTCTTCTGGTGTCCACTGAGCTCCTGGAGCGTGACCAGCTCCCTCTGAACTGACAACAGGACCGTCTGGGGAACACACATCAGTCACATGCCAGTTGTCCTTCACCGCATCATTAAGGACCCTCTATACGGTTCTAGTACCTCATCTATCCACAGTGGAAACTTGGGAAGACTCATTAGAACATAGGTATATGGATCACTCACACATCAGGGGGTACCTCGGCAGAACAAAATGTAATTAGGGGTGCGGTAAACCCCATAATAAGCTAAGGCTGAACTGCTCTAGGCCCCTCTATCCCATCCATCATGCCCATAGACCCACAGTCCTCTGCTGCAGCTCCTCCTGCAGCTGTTGGTTGGCCTGGCTCCTGTCCTCCACCTCCTGGCTCTTCTGGTCGTAGTTGACAGCCAGCTCCTCCAACGCCTGCAGCACCTCCTTCACCTAGAGCCATAAGACAATAATGATGAACATCTAGTCTGGCTACCCAGACTATTCACATCTCCCCCATCCCCTCTCCACACCACTGTCACTCTCTGTCGTCATCGATGCATAGTCACTTTAATTAACTCTGTACATACTACCTCAACTAACCGGTGCCCCCACACACTGACTGTGTACTGGCACCCGCCTGTATATATTGTTATTTACTGCTCCTCTTTAATTACTTGTTACTTTTATCTCTTATTCTTATCCGTATTTCTTGAAACTTTACTGTCGGTTAGGGGCTCGTAAGTAAACATTTCACTGTAAGGTCTACACCTGTTGTATTCTACGCATGTGACTAATAAAATCTGATTTGATGGACTCATTTAGAATTCTAGAATAATATGGATTCATTCAGAATGTTCTCCTTCACCTCCTCCTTGGCTGCCTCGTTCTCCGTCTGCAGACGAGACAGATCCTCATGGATCTTCTCAGAGTCCCTTCTTGTCGACGCCAGCAGCTGAGGAGAGACCCACACGGGGACACACATACACACAGGGACACACATACACACAGGGACACACACAGGGACACACATACACACAGGGACACACACAGGGACACACATACACACAGGGACACACACAGGGACACACACAGGGACACACACACACAGGGACACACACACACACACAGGGACACACACAGGGACACACACACAGGGACACACACACAGGGACACACACACAGGCACACACACAGGGACACACACACAGGGACACACATACACACAGGGACACACATACACACAGGGGCACACACAGGGACACATACACACAGGGACACACACAGGGACACACATACACACAGGGACACACATACACACAGGGGGACACACACACACAGGGACACACATACACACAGGGACACACACAGGGACACACACAGGGACACACATACACACAGGGACACACACAGGGACACACACAGGGACACACATACACACAGGGACACACACAGGGACACACACAGGGACACACACACACACAGGGGCACACACAGGGAGACACACAGGGACACACATACACACAGGGACGCACACAGGGACACACACAGGGACACACACAGGGACGCACACAGGGACGCACACAGGGACACACCACACAGGGACGCACACACACACGGGGACACAAACAGGGGCACACACAGGGACACACACAGGGACACACATACACACAGGGGCACACACAGGGACACACGGACAGGGACACACACAGGGACACACACACACGGGGACACACACACACGGGGACACAAACAGGGACACACACAGGGACACACATACACACAGGGGCACACACAGGGACACACATACACACAGGGACACACACACACAGGGACACACACAGGGACACACACAGGGACGCACACACACACGGGGACAGCACACGGGGACACAAACAGGGACACACACGAAAAAGGGACGACACACAGACAAATGCACACCATTTAACATGGTTGAATCCCCCTTAGATGTAGATCATCCATTTGAAAGCATCATCAAGACATTGGACCTTTCAAGAAGAACAGTGTTTCCAGCCACATCATCATGACGAAGAAGCAAAATGCATCAGATGACTCAAAACATCCAATATCTTGACAACTTGACTGCTGACATGCAGAACATTTTGGGACTGTATCAACAGTGGACTAATGAAAACAATACCAAAATATAGTTTTTGAGTGACATTCCCCTTTAACATGAGAAAAGAGGGTTGTTCATGATTGGTCACCTCATCCTGGTCTAACATCTGTTCCTTCAGTTTCTCAGCCAGCTGGCTCTGCTGGTTGATCTCATCATCCTGGGGGACACAAACAAAACAAGCAGCAATTTACATTTCAGTTAGAATAGAATAGGAAGCATTGATTTGACTGTATAAAAAATCCAACCCCTTCCTGTTCCTGCCCATTCTAGCCTACCGTTTAATGTTGATGATGTCTGTTATTTAAACTGTATTTTAATGTCTGTTATTCTTTATGTACGTTGCGTTTATATGCTCCAAAATGAATTGACTCAGTTCTCTAATCTAGTCTGGTTGGATTTCCCTGGTTGACCTTGTCGTCCAGTTGTTTGTACAGATTGCTGATGTCCTCCTCGTACTTGCTCTTCTCCTCGGTGGAGACCAGGACCAGGCCGTTAGCTGGAGCCATGTTATCTATGATGGGAGTGTTGTCACACGGCTCCAGGTGCTTCTGCTCCTTAGCACTCAGCTGCTCCTCCTCAGGGACGTTCTCACCTGAGACAGGGACAGACAGCTAGTTAGATCACACTTCCCTTCTCCCTTAACTGTGCACTTATTCACTCAATGTCTACCATGGGAACACTAACTCATGTTTAACTCAGTGTGGCTCTGTTGATTTCATACAAGGGTTTCAATCACATCTCTCTCTCTCCCTCCCTCCCCATCTCTCTGTCCTCTCCCCCCTCCCTCCCTCCCTCCCCCATCTCCCTCCCTCCCTCTCCCCCCTCCTCCCTCCCATCTCCCTCCCTCCCTCCCTCTCCCCCCCCTCCCCCCCCTCCCTCCCCCTCCCTCCCTCCCTCCCTCCCTCCCTCTCCCCCCCTTCCTCCCCCCTCCCTCCCTCCCTCTCCCCCCCTTCCTCCCCCCTCCCTCCCTCCCCCCCTCCCTCTCCCCCCACCCTCCCTCCCTCTCCCCCCTCCCCCCTCCCTCACCGTTCCTCCAGCGGTTGAGCTCCATCTCCAGTCTGTGGATGACGTTCTTCAGACTCTTGTTCTTGTCTTTCTCCTTGTTGTACTTGTTCTTCCACTCCTCAGCAGTCAGCTCCAGGTTCACAGACACTGTGTTCTTGATGGTCTTGGCTCTGTGTGGAGGGTGGGATAGACACTCAGATTCCTATATCTAATCACACCCTATACAGCAGTGCACTACTTTGACATGGCTAATGGGCTGTAATTCATCCACCAAAGGACATTGTGGCCTAATTTACTCATCCCTTTTTTCTCCACAGTATTATTCTTTGTCAGAACAGGAACAGATTGATAAACATTGAGTCAACACAACTGGAGGAGATGATCCAATAAGAAGCAGGGAGGCAGATAGCTCCATATTTGAACTGGTCTGAGATCTATTGCAGGAGGTTGTCCCCTGTGAAGGTGACCAGGGACTAATTAGCACTGCTGGGTACTGTAGACTGTTGAATGATGTGTAAAGTCCAACTCCTCTCAGCCTCTTCTCACAGACAGTGGTGGTCACATGGGTGCAGACAGTGCAGCAGAGCGCACCACACCACGCCGCACCGCAGCACATCACTCTGTAGCCCCTACTGTTCTACCTCTATCTAGCTCCTCTCCTCAGCCTGGCAGGGCAGCAGAAACAGAATGTTCTGGATGTCCCCCTGTGTCCTCTGGCAGGGCAGAAGAGATAGAATGTTCTGGATGTCCCCCTGTGTCCTCTGGCAGGGCAGCAGAGACAGAATGTTCTGGATGTCCCCCTGTGTCCTCTGGCAGGGCAGCAGAGACAGAATGTTCTGGATGTCCCCTGTGTCCTCTGGCAGGGCAGAAGAGACAGAATGTTCTGGATGTTCCCTGTGTCCTCTGGCAGGGCAGCAGAAACAGAATGTTCTGGATGTCCCCTGTGTCCTCTGGCAGGGCAGCAGAGACAGAATGTTCTGGAAGTCCCCTGTGTCCTCTGGCAGGGCAGAAGAGATAGAATGTTCTGGAAGTCCCCTGTGTCCTCTGGCAGGGCAGAAGAGACAGAATGTTCTGGAAGTCCCCTGTATCCTCTGGCAGGGCAGAAGAGATAGAATGTTCTGGAAGTCCCCTGTGTCCTCTGGCAGGGCAGAAGAGATAGAATGTTCTGAAAGTCCCCTGTGTCCTCTGGCAGGACAGCACAGACAGAATGTTCTGAATGTCCCCTGTGTCCTCCGGCAGGATGGTAGAGACAGAATGTTCTGGAAGTCCCCTGTGTCCTCCGGCAGGATGGTAGAGACCGAATGTTCTGGAAGTCCCCTGTGTCCTCTGGCAGGGCAGAAGAGATAGAATGTTCTGGATGTCCTCTGGCAGGGCAGAAGAGACAGAATGTTCTGGAAGTCCCCTGTGTCCTCTGGTAGGGCAGCAGAGATAGAATGTTCTGGATGTCCCCTGTGTCCTTTGGCAGAGCAGCAGAGATAGAATGTTCTGGAAGTCCATTGTGTCCTCTAACACACAGAGCAGCCTAGGCTAACTCCCACTGATGCTACTGTTGCTGTCCAGGCAGGAGGCAGGATAAAGCCCTATGGATCAGGATTTAGTGGAGTGGATGGATGTAACACTTAGCTAAAGGTCAGAGGGATGAACAATGTCTTCATCATCTGGATAAAGATTTAGAGAAGAGGCTTGTTATGCAACGACTCAGTCAGCACTGAATAGGAGGGAAGATACTGGGAATCACCAGCTCTACTCATCATCAACAGTCCCTGTCCGTCTCCTGGTGGATTAAGGACGGCCCATCTGCCATGGGAAACCTTTAACTGTTCACATAAAATAGGGGAACTGGGTATGGTGCAGTGGACTGGTGCTGATCCACTTCTGTCCCATCAGGGAAGACTTATGTTAACAGTCTGTCACTAGACCAGGTAAACTGTAGAGAGGTGCTGACCCACCTCTGTCCCAACAGGGTAGACTTATGTTAACAGTCTGACACTAGACCAGGTAAACTGTAGAGAGGTGCTGACCCACCTCTGTCCCAACAGGGTAGACTTATGTTAACAGTCTGTCACTAGACCAGGTAAACTGTAGAGAGGTGCTGACCCACCTCTGTCCCAACAGGGTAGACTTATGTTAACAGTCTGTCACTAGACCAGGTAAACTGTAGAGAGGTGCTGACCCACCTCTGTCCCAACAGGGTAGACTTATGTTAACAGTCTGTCACTAGACCAGGTAAACTGTAGAGAGGTGCTGACCCACCTCTGTCCCAACAGGGTAGACTTATGTTAACAGTCTGTCACTAGACCAGGTAAACTGTAGAGAGGTGCTGACCCACCTCTGTCCCAACAGGGTAGACTTATGTTAACAGTCTGTCACTAGACCAGGTAAACTGTAGAGAGGTGCTGACCCACCTCTGTCCCAACAGGGTAGACTTATGTTAACAGTCTGACACTAGACCAGGTAAACTGTAGAGAGGTGCTGACCCACCTCTGTCCCAACAGGGTAGACTTATGTTAACAGTCTGTCACTAGACCAGGTAAACTGTAGAGAGGTGCTGACCCACCTCTGTCCGAACATGAGGGTAGACTTATGTTAACAGTCTGACACTAGACCAGGTAAACTGTAGAGAGGTGCTGACCCACCTCTGTCCCAACAGGGTAGACTTATGTTAACAGTCTGTCACTAGACCAGGTAAACTGTAGAGAGGTGCTGACCCACCTCTGTCCCAACAGGGTAGACTTATGTTAACAGTCTGTCACTAGACCAGGTAAACTGTAGAGAGGTGCTGACCCACCTCTGTCCGAACATGAGGGTAGACTTATGTTAACAGTCTGACACCAGACCAGGTAAACTGTAGAGAGGTGCTGACCCACCTCTGTCCGAACATGAGGGTAGACTTATGTTAACAGTCTGTCACTAGACCAGGTAAACTGTAGAGAGGTGCTGACCCACCTCTGTCCCAACAGGGTAGACTTATGTTAACAGTCTGTCACTAGACCAGGTAAACTGTAGAGAGGTGCTGACCCACCTCTGTCCGAACATGAGGGTAGACTTATGTTAACAGTCTGACACCAGACCAGGTAAACTGTAGAGAGGTGCTGACCCACCTCTGTCCGAACATGAGGGTAGACTTATGTTAACAGTCTGTCACTCAGACCAGGTAAACTGTAGAGAGGTGCTGACCCACCTCTGTCCGAACATGAGGGTAGACTTATGTTAACAGTCTGTCACTAGACCAGGTAAACTGTAGAGAGGTGCTGACCCACCTCTGTCCGAACAGGGGTAGACTTATGTTAACAGTCTGTCACCAGACCAGGTAAACTGTAGAGAGGTGCTGACCCACCTCTGTCCCAACAGGGTAGACTTATGTTAACAGTCTGTCACTAGACCAGGTAAACTGTAGAGAGGTGCTGACCCACCTCTGTCCCAACAGGGTAGACTTATGTTAACAGTCTGTCACTAGACCAGGTAAACTGTAGAGAGGTGCTGACCCACCTCTGTCCGAACATGAGGGTAGACTTGGTCTCACACTCGTTGTAGATAGAGGGAGATGCACAGATGATGATGGTGGTCCTACAGTTCCCCCCTAGAGAGTCCTGCAGGATACGGGTCATCTTGCTGTCTCTGTACGGGACGTGGGTTTTCTGAAAACAAACAACACATCATTTACCCATCAGGGCCTTTCAGCAGACAGCAGACAGCCTCATAGATAACCAGTCAGCCATCAGGGCCTTTCAGCAGACAGCAGACAGTCTCATAGATAACCAGTCAGCCATCAGGGCCTTTCAACAGACAGTCTCATAGATAACCAGTCAGCCATCAGGGCCTTTCAACAGACAGTCTCATAGATAACCAGTCAGCCATCAGGGCCTTTCAACAGACAGCCTCATAGATAACCAGTCAGCCATCAGGACCTTTCAACAGACAGTCTCATAGATAACCAGTCAGCCATCAGGACCTTTCAACAGACAGCCTCATAGATAACCAGTCAGCCATCAGGACCTTTCAACAGACAGTCTCATAGATAACCAGTCAGCCATCAGGACCTTTCAACAGACAGTCTCATAGATAACCAGTCAGCCATCAGGACCTTTCAACAGACAGTCTCATAGATAACCAGTCAGCCATCAGGACCTTTCAACAGACAGTCTCATAGATAACCAGTCAGCCATCAGGGCCTTTCAACAGACAGTCTCATAGATAACCAGTCAGCCATCAGGACCTTTCAACAGACAGCCTCATAGATAACCAGTCAGCCATCAGGACCTTTCAACAGACAGCCTCATAGATAACCAGTCAGCCATCAGGACCTTTCAACAGACAGTCTCATAGATAACCAGTCAGCCATCAGGACCTTTCAACAGACAGCCTCATAGATAACCAGTCAGCCATCAGGACCTTTCAACAGACAGTCTCATAGATAACCAGTCAGCCATCAGGACCTTTCAACAGACAGCCTCATAGATAACCAGTCAGCCATCAGGACCTTTCAACAGACAGCCTCATAGATAACCAGTCAGCCATCAGGACCTTTCAACAGACAGTCTCATAGATAACCAGTCAGCCATCAGGACCTTTCAACAGACAGTCTCATAGATAACCAGTCAGCCATCAGGACCTTTCAACAGACAGTCTCATAGATAACCAGTCAGCCATCAGGACCTTTCAACAGACAGTCTCATAGATAACCAGTCAGCCATCAGGACCTTTCAACAGACAGTCTCATAGATAACCAGTCAGCCATCAGGACCTTTCAACAGACAGCCTCATAGATAACCAGTCAGCCATCAGGACCAGATCAGAGGAAAAACATGACCTCACCGCTGATGCATAACTTTTTTCAGCAAAAGCACATTTTGGTTTATTGTTTTTACACGATTTCAATGTCACATATGCTAAGTATTCAGTAATCCCTGCTGATGTCACTATATTAAAGAGAGAAGGGTAAGATATATAGAGAGAACTCACAGTCCCCTCAGCCAGAGCAGAGATGACATTCCCCAGAGCAGAGAGGGACTTATTGATATTTTTAGCTTCGTCCAACACGGCTCCTTCAGCACCTGTCTTACTGACCTTAAAGAGACAAACAGAGAGAGAAAAGACTCTGTCAGCAGGAGAGAGGCCACACAATGCAGCAGCATCCTCTAACTGACAGGCCTGGAGTTATAACACATTATAAAACAGTTATAACAGTCATAACACAAAGTCTGTCTTCATGAGTCAGCAGGTGGGAGAGGACATATGATGCTTCAGCATCTTACACCTGAGTGACAAGCTGGGAGTTATAACAGCTTATAACACAATCATAGCACAGTGATAATACTGTTATAACACAGGGGTGCAGTTCTAACAAGTTATGGCGGTTCATTGGTGTCTTCATCAGACAAGCCTAGAGTTATAACACAGTTATGACAAGTTATAAACAGTTCTAACACAAGTTGTGGTGGTTTGTTGGAGTCTGTCTTTACCATCATAGTGATTTACCTTCTCACTACCAGCCAGATCCACCAGGTATAACTTCCCTGACAGTTTCTTCTCTGTTTCCACATTCTCTTGTTTGATGTTGATCAGGAAGATGCTGTGACTTCTGGAACTGTGCTCATTCATGTCTATGAACAGGACAAAATACGCATATATTAAAGAAGAAGTATATATTATAAAATAAGTATATCTTATAGAAGAAGTATATCTTATAGAAGAAGTATATCTTATTGAAGAAGTATCTATTATAGAAGAAATATATATTATAGAAGAAGTATATCTTATGAAATAAGTATATCTAATTGAAGTCTATATTATAGAAAGAGTATATATTATAGAATAAGTATATCTTACAGAAGAAGTATATATTATTGAAAAAGTATATATTATAGAAGTAGTATATATTATAGTAGCAATGATACACCCTTCTAGGGAGTGTTTCCTGGCCTCTGTGCGTCTGCTTGCAACTGTTGATCTAAGAAGGGCTTCATAAATAGGAGATGTGATTGATTGATTGATTGATGTGATTGATGAGAAGGAGACACAACATACTTGTCACAGCCACGTGCCGGTTGGCCTTTCCCTCATCGATGACATCCATGACTTCCTCTGGACTGGACACAAAGCGTTCTGTACAACCCTGGGACAGGATCACATCACAGCTTTAACAGGTCGGTGCCTTTTCTGATTTCTCATTTTTTTATTTGAACAATTAACTAGGCAAGTCAGTTTAAGAACAAATTATTATTTAAAATGACAGCCTACCCTGGCAAACCCTCCCCTAACCCGGACGCTGTGCGTCGCCCTATGGGACTCCCGATCACGGCCGGTTGTGATACAGCCCGGGATCAAACCCGAGTCTGTAGTGACGCCTCTAGCACTGCAATGCAGTGCCTTAGACCACTGCGCCACTCGGGAGGCAGCCTTATAATAAGACATTATGTAGGCTGATACATGCTTATGACAAGTAATAAAGCATTATACACCTGCAGAATGTGTTACCTAACCATCTGTACTGCTCACCTTGACATAGGGAACTCTGTTCTTGTCCTCATGCACAGCCAGGTTGGTCTTCGACACTGGAAAAGAGGGGAACGAGTCATTAGGAAAGGAAAGGGGGATAGCTAGTCAGTTGTACAACTGAATGCAATCATCTGAAATGTGTCTGAATCAGAGAGGTGGGGGGGCTGCCTTAATCCACATCCATGTCATCAGCACCCGCAGAGCAGTTGCTGTCGGGGGTTAACTGCCTTGTTCAAGAATAGAACGGCAGATTTTTCCACCTTGCCGCCTCAGGGATTTGAACCAGCGACCTTTCGGTTACTGGCTCAAATCTCTTAACCGCTAGGCTACCCCATTATGATCTGTCTAAAATGATCTCTGTTCATCTTCAAAAGACTTCTCTTTTTGAAGTCCATCCAATACGAGTTCTTCTTACCATCTAGTAAGTCTCGGATCTTGTCCAGGTAGATTTCAAAATACGAGACCTGCACAAGAAAACAGGAATCAATACAGGGTACATTTTGATGACCATAGAAATGGTAGGAGGTCGTCTGTGCTCCTTAAAGGTCCTTGATACCAAATAGTGTCTGTTCCAGGTATGTAGGTATCAACATGAGAATACTGGAAGGGATGGAGACAGACACACTGTTTAACCTCTGGATTTATTCCGATTTTTTTTACATTTTGATGACCAGACATCTTGTTGATATTGATACTTGTAGAATGACTTTGTCTTTTTTATTGGCACCTGAGGGGATAAATAAAGTTGAATTTAACAATTGAATACCTTGATGTGGAACTCGAGGTTCTCGTCCATGGAGTAGATGTGATCGAAGATGTCGTGAGCGATGCGTGGGATGATGCCCATCAGCTGGGGGTCGTGGAGCTTGCCCTGCGAGGAGGAACAATACATTACATCACACTCAATACTGATTATTATCACTAAATAGTCTGGGGAACATCCCTTATAGCCAGCTGTTCTATATACACTGAATATCTACAGCGGTTCTATATAATATACATCTATACCCCCAAGAAGCAGCTGTTCTATATGCTGTTCTCTATCTACTGCTGGCTTTAGCTGATCCTTGCTGTTCTCAGTGAAGAAGAAACAACTGCCACTTTAAAAAGCCATTAACTGCTCGAGGACAAATGCAACCTATAGTGTTGGTGGTCCAGTTCTGTAAATCACCCACACTACAAAACCCTAATCTCATCCTAAATCAATTCAGTCTCAGAGAGTAATGAAATGACGCAATGTATGTCTGCCCCACTAACTGATCTGATGTGTTTTACTGCTCTTAGAAAGGCTGGACTGACTTCCAGTGAAATATCATGTCAGAAGGTGCTCTGCTGAACTGTCTGAGAATAATCAGTTCAGTCGTCTCGGTAACGTGTTCTCAGGGCATACTGTACCTACAACATATAGGTTGCCTTTAGATCATATATTTCACGTCTCTCTTCATTTAGGCAGGTGCCATTACTACAGAGAATCAGGCTGACCTCCATGGTGTGGGTCTTCCCCGAGGAGGTCTGTCCATAGGCAAAGATGGTTCCATTGTATCCTCCAAGGACGTCTGTGTGAATACAATACAATTCTGTTCAACTGTATTAGTCCAGAAATGTGTATTTTTGCTGTCTTGTGTTTTTTTACCAACCCGCCAGACACCACACATACACAAGGAATGTGGATCAGTCATAATAACACTTATTCTACAAGGGGAAGGACTCACCAGCTGGGGTTAGCCTACCTTCAACAATCTGTTTGGGGTTAGCCTACCTTCAACAATCTGTTTGGGGTTAGCCTACCTTCAACAACCTGTTTGGGGTTAGCCTACCTTCAACAATCTGTCCGGGGTTAGCCTACCTTCAACAATCTGTTTGGGGTTAGCCTACCTTCAACAATCTGTTTGGGGTTAGCCTACCTTCAACAACCTGTTTGGGGTTAGCCTACCTTCATCAACCTGTTTGGTGTTTGCCTACCTTCAACAATCTGTTTGGGATTAGCCTATCTTCAACAATCTGTCCGGGGTTAGCCTACCTTCAACAATCTGTCCGGGGTTAGCCCACCTTCAACAATCTGTCTGGGGTTAGCCTACCTTCAACAATCTGTCTGGGGTTAGCCTACCTTCAACAATCTGTCTGGGGTTAGCCTACCTTCAACAATCTGTCTGGCGATTAGCCTACCTTCAACAATCTGTCCGGGGTTAGCCTACCTTCAACAATCTGTCTGCGGTTAGCCTACCTTCAACAATCTGTCTGCGGTTAGCCTACATTCAACAACCAGTTTGGGGTTAGCCTACCTTCAACAATCTGTCTGGGGTTAGCCTACCTTTAACAATCTGTCTGGGGTTAGCCTACCTTCAACAATCTGTCCCGGGGTTAGCCTACCTTTAACAATCTGTCTGCGGTTAGCCTACCTTCAACAATCTGTCTGCGGTTAGCCTACCTTCAACAACCAGTTTGGGGTTAGCCTACCTTTAACAATCTGTTTGGGGTTAGCCTACATTCACCAACCAGTTTGGGGTTAGCCTACCTTTAACAATCTGTTTGGGGTTAGCCTACCTTTAACAATCTGTTTGGCACAGGCATCGTAGACCTGCTCCTGGGCTGTATTGGGAGGCAGGACGCGGTCAAAGACATACGGTTTACCCTGTCCAGAACAGACAAAATGCACAGTGATTACAGGGCTCTATGGGAAAGAGGTAATGGGTAAATACCACCTCATCCTATATTCTCTCTAACAACACTATGTTAATGGTAATCAATCATCAATAGCAGAGCTTGTGAATGGTAATCAATCAATAGCGGAGTTTGTGAATGGTAATTAATAATCAATAGCAGAGCTTGTGAATGGTAATCAATAGCATAGCTTGTGAAGGGTAATAAATATTCAATAGCAGAGCTTGTGAATGGTAATCAATAGCAGAGTTTGTGAATGGTAATAAATATTCAATAGCAGAGCTTGTGAATGGTAATCAATAGCAGAGCTTGTGAAGGGTAATAAATATTCAATAGCAGAGCTTGTGAATGGTAATCAATAGCAGAGTTTGTGAATGGTAATAAATATTCAATAGCAGAGCTTGTGAATGGTAATCAATAGCAGAGCTTGTGAAGGGTAATAAATGATTCAATAGCAGAGCTTGTGAATGGTAATCAATAGCAGAGTTTGTGAATGGTAATAAATATTCAATAGCAGAGCTTGTGAATGGTAATCAATCATCAGTAGCAGAGCTTGTGAGACAATTATAATAGAGCTACAAGCAGCAGGTTTAATCAACACGATCCAGCCTGGTCTATGGGGACGGACACAACACAAGACTCCCTCATTTGACAACCAGCCTGTCAGCAGCTGAGCGGTCTGTAGACTACAGGAGAATGAGGAGATGTCTGTACCAGCTGAGCTGTCTGTAGACTACAGGAGAATGAGGAGATGTCTGTACCAGCTGAGCTGTCTACAGGCTACAGGAGAATGAGGAGATGTCTGTAACAGCTAGTAGGCCTACTGCTTTAAACAGAGGCTTCTGTTCTTTGGAACTAAAGTGATTGATGTGAGATCTCACAGGCCTTCATAGTACACAACTGTATTAGGCCTCAATTTCATATTATATTCGGTAAATATGTGGTATACAGTGTACTTCCTTAACACACACACTGACACAATGTTTCATTATGATGGCAGGCAACCTTATGCATAATACATGAACACTAAACGGGTGTTGAGCAAGGGGAGGAGCATAATGACGAGATACTGTTCACAGACAGACAAGCTATTGTGATGAGAACTCTGTAGGCCTGTACAGAAGACATTTTAATAAAATGCTGCACTTGAGCATGCAAAATAAGACCTTTAGTTCTAATCTAGATGTTTTGTAAGAATCTATGTCGACACTTGCTTGTCGAACATCTTATTCCAAATTCATGGGCATTAATATGGAATTGGTCCCCCCTTTGCTGCTGTAACAGTCTCTCCACTCTTCTGGGAAGGCTTTCCACTAGATGTTGGAACATTGCAGCGGGGATTTGCTTTTATTCAGGCACAAGAGCATTAGTGAGGTCGGGTACTGATGTTGGGTGAATAGGCCTGGCTCGCAGACGGCGTTCCAATTCATCCCAAGGGTGTTCGATGGGGTTGAGGTCAGGGCACTGTGCCAGGCCAGTCAAGTTCTTCCACACCATCTCGACAAACCGTTTTTGTATCGACCTTGCTTTGTGCACGGTGGCATTGTCTTGCTGAAACAGGAAAGGGCCTTCCCCAAACTGTTGCCACAAAGTTGGAAGCAAAAGATAATCTAGAATGTCATTGTATGCCGTAGCGTTAAGATTTCCCTTCAATGGAACCAAGGGGCCTAGTCCGATGCATGAAAAACTGCCCCAGACCATAATTCCTCCTCCACCAAACTTTACAGTTGGCACTATGCATTCGGGCAGGTAGTGTTCTCCTGGCATCCGCCAAACCCAGATTCGTCAGTCGTGCTGCCAGTTGGTGAAGCGTGATTCATCACCCCAGAGAACGCGTTTCCACTACTCCAGAGTCCAATGGTGGCGAGTTTCACACCACTCCAGCCGAGGCTTGGCATTGCAGATGTTGATCTTAGGCTTGTGTGCGGCTGCTCGGCCATGGAAACCCATTTCATGAAGCTCCCAACAAACAGTTCTTGTGCTGCCGTTGCTTCCAGAGGCAGTATGGAACTCAGTAGTGTGTGGTGCAACCGAGGACAGACGCTTTAGAAGCGCTACTTGCTTCAGCGGTCCCGTTCTGATAGCTTGTGTGGCCTACCACTTCACGGCTGAGCCGCTGTTTCTCACAGATGGTTCCACTTCACAATAAAAGCACTTACAATTGACCAGGGCAGCTCTAATAGGGAAGAAATTTGACCAACTGACTTGTTGGGAAGGTGGCATCCTATGACAGTGCCACGTTGGTAGTCACTGAGCCCTTCAGTAAGGCCATGCTACTGCCAATGTTTGTCTATGGAGATTGCACGGCTGTGTGTTCGATTTTACACACCTGTAAGCAACAGGTGCGGCTGAAATAGCTGAATCCATTCATTTGAAGGGATGTCCACATACTTTTGTATATATAGTGTATATTGATTAGGCAGGTGATGGGCACACACAGCGTAAGGCTGGAGAAGTGCATGTCTCCCTTGCCACTAGCTGATAACCTGAACTTGAAGAATCATTCAAGCCAAGCCAGGTCATCCAACTACTGTACTGTAATCCCTAGACATCAATTTAACAGGCTTGCCACTTTTAAATTAGTAACATTAAATAAATCCTATTAGATCCAATCCAATCAACACATTCAAAGGTATAGGCTGCGTGTGCTTTATGTTAGTAGAATGAGAGAAAATGCCTTATGCTGTTTATTTTCCTATTATGAGTGCTTTCATTCACCACAGGTGACAGAGAAGAACAGTGTGTTAGCCACCTGTAATCTGCCATCTCAGCAGAGTGAATACCGCATAACAGCAGTGTCAAAGCACGAGCTGCCTCTCTGGCAACAGCCCCGGGTCCCTGTCTCTCTCTGGCAATGGCCCAGGCCCTGTCTGAAAACAATTCCCAATACTCCATCTCAGGCCATCAGCTGCCGCTGGAGATAGCTACAGCAACACAATCAAAACATGTAGGCTACCAACAAATGCTCTGCAGAGGGTCACAAGCATTTTTTGGGATGTTTGTGGAAGTTGCCACAATTTTTATTTATTTTTACAAAAATCTATAGGCTACAAGCCAATGTGCTGCGTGTAAAGATTGTCAATACATTGGGCGCTCTATTGGAAATGCTCACTGCATTGCACATTTCCTCTGCGCGTTTTGCTGGTGTTTCAGTAGTCTAGTTGTGGCAACAATATACCTACCTACACAAGCAACGTTATATTCAGCAGATAAATTAACTATTAGATGCAGCACTTACAGTTATAACCACGGTGTCGTCTTCTTTAAATTTGGGGATGTATTTGTCTCCTCTTGTTATTTCGGATTCATTTAGTGGCCTGAATCGGCACATTACTTTCACGCCGTATTCGGCTGCAGCATCCGCCATGGTTGCGTTCTGTCCAGGCAAGCAGATATGCAGATCAACTTTGATCCGCGGATGGTTTTTATCTGTTGAATGATTGTAAGTAAACCAACGCGTCCTTCACTCAGCGTGCCTCTATTTCGCTACGCCATGGGCATTCAGTTGAGACAGAGAAATCAACTGCAGTCGTCCATTCCGATCAGAATGCAAAATATTGGTCCGGAGACAGTCTTGGATGAAAAAAATTATCAAAATCCTACAAAAATATAATTTACAAGGGGATAGGTAAAGCCTATCCTTCAGAAGAGACGAGTGCCACGGAGTTGAGAAACCCCCGCATCGTCCTGCACGTTGCTCTGCGCTCTTCTCTTCCACACTGCATCAGCATCAGTACCACTCCCCTTCCTCCTCCCCCTCCTTCCTCCTCCTCCTCCCCTCGGGCTGGGGCCCAGCATCTCGCTGCTCTATCCTCGAAACAGCAGCTAGAGGTCAGTACTTAACCCTAAAGGAAATGTATCCGTTTCAAATTTGAAATTCTATTGACCATCAATGGAAAAAACTACTACCTGCAATTAACTGCAATATATTTAAATTCCTTTTGATAGCATGTGATGATTGGATGTGCATGAACTTTAAAAACAGTATCATGTGTATCAGTACATAAAATTTCAATAAGAAGGGTGCACTTAAATGCCAAATAATTCAAGTAGGAGTGACCAGTTTTTAATATCTTAAACATCTGTGCAACATTGTTCAAATGTTACATCACTTTATGACCTGTAATGTTTACAATATTTACAAAATAAAAAACGGCTGCTTACATGAAATAATAGAAAATGCCAAACAATGAGAAAATATGGAACTTCACACTATTTGTCCTAGCACCCACAATGCAACAAATGACATCAAGTGCACAACATACTTTACAAAGTAGTCTACTTTTGTAAAGTACACACATACACACACACACGTGAGAAAACTTAGTTACATGTGGAAAAACCAACACTGACAACAGCAACATGTTAATAACACAGAAATAAAGATTCAAAGAGCAAGCAAGGGTAAGAAAAACAGCGCACACACACACACACACACACACACACACACACAGAGATAGCTCCAAAAATAAAATACACACGTGTGAAGAAATTGGGCTGCACTGACCATTTGAGCGACAACAGAAAGGTAAAAGTGAAAAGACATTATACAACATGGGGTTTGAACATGAGACTGACTGGGTCTCTAGGTCATTGCACAAGGGCAGAATGAACTTTACCCCAAATAGTTCACGTGTTCTCTTGACTGCTCTCAAGAGTATTTGTGAAAAGCTTCATTAAAAGCATGAATACTTTTCTAGAAGGAGAGTGAAATACTTCTGTCTGGAGTGAATTACAGTTGATCCATCTAGACATGGTTTGTAACATGAACGGTTACACAGTTTTTCATTTTTATTTTAAAGATTGACGTTCTGAAGTTGATTTAATGATTTATGATGTAACTTATTTGTATTGCACACAACACACTGTAGTGAATATAACAAGTCTGTTTTCAATGGGGCCATAAAAATCATCCAAATTGCATCAGCACAAAACGTAGTGAAGCAGTTCTATATGTGTGGACAGTCTCCAATTAACAAACTTCTATTGAAATTCTATTCAGTAGTGATTTCTCCACCAATGTAAACAACTCTACGACAGCCCTGACAGGGCTCAGCCTGAAGGGCCAAATTATCACTTCTTTCCATACTAAGATAACATACTGCATATTATCCATTTTAAACGTTTCTTCTATCCTTTAAACTATTATTGTACTATCTGCACTGATTTTAATGAATCATTTAGGTCGTTAAAAGTTGATTGAGATTAATTTATTTTTTAAAGACAGCATGCTGTCGAAATATATAGTGAAGCCTTTTCAGACCTAAGCATGGTCCCCAGAGACTGTGGAGATATGCAACCTAAACTTTCTGGAAGGAGGCAGTCAATGACCTCTTCAGGACATGTCGACATGATCTACTGTAACAAACACTACAGAAGAAATAGCTAGCAGAAGGGAAAAACACAGTAGTACACAACGTCAAGGGATCCAAAAAGAACACGTTTTAAATCAAACTGGAAAACAGGTTAATGGCTAAACTGAATACAGCATATAGGCTATTCCTGTGTAAAATAAACACGTAAGGCTTTGAGTTTTTAACTCTCGGTTGTATTATTGCCATCTAGAATATTGTAAAGCTTCAAATAAATATGAAATACTGTACATAAATAATTTAGAACAAATAAACTACACATAAGGCCCCTAAATTGTAGGATGAACTCTTTTCCACCATTTTACCTCAGGCAGTTAGTGTTATTTTCACAATCCACTCTTACGTCATAATAATATACTGCATCTATGCTTTTCAAGGTTGGTTACGCGATCTAAAGCTATAGCTGATAAAATGATGACACTATTTGAAAATGATATTAAGAAAAATAAGTCACATCAAAAAGAAAATTAAATTGCGCAAAAACAGCTGACTGGTATTTGACAACTTAGTCTGTGGTTTTAGTAGGGTGAGATCCTGGAATTAGAAGGATGCTTCATTCCAATCATCCTTTTTCTATGGTACCCTAGAAACAGAAAGCCTTTCAGCTGGTAAAGTTCACTCTGTTTTTAAAACACATAAATGAACAAACACTTAGTGGTGTTGAAGTAATGCCTGTTTCTCCTGGGTCTGTATTCATAAAGCGTCTCAGAGTTGGGAGTGCTGAACTAGGATCAGTCTAGCCCTTTTTAGATCCTAATGAATAAGATGATCTGGACAAGGGGGGGACCTGATCCAAGATCAGCTGATCCTACTGCCAGTGATGCTCTAGTAGCAGGCCCCCCTCTGTATATGTAATCTTATTCATTATAATATAAAAAGTTAAACTGCTCCTAGATCAGCACTCCTACTCCTCGAATGCTTTCTGAATACAGACCCTGCTTTTCAATACAATAAACAGCATGTCTATAACATAACCATATAAAAGCTTTAGGCTGTATCTTGTCTTTATTTGTCCCTTGCATACAGTCATAATGACTGTGTATGTATTGAATAAAAACCAAGACATTGGTGCACTTCTTCTGCTGCTTTGTACAATACAAGTTCAAATGTGCATTATTAAGTATGTTGTACATTACCATTGTACAATATTTACATACGTTTCTTAATGTTCATGAAATCTTCCGTATTACCTATATACCTATTGAAAATGTATCAGAAATATTTGGACTGTCTATTTTCTTTAAAATGTAGTATTTTTCTTCTATTTATCAGTTTTTTTAATGTTATTCTAGAAAAAAAATAGTTCTCATTCAGCTAGCTGTAGACAAATTACAACCGTCGTTTTTTACAGTTGAAATTCAAAACTGTAATATTTTTGTTTGGCTTTTCCAGTACTTTCAATGTCAGTCAGCTAGGGAGGTCGTGGGACGATAATGTACCACTACTATCCATATTGTAGCACCTGGTTGGAGTTCAAAGGTCGTGGCGGGGCGGTCTGAACCGTTGTTCCAAGGCTGGGTACTGGCTAGATACTGGACTGTCATTAGCTGACCAAACACATTCAATGTTATCTGGAGATCTTTCTCCTCTTGGGTTTGGGCAGCTTCACCTGTCTGTCTCTGGAAGGGATCTGATGAACCTGAGGACAGAGAAGACACAATACATTAATGCATAACCAGGGCTCTAATTTAACTGGGTGGTTCCAGCCCTGAATGCTGATTGGCCGACAGTCGTGATATAATCAGACCGTATACCACGGGTATGACATTTCTTTTTACTGCTCTAATTACGTTGGTAACCAGTTTGTAACCGGGGTAACCGGGGTATACTGGCCACATACCACACCCCCTCGGGCCTTATTGCTTAAATGTAACCCTAACATTTAAATAACATTTAACCTTAACCCGAACCCTAACTTTTAACCCTTACCTGAGGACAGAGAAGACAATAGAAGACGTATTAATACCAACAAACAACCCAGTCTCTGTTGGCTTGTGCGGCTAGTAGCGTACATTCTACAGTGTTTAATAGCACCTGAGTTCAAACAGAACTCCACAGACATCCTAATCTGACTAAACTGTCCTCTTTTCCACTCACAGTGTCTGGTTTCATATTTAGCCTGTCTGAATTCAGAGGAAAGGCAGAAAGATGCATTAACAGCACAGTGAATCCTTTTCAAATTGAAATGTGGTGCTGGTTGAGGGGTTGTTGCAGCTTGTTTATGTAATCCTCTGACTGGGGGGGGGGGGGTGTGTGTGTGTGTGTGTGTGTGTGTGTGTGTGTGTGTGTGTGTGTGTGTGTGTGTGTGTGTGTGTGTGGGTCTCCCAGCTGACACAGAGACAGCCCTTTGATCAACAGTGGCTGTAGTCTTAGCTCTGCTCAGCTTACCCTGGGGGACAGTCTAGAGAGAGAAGGAGGGGAGGGAGAGGGGCAGAGTGAGTAGAGAAGGAGGGGACAGGTAGAGGGGCAGAGGGAGAGAGAAGGAGGGGAGAGGTAGAGGGGCAGAGGGAGAGAGAAGGAGGGGAGAGGTAGAGGGGCAGAGGGAGAGAGAAGGGGGGGAGAGGTAGAGGGGCAGAGGGAGAGAGAAGGAGGGGAGAGGTAGAGGGGCAGAGGGAGAGAGGAGGAGGGGAGAGGTAGAGGGGCAGAGGGAGAGAGGAGGAGGGGAGAGGTAGAGGGGCAGAGGGGAGAGGCGGGGGGAGAGGTAGAGGGGCAGAGGGAGAGAGAAGGAGGGGAGAGGTAGAGGGGCAGAGGGAGAGAGAAGGAGGGGAGAGGTAGAGGGGCAGAGGGAGAGAGAAGGGGGGGAGAGGTAGAGGGGCAGAGGGAGAGAGAAGGAGGGGAGAGGTAGAGGGGCAGAGGGAGAGAGAAGGAGGGGAGAGGTAGAGGGGCAGAGGGAGAGAGAAGGAGGGGAGAGGTAGAGGGGCAGAGGGAGAGAGAAGGAGGGGAGAGGTAGAGGGGCAGAGGGAGAGAGGAGAGGGAGAGAGAAGGAGGGGAGAGGTAGAGGGGCAGAGGGAGAGAGAAGGAGGGGAGAGGTAGAGGGGCAGAGGGAGAGAGGAGGAGGGGAGAGGTGAGGGGCGGGGGGGGGGAGGTAGAGGGGCAGAGGGAGAGAGAAGGAGGGGAGAGGTAGAGGGGCAGAGGGAGAGAGAAGGAGGGGAGAGGTAGAGGGGCAGAGGGAGAGAGGAGGAGGGGAGAGGTAGAGGGGCAGAGGGAGAGAGAAGGAGGGGAGAGGTAGAGGGGCAGAGGGAGAGAGAAGGAGGGAGACAGAGGAGAGGCCATCTGGGAGAGCATGGTGTTGTAATCTTTCTAGATGGTACTTGTATACTCACAGTCCCTGACATCTTGTCCAGCTCACTCATGGCCTCATGTATAGCAGCTTCTAAATGATTATTCAACTTCCCAGCTCTGTTGGGAACAATGAAAACAAAATCATGTTTCAGAAACATCAATAAGTCCACAAGTAAACACTAAGCATTTTCTTTTTAGCTTTGGACAAAAATATGAATAGATTTGTTCAACTCTGCCTCCTGCTAAGGAAGGATAAAGTATGCAATTATAACATGAGCTGAAAGCAATGAGACTGACTGTGGTCCAGGTACATTTTAACGAACATTGAGGGAGAAGAGCTAAGGTGAGGTAAGCGCTGTGTGTGTGTGTGAGAGTGTGAGAGTGTGAGAGTGAGTGAGTGAGTGAGTGAGTGAGTGAGTGAGTGAGTGAGTGAGTGAGTGAGTGAGTGAGTGAGTGAGTGAGTGAGTGAGTGAGTGAGTGAGTGAGTGAGTGAGTGAGTGAGTGAGTGAGTGAGTGAGTGAGTGAGTGAGTGAGTGAGTGAGTGAGTGAGTGAGTGAGTGAGTGAGTGAGAGAGAGAGAGAGAGAGAGAGAGAGAGAGAGAGAGAGAGAGAGAGAGAGAGAGAGGCCAGCCAGGGCAGCACCAGGGGGTAATGACGAGCCAGCCAGGGCAGCACCAGGGCATCATCAGGGGGTAATGACGAGCCAGCCAGGGAAGCACCAGGGGGTAATGACGAGCCAGCCAGGGCAGCACCAGGGCATCATCAGGGGGTAATGACGAGCCAGCCAGGGCAGCTTCAGGGGGTAATGACGAGCCAGCCAGGGCAGCACCAGGGGGTAATGACGAGCCAGCCAGGGCAGCACCAGGGCATCATCAGGGGGTAATGACGAGCCAGCCAGGGAAGCACCAGGGGGTAATGACAAGCCAGCCAGGGAAGCACCAGGGCATAATGACGAGCCAGCCAGGGAAGCACCAGGGGGTAATGACGAGCCAGCCAGGGCAGCTTCAGGGGGTAATGACGAGCCAGCCAGGGCAGCACCAGGGGGTAATGACGAGCCAGCCAGGGCAGCATCAGGGGGTAACGACTAGCCAGCCAGGGCATCCAGGGGGTAATGACTAGCCAGCCAGGGCAGCACCAGGGCATAATGACGAGCCAGCCAGGGCAGCACCAGGGCAGCATCAGGGGGTAATGACTAGCCAGCCAGGGCAGCATCAGCGGGTAATGACAAGCCAGCCAGGGCAGCATCAAGGGGTAATGACGAGCCAGCCAGGGCAGCATCAAGGGGTAATGACTAGCCAGCCAGGGCAGCACCAGGGGGTAATGACTAGCCAGCCAGGGCAGCACCAGGGGGTAATGACTAGCCAGCCAGGGCAGCACCAGGGGGTAATGACTAGCCAGCCAGGGCAGCACCAGGGGGTAATGACTAGCCAGCCAGGGCAGCATCAGCGGGTGCGAGCCGCCGGGCCTCAGCGGGAATGACATCCAGCCAGGGCCAGGGGGGCCAGCCAGGGCTCCAGGGGGTAATGACTAGCCAGCCAGGGCAGCATCAGGGGGTAATGACTAGCCAGCCAGGGCAGCACCAGGGGGTAAAGACTAGCCAGCCAGGGCAGCACCAGGGCAGCATCAGGGGGTAATGACTAGCCAGCCAGGGCAGCATCAGGGGGTAATGACTAGCCAGCCAGGGCAGCATCAGGGGGTAATGACTAGCCAGCCAGGGCAGCATCAGGCGGTAATGACAAGCCAGCCAGGGCAGGATCAGGCGGTAATGACTAGCCAGCCAGGGCAGCATCAGGCGGTAATGACTAGCCAGCCAGGGCAGCATCAGGCGGTAATGACTAGCCAGCCAGGGCAGCACCAGGGGGTAATGACTAGCCAGCCAGGGCAGCACCAGGGGGTAAAGACTACCCAGCCAGGGCAGCACCAGGGAAGCGGCAGTCCCAAAAACACCCTATTCAGTGCATTACTTTTGACCAGGGCTCAGAGTGAGACAGAGAGTACAGACAGGCGATTCAGTAGTATTAACCTCTCCTCAACACAGAGCAGCCAGCCAGGATGGAACTAGCCAGCCAGGATGGAACTAACCCGACCCATCAACATTCTAGAATGGAATTCCACTCTTAAAATAGAGCAAATAAAACACATCCGTTCACCTTTTTAAAACACAGGAGAAACTGGTTCTACATACACACTGATATAAATAATCACAACATGTACAGTACCATCCATCCTACAGCAATATAACTTACTTTCTGTTCCTCTTGGTCGCTCTGTCGAGGGCCTCTAGGTCATGTGTTAGTGTTTTCAGCTTCTCTGGCTCCACCTGGGGTAATAACAGATGTCAGACAGTGTTTTCAGCTTCTCTGGCTCCACCTGGGGTAATAACAGATGTCAGACAGTGTTTTCAGCTTCTCTGGCTCCACCTGGGGTAATAACAGATGTCAGACAGTGTTTTCAGCTTCTCTGGCTCCACCTGGGGTAATAACAGATGTCAGACAGTGTTTTCAGCTTCTCTGGCTCCACCTGGGGTAATAACAGATGTCAGACAGTGTTTTCAGCTTCTCTGGCTCCACCTGGGGTAATAACAGATGTCAGACAGTGTTTTCAGCTTCTCTGGCTCCACCTGGGGTAATAACAGATGCCAGACAGTGTTTTCAGCTTCTCTGGCTCCACCTGGGGTAATAACAGATGCCAGACAGTGTTTTCAGCTTCTCTGGCTCCACCTGGGGTAATAACAGATGTCAGACAGTGTTTTCAGCTTCTCTGGCTCCACCTGGGGTAATAACAGATGTCAGACAGTGTTTTCAGCTTCTCTGGCTCCACCTGGGGTAATAACAGATGCCAGACATTATGTTGGGTCTAAGAATAGGACCAAAAGCCAGACTAGGTCCCATCAACATGACCATCAGTAGCTGTCTAAAGAGCTCAGAAGTGGTGATCGCTGACAGTTACTTTCATCTGAAAAGGTACAAAGTAAAGTCAATAGTGAAAGAACTAGATTTGTGGGTGTGCATTTTTCTTTCACCTCTCTCCGAAGACATCTCACCTTGCTGTCCTCTCTGAGCTGCAGGCTGCCATGGTGGTGATGGTTGTGGCCCACCTCCTCCCCTGACAGTTTACCAGGCCAGGATGGGAACCCTTTAAAGCCCTGTCCCCAGACCAGATCCCCCATGTTAAACGTCCTGGGTCTATAGTGGAGCATCTCTGACGAGGGGCTGTCCGGCTGCCTCAGGTCCTCCTCGCTGCTCAGGGACTTGGTGTCAGACGGGCTGGGGGCACAGCCTCCGTTGAAGTGACCGTTGTAGTGGCCCACGTACTCTTTAACCAACGGACCCTCCAGGCTGGTGGAGGAGCTGGGAGACTGGTCGTCCCCGGTTAGGTCCCCCTGTCTGGGGGGGCCGAGGGGGTCAGACACACCGTACCCCCGTAGAGAGAACTGGACCTGGGGGGGTCCGACGCCACCTCCGTTCATATGGGCGCATCTCTCCACAGTCTGATCCAACCTCTCTTTGTAGTTAACGATGTTCACGGCCGTCTGGTTGCAGTTGTTGAAGCGGTTGAATCCATCCTCCAGGAAGGCCTTGTCTGAGGGGACGGGGAGAGAGTGGTGGTGACCTTCGTGGGGGGCGCTGTCGGCTGGACAGGGGGGTGCAGGAGCTAGATTCCCAGGTCTCTCCATACAGGGGCTGCTGCGGACATGAGTGGAGCACTCTAGGAACTCCTCACCGCCCCACGCCGTGTGACCTCTGTCCAGACTTCCAGGGTACACAGTCTCGCCTTCCCACTGCCCCCTGGGGGTGCCATGGCCTGGGGATCTGAAGTAGTCCTGGTGGGAGGCCTCTGGAAGAGCTCCCTGACCCTCGGGGATGCTAACAGTACTCTTCCCCTGACCAGAGTTCTTCCGGGGCCGTCCTGCTCTGACCTGCCTGGGTCTGGGCTGTTGGCTCAGGGTCGGTGTCTGCTCCCCCTCCTGGTGCGCTACCCGGTGGCCACTATGGCTGACTGCAGCATGGCTGTGAGGGAGGTTATGGTTGAGGCTGAGCGGCTCCCCTACGGAGTTAGTGAAGGCAGTCATGGTGCTGAGTGAGGGTACAGGGCTGGACTGGGTAGTGCCACTATCCGTGGTGGTGATGACTACATGCAGTCCTTTACTGGCAGCATCCACCACAGCCCTGTAGATGGCGTCTACAGACTCCACCCCTCCGCTGGGTAGCCTATCAGAGCCGTGCATCCCTGGGGGAAGCCCCTCTCCCTGCGTCTGCTGCATCTCCCGTTGGCTGAAACCAAACTGGGTGTGTGACACCATCCCCTGAGACTCAGGAAGTGATGTCATCCCAGACTGAGAGATCATCTGTGAGTGAGGGACTGAAATGCTGTTGTCTGGCAAACACCCCTGAAACAACACAGACGCAAAGTTCATTGAGACAAAAGTTGAAGGTGTCATTATCACTCCTAGCATGTCAGAGAATCCACAACTACTGGGCCTTTTGAGGAGGACGGAATGTATCATGTAGATCGTCCACCCGTAGTCAAGAGTGAATCAGATATTCTTGTCATCTCTATTCATCTATTTCTATCTGCAACGTTCAGAGAGTTTCACTTCACTGAACACACCCTTCAAATAGACAGACTAACCTGGAAGTTCTGGAACAGGCAGGCCATAGGGTGGGAGTTGGAGGAGTTGTTGTTTTCAGGGAAGCCAGGTTGCTGTGAGCCCTGGTAGCCAGGAGGGAGGCCCTGCATGGCCCGCTGAATGCCCTGATGAAGCTGCTGCTGCTGGGCATGATGCTGCTGGAACACCTGGGTACCACCACCACTGCTGGAGCTGTTGATGACGTGGGGCTGGAGGCTGGCCATGCTGCAGTTTACTAGGTTAGATGGGTCTCCTGTTGGGGTGGAAGAATAGTACTGTTCATTGTTATTTTCAAATCAGGGAAATTCCACACCTTAACTGCCTGGAGAAGACAGGTCAGAGGGGTAAATCAATTCTGAACAAAATGATGGAAGAAGAGTGGGAAGATGGAAATTCTTGTAATTGAACGCATAAACTGAAGAGCCCGATGGCTTAGGCTGTAGTACTGTGCTCCACTCGTCACAGGTCTATTTTCTCCTCCTCTCACTAGCTCCCCTCCTCTCCTCACTAGCTCCCCTCCTCCCCTCACTAGCTCCCCTCCTCCCCTCACTAGCTCCCCTCCTCTCCTCACTAGCTCCCCTCCTCTCCTCACTAGCTCCCCTCCTCTCCTCACTAGCTCCCCTCCTCCCCTCACTAGCTCCCCTCCTCCCCTCACTAGCTCCCCTCCTCCCCTCACTAGCTCCCCTCCTCCCCTCACTAGCTCCCCTCCTCTCCTCACTAGCTCCCCTCCTCCCCTCACTAGCTCTCCTCCTCTCCTCACTAGCTCCCCTCCTCCCCTCACTAGCTCCCCTCCTCTCCTCACTAGCTCCCCTCCTCCCCTCACTAGCTCCCCTCCTCCCCTCACTAGCTCCCCTCCTCCCCTCACTAGCTCCCCTCCTCTCCAAACTAGCTCCCCTCCTCCCCTCACTAGCTCTCCTCCTCTCCTCACTAGCTCCCCTCCTCCCCTCACTAGCTCCCCTCCTCCCCTCACTAGCTCCCCTCCTCTCCTCACTAGCTCCCCTCCTCACTAGCTCCCCTCCTCCCCTCACTAGCTCCCCTCCTCTCCTCACTAGCTCCCCTCCTCCCCTCACTAGCTCCCCTCCTCCCCTCACTAGCTCCCCTCCTCCCCTCACTAGCTCCTCTCCTCAGTAGCTCCCCTCCTCTCCTCACTAGCTCCTCCCCTCACTAGCTCCCCTCCTCCCCTCACTAGCTCCCCTCCTCCTCTCACTAGCTCCCCTCCTCCTCTCACTAGCTCCCCTCCTCCCCTCACTAGCTCCCCTCCTCCCCTCACTAGCTCCCCTCCTCTCCTCACTAGCTCCCCTCCTCCCCTCACTAGCTCCTCTCCTCACTAGCTCCCCTCCTCCCCTCACTAGCTCCCCTCCTCCCCTCACTAGCTCCCCTCCTCTCCTCACTAGCTCCTCTCCTCACTAGCTCCTCTCCTCACTAGCTCCTCTCCTCACTAGCTCCCCTCCTCTCCTCACTAGCTCCCCTCCTCTCATCACTAGCTCCCCTCCTCTCATCACTAGCTCCCCTCCTCTCCTCACTAGCTCCTCTCCTCTCCTCCCACCAGTCTAGCTCCTCCTCTCCTCCCACCAGTCTAGCTCCTCCTCTCCTCCCACCAGTCTAGCTCCTCCTCTCCTCCCACCAGTCTAGCTCCTCCTCTCCTCCCACCAGTCTAGCTCCTCTCCCCCCACCAGTCTAGCTCCTCCTCTCCTCCCACCAGTCTAGCTCCTCCTCTCCTCCCACCAGTCTAGCTCCTCCTCTCCTCCCACCAGTCTAGCTCCTCTCCCCCCACCAGTCTAGCTCCTCCTCTCCTCCCACCAGTCTAGCTCCTCTCCCCCTCACACCAGTCTAGCTCCTCTCCCCCTCACACCAGTCTAGCTCCTCTCCCCCTCACACCAGTCTAGCTCCTCTCCCCCTCACACCAGTCTAGCTCCTCTCCCCCTCACACCAGTCTAGCTCCTCTCCCCCTCACACCAGTCTAGCTCCTCTCCCCCTCACACCAGTCTAGCTCCTCTCCCCCTCACACCAGTCTAGCTCCTCTCCCCCTCACACCAGTCTAGCTCCTCTCCCCCTCTCACTAGTGTAGCTCCTCTCCCCCTCTCACTAGTGTAGCTCCTCTCCTCCTCTCACTAGCCTCAGCCTTGCCTCTGCCTCTCCTCCCTCTCACTAGCCTCCCCTCCCTAGCGCCTCCCCAGCTCCTCTCCACCCCCCACTCGCCTCCCCTCTCACTCGCCTCCCCTCTCACTCGCCTCCCAAGCTCCTCTTCTCACTAGCTCCTCTCCTCCCCCCACTAGCCTCCCCTCCCACTCGCCGCCCCTCTCCAGTGCCTCCCCTCCCACTAATCTAGCTCTTCCTCTCCCCCTCTCACTAGTCGAGCTCCTCTCCCTCGCCTCTGCCTCGCCTCTACTCATCATCTTCCCCTCCCCTTCCTAACGCCTCCCCAGCTCACTCACTAGCCTCTCCCTCCCACTAGCCTCTGCCTCCCACTAGCCTCTCCCTCCCACTAGCCTCTGCCTCTCCCTCCCACTAGCCTCTGCCTCTCCCTCCCACTAGCCTCTGCCTCTCCCTCCCACTAGCCTCTCCCTCCCACTAGCCTCTGCCTCTCCCTCCCACTAGCCTCTGCCTCTCCCTCCCACTAGCCTCTGCCTCTCCCTCCCACTAGCCTCTGCCTCTCCCTCCCACTAGCCTCTGCCTCTCCCTCCCACTAGCCTCTGCCTCTCCCTCCCACTAGCCTCTGCCTCTCCCTCCCACTAGCCTCTGCCTCTCCCTCCCACTAGCCTCTCCAGCACTCAGCCAGTGTGGCTGCACTGCTACGATATAGTGGTGATGGTTGCCGGGGAGGTTGCTATGGGAACGGTGTGATTGGTGGTGCTGTCTGAGCCGTGGCTTATTTCAGAGGTTGCAGCCTGGGAGAAGACTGGGGGTGGAGGAAGGGATGTGATTTAATGGCCTAGGCAGGGGGATGGGGTCAGAGGCAATGCTGGATGCTTGGATGGTGGTGGCTGGGGAGGGGGAGCTGTCTGGGCATGAGGTAGGGGAAGAGAAGTGCTTGGTTGGAATGAACCCATCTAGGGAGATAGGCTAGCAGTCCACAAAGAGATGAAAGATAGCCACTAGGTTTCCTGAGAAACATATGCCATATCTTATAGTCCTTAGCATTGTTTCCTGCTATAGTGTTCACACAACAGTAGGCCAACTACAGCCATGTGCAACACAGTGGGCCAAAGGAAAAAATGATCTATTCAGTTAGGCCTATATCAGAGCAGACACATACTAGGGCTAATGAAGGAATACAACCCTTCTCCAAAGGCTTCACCCAGGCCTCCATTCAGAAGCCAGCGTTACTATAGCTACCAGCCAGCTCACACCAGCTCTTCACTATATCTGGTCAAGAGCTCGTTTCTTAAAAAGGAGGGAGAAAAAAGATCTGTTTTCATGTTATTCTGCCACTGAGCTGAGCACTGCAACTAGCATGCTAATAAAGAGAGAAGCCTGAATGATTATACAAACACGAGGGCCAGCCTCTCAACGTACACTCTCTGAGAGACTAAAGACTGTCGTTCAACTCAAAGGCCAGGTCGATTTACCAAACTCACACACCATCACAGAGCAAAGCACAATCATCGAACAAAGTGTGTGTTTCTCTCAGTGGCTCACCTGGCTCAGAGATGGTTGGACCACAACTCCCATCATTGTTGCCGAGAGTCATTCCTGACATACTAGTCCGTCCCAGCGCAGCGTGAAGGTGGCTGTGCTGCTGCTGCTGCTGATGTGGATGTTGACTTGGGTGGGACAGTGGTGGTGGGTTAGTGTTAGGATGGTGGCTCAGGGGCATGTTCCCTGGGCCAAGGCCCACTTGTCCACCAGGCCCCAAAGGGCCACAGTTCACCAACGAATTGGCCTGGATCTGGTTCATCAACCCTGGGAACCGAGGGCTGTGAGAATGACGGCCTCCAGAGTCCATACTCCGGCAGTACATACCTTGACCCTCCCCTTGGCCTAGCATCCTCTGTTGGGCCAGTAGGTTCTGCTGCTGGGAGGCTCCAGGAGGCATGAGCCCAGCCACATCGCTGTAGTGCATCTGACCAGGTCCTGGGGGGCCTACAGGGCCTTGTTGCTGGTTATGGTGGTTGTTGTGGTTGCTCATGGACTGAAGCAGCTGGGCCATGGAGGTGTTGGTCGGTAGGCCCCCAAGCCGGGCCACTTTCCTCAGCTGTTCTGCTGAGCTTGGTGGTGGTGGCCTGGGACCTGGACCTCCACCCATGTTAGGAGGCTTGTTGAGCATGTTAAAGACCATGTGGTCGTGGTGGTTGAGGGGGTTGTTGGGCGGTGGTGGGCCTGGCGGCTGCTGCTTGCGCTTACGGAGCAGGGGGTCTCCTCTGTCTCTCTGCTGGGCCATGAGCTTGTCCCGGAGGGCAGCCCGACCGCTCTGGCCGCCTGCTGCTGCTGCTTCCGCAATGGAGGGCATGGTGGAGTTAGGGGGAAGCATGGGGTTTAAAGTGCTGCTACTGGGCCCCTCTTTGCCACTGAGAGGGCCACTGGGATGCCCAACTCCACTACTACCACCATTACCATCAACCCTACCTGGGCCTCCACCTCTACTGCCAGTCTCACTGCTGTTGTCACCATGTTTGTTTTGATTTGCTAGCTGTGCTTTGGCTGCTGCTGACAGTAGACTGCTGGCGGGGAAGGAAGCAGCATTCTGCTGGTTCACGATCTGGTTCAGGGGCATCCCTAACAGACCTGGGTGGTTCTGGCCCTTCTGGTTCTGGGCCTGGTGAGGAGCAGCGATGGAGGGACCAGAGGAGGTGGCAGGGGGGTACATGCCGGGGTTGTTGTGCTGGGTGTTGATAGTGTTCTGGTTACTGATCTCAACCAGCAGCTGACTGGGTAGGTCTTTGTACTGGTGGAGTGGGTGTGAGTCAGACTTGGCAGAGGAGGGGCTGGAGGGCATGTTAATGGGCATGGTGGGCCGGGGGGAGCGAGGAGGAACTTTCATCCCGCAACACGGACCCTGACTGGGGCCTGAGGGCATGGCAAAGCTCCCGTGGTCCGAGGAAGTGGACGAGGAGCGGGAGCGCTGGGGAGAGGCCTCCATCCTGCTGCCCAGGACAGGGCCTGACATGTGGACTGGGGAGGTGACGGGAGAGGGGGACATGGAGGTGGTTATGGAGGTCTGCTGTTGAGTCCTCTGCATGTGGCCTCCGTGGCTGTGGCCCACTGGGCCGGGTTTGACAGTGGGGAGAGGGAGGTTGCTTGGCAAGGGGACGATGGCGGGAGGAGGGTGGTTGTTCATGTTTACATTCATCATTGCTACCTGAGAGGAGTGGACACTAGGTTGGAAGTTGGAGTTTGTTTTGGAGTTGGTCTGGCTGATACTGATGCTAGGCTTGCTGGGGATGGGGTCTAGGATGCCTAACGGGTCCTTTTCAGAGGTCATCTGCTTTTTCTGGAGGGTGCAGGAGGGAGGTATGGCAGACGGGGGACCAGGGTGTGGGGCGCCGGGCTGTGTATTGTGGTGAAACGGTGCTCGTATGGATATATCCATACTGGGGGATCTGGGGAAGTTACACACAGGCTTCTTCATCATGACTGGGCTTTTGGCAGTGGCAGTAGGGGAGAGGGGCGTGCTAGTCCTTCCTGCCATAGCGCAGGACGTCTGGGCCCCAGCCGGAGAACCGTGGAGGAGCATCCCTGGTGGGGAGAGAGGCGTTCTGTTGGCCCCGTGGATGGGGCTGGAGCTGGTGGCTCCAGGGAAGCCACAGGGGTTGTTTCTAAACCCATCTGGGCTCCCCAGAGGATCAGACCTGAGGCTAGGGGAGAGTGGTGACCCGTCCCTGGGCCCATAGAGCTGGGAGCCGGGGCCCCCTGGACTCAGCATGCTACCATAGCCAGAGCAGTACGAAGACCTGGGCCCAGGCTCACTGCTCAGTCTCTGCTGTCTGTTGGGATAACCAGGGTAAAGCTCCAGCTGCTGGGGTGGACCTCCTAGCTCTTGGGGAAAGTGCCGGTGACCTGCTGCAGCCGCCATCATCATTTTGAAAGGGTTCTTGCAGTTCGGAACCACAGAGTTGGGTAGCAGTGACTGGTGAGATTTATTCCGTATTGCTCGGGGATTCGTGGAATGTGACGGGACCATTGATGTTGAACCTGAGGGGGAAGATAAGTGAAATTAGTGTTAAAGCTGAAATCTGCAATAGAGGAAACAGCACCACTGTTTGCCTTAGGACATCTGTTGTTGTTTTTGTTGATGAAACAGAACAGAGGGGATGCACCACTGTGGAGAGAAAAAAAAGACTTGATTGTTCTATCGCTCATGCAATGTCAGAGTGAAATAAAACAGTGTTTGTTGTTTGAAGCATCATCTTTGTTTTTGTAATACCGCAAAGAGACGTAGCAGTTTCACCGTTTTCCAGCTTTAAAACATTGAAAGTGTATAATGCCACTGTGAAGCCAATTTCAAAAGGTCCACCTTTTTTTCTGACCTTGTTCTATATCACCCATGAAACAGTCTGAAATCTGTGAGAAATGTATCATTGGAAAACAACCAAAACAGTAGTGATACACAGTCACTAGGATACTTACTTGTACCTCCACCAGGACTGGTAAGAGTCAGAGCAGGGTGTGGTAGCGCCATAGTTTTGTGTAGAGTGGCCACAGCCAGCAGCTTTCTCTTATGGATACACAGCTTGGTGACGTCTTCATCTGCCCTCACGTCGTCTGCCGTCCTCTGTTTAACGGCAGCCCCCGGATCAAAGTTAAACACCTGAGGAAAGGAGAGTCAGCTCTCTGTTACCTGGCCGGTTTTGGTGAAAGGAGTGGCGTTTATCCACAAGGAAGTACATAAAGTAAACATCAGTAGAAAATGGAACGTCCGCTACTTGTCAGGTCATATCCTCCTCCAAGCCTCCTGCGTCTCCAGAAGACTACATCACATTTGCATATGAATACATATTGGCCCCTGCCTTGAATATGAACGCAGTTCCCTGCCGCGTTTCAATATAATGCAACACACAAAGAAAGTAGAAAATAAGACTGTATGCAGCAGAAAACATAGCCTACTATATGATGTTTTTTTTAAATATAACCTGCTATATGAGGGGAAACAACCTCAGTTTAATTGAATACCTGGGTTTAACAAAACTGTTCATTGCATCACTCAGGAGTAAACCTTCATCTCTACCCTTAAAAGGGATACTTCGGGATATTGGAAATGAGGCCTGATACTTCCCCAGAGTCTGATAAACTTGTGGATACCAGTTTTATTTCTCTGCGTGCGGTTTAAATGAAGTTGCTTACTAGCGCAATTGCTAACTCTGCTAGCATGCTGACTCTGGGGAAGTAGATAAAGGGCCTTGTTGACAAAATCCCCAAGTATCCCTTCAAGCTTTGTGTGGTGTTTCTTTGGCAGCTACGCATTCAGAGAGTCAATGTAGGTTAGCTAAAGGCTTAGACAGACAGGACAACCAAGATGGTTAGTTAACGTACCTTTGGGAGGATGAGTGGGCACTCCAGGCCACACTTACAGGTCCCGTCTGTGAGCAGGTAGCTCTTCACCTGGTCTAGACAGGACAGCACCGAGCCACTGGGACTGGAGGTTACAAACCAAAACAAATGCTTAGAACAAAAACATTTATCGTCCAATATACATGAGTGTCTCATAAGGAAATGTATCTGTTGCTTTATCCCAACCTCTCTGAAAGAAACACACAGGTTGGATAGATGATACTAGCCACCAAGACTGTAGGTTACAAACCAAACAGCATCATTACAAAAAACAGAGCACTGCAATGGGTCTTACCTGATGTAGAGGACTCCATTAGTTGGATCCACCTTGCGATGCCAGCCAATAGGGACCTGGACAGGGGCTGTATGCCCCACCCCCTCTGAGACCCCTCCCTTACAGTCCTTTCCTCCATTCATTGTTCTAGTTGGTTTAGTACACAACACCTTAGAGCATATCACACATCAACCAGAGACTTCAGAGTACATGGCATCTTTGTCTTCCAATAAAGAGGACTTTGCAGTGCACTACAATTTCACTCTCAAAGTTGGATGAAGTATGGGCTGGGGTCAGTGTGATGTGAGGCAAGCTCACTGTGAATTCTAACCTTTGAGACCCTTCATAGTTTTACTACTGAACACCAACGAGATTTCCATATTTGTCTCGGTCATTCAGAGCCATAGACACTGAATCAGATTCAGAGAGACTGGGGCAACAGCTGGAACCAGGAGTGGCTCATGAAGACATGCTAGGTATTCCTTCTGGGGCAGGTTATTTGAGGGATTCCCATGGTTCCTGATTGGGAAAAATAAAGAAAAGTATTAGAAAACATTGTTGTATGACATCAATAGACATTTACACAAAACTACCTGCAACAACAAACTGAAAGGTTTGTGTATGTGCAGTGGTTGTAGCCTACATTCATGTTATGTCCAATTCAGACCTACCTGACCTACCCACCATTATCTAATGGTGCAGATTTAACATCAGTTTGATCCACTGAATAATTCCTTGCAGACAAGTTCTGTCAAAGATATAGGAGTGGCACTCCGGGGGTGTAAATGTATTTTCTAAAGACCAAGGATCTTACTATTATTGTGTGGCCATGCGTTGGCCTTGTCTGTCAGAAGGCTCAGTGCTGTACTGTCACAGGCTACTAATCCAAGCCCTTGTGTGCTGACTCATAACTGTCCCTGTGTAGGAATGGAGGGAGGGGGAGAGCTAAAGAGGCAACACAAGCATCAGGTTCTATCTGGAGTCAAGGTATGGGCAGACGGGTGGAGAGGTGCCCAGGGTCACAACAAGCAGATGGGAAGAGAGAAGGATCTGTATTATATGATGTAGCTATGATAGCGACCCGATGCATCTCTGCTTGGCACTCAGCATTAAGGAGATTGAGCGTAAGGCCCTGCTATAGACTAGCGTCCTGTCCAGGAGGTGTACTTGTACATCAAGCTGCCTCACAATACAGAAACAGGAGATGAGCTGCTCCACTCGCACAAGCCAGGGCTACTTATGATAGTTGATTATGTAAAACCCCTATCCACTGTCAAAGAATACCTAATCGTCTTTATGGAAATCGTCATGCCAAAAACACTGAATATGAATACGGAGGTGTTACAGGGCTAATACATCTATGACAAATCTCCTGTGTGAGGATTTCATTTGGTGAAAGATCTACTGGCTGAACCTCTGGAATGTCATGGGGCTGACACATCAGACTGGGCCCATTTTGGGTTGCAGAAAAGCAACGACCCATTTATGACAGCAGGCATAATGGCATTGCACAGCTCTCTGTGAGTCAGGTGCTGCATTTCCACAATATATTTTGAGAAATGACAGCAGGTAGCTCACTAACTCTTATTAAACTGACAACCACACGAAGATGAGGAAGAAACAGACACACACCTGTACAGCTGCGAAACTAGGCTATTGTTAATAATTGGCACGATCTGTGATGGCAAGCTATTGCACCATAGAAATCTGAAATGACAAATCAAATGGCTTGTGGAAATGGCTCGATCAATGCATCACATAGCATAACGTTACTGTACATAAAGCACTCCTTTTCGTCTGCAGAATCAAAAAGGTCTAGCTACTATAAATTATTACAAGTTAGCTAGCTACCCAGATAACGTTAGCTACCTTTGGGGGACATAGAGTTTTTATCTAGCTAACGTTAGCTAGATAGTGTCATAGTTGGCTACCTTACCTACATAGCTAGCTACTAAACTAGCATAACAGCTGATATCCAACGTTACTTTACCTAGCTAGCTAACGTTAGCTAGACAGTGACATAGTTCAGTTGGCAAGGTAGCCAACTATCTACATAGCTAGTTACCAAACTAGCAAATCAGCTGATATCCAACGTTACTTAACCTAGCTAGCTAACGTTAGCTACAAAGAATCAACATGTTTACTGGTTGGTGGGTGATATCTAGTCACCTGATATTAGCTCACTAACAGTTACCTAACTCTTCGGTCTAACGTTACAAAGTCAATATAAGACGGTTGTTTTAAGAAAAACAACCACTAGCGGTCCTTATTTAGCCCATCGATAGTAACTAGCTATCTAACGTTAGCTAGTAGACAGCTAGCAAAACATGATCTTTCGATGGCAGGCTAGGTAACCAACTTAGCTAAGCTAGCTAACTAGCAGAATGCTAATAAGTAGCTAACGTTAACCGAAAAGGAATTGTAAATAAACATACCTGTGTAATCTAACACAAACTCCAAAACATTAACATGCCTTTATCGATATTCCACTGTACGAAAAAAGTATACCCCGAATTGAAATGTCGAAGTTTTTATCGTAACTGGGGAGCGTTGAGCGTATTTTCCTATGTGAAACGTCTCCAGCTAGGGACGAGGCAGAGACAGGCCAGTGAAAGAATAGCTGAGCAGAGGGTTGCTTTGCAAAGACAGGAGCTTTTGAGATTCCAATCTTATAGCCTAAAAAAACGTTTTTCCATCTTTCCGAGTATCAAATGATTCCTTGAAAGTCCATGGTGGCTGAAATAGTAAATTTCAACTCCCTCCAATTTCCTTCTGGCCCTTTAAAAATAAAAATAAAAAGCCTACCCATCAAATGTCTCGGCTGGTTCTCCCTAGGCTTGGGATAAAGATGGAGTGCTTTACTGCTCCTGCGCCTCAGAGAGATGAGGAGAGAGCTGGAGAACACAGCGTTAGCGCAATTCGGAATCCTTGGGACGTCCTTACCCTAAACTCTAAACCTTGCCTTTTTTTGCCTTTGCCTATTTTTCATTGCCTCTTTTTGCCTTTGCCTTTTTTCTTTGCCTTTTTTGCCTTTTCCTTTTTTCTTTTCCTTTCGTGCCTTTTTTCTTTGCCTTTTTTGCCTTTGCCTTTTTCCTTTTAGATTGAAACTTTAAAGGGGTGACGTCAGAATTGGGATGTCCCAAGGATTCCATTTAGTATTTTCCGAGAGCACAGTGGTGGAGATGTGTCTGACAGGACAAGAGCAAAGAGCAAAATCAAGAAACACATGGTGTTACACAATTATGAAACCCAACAGAAAAGTGTCTATCCAGATATGAATTCAAATTAAATTACAAATCTGTCACGTTTCACTTCTGCTGATTCAATAAAAGGCAGTGGTGTAAAGTACTTAAGTAAAACACTTTTTGGGGGGTATCTGTACTATACTATTGATATTTTTGACAACTTTTACTCCACTATATTCCTAAAGAAAATAATGTAATTTTTACTCCATACATTTTCCCTGACACCCAAAAGTACTTGTTACATTTTGAATGCTTAACAGGACAGGAAAATTGTCAAATTCACACACTTATCAAGAGAACATCCCTGGTCATCCCTACTGCCCCCAATCCGGCTGACTCACTAAACACAAATGCTTCGTTTGTAAACTGTCTGAATGGTGTAGCATGCCCTTGGCTATCCGTAAATAAAAAATAAAATAACATTTGTGCCGTTTGGATTACCTAATAGAAGCTATTTGAAATTCTTTATACTTTCACTTTTGATACTTAAGTATATTTAAAACCAAATATTTTTAGACTTTTACTCAAGTAGTATTTTACTGGGTGACTTTCACTTTTACTTGAGTCATTTTCTATGAAGGTATCTTCATTTTTACTCTAGTATGACAATTGGGTACTTATTCCACCACTGATAAAAGGCTCAACACATATGTGTCTGACCTGGCATAGAATAAGTAAAGCTTCCATGAGCATACTACTACTTCTGGCTACCAAAAGGTCCGGACCATTCATAATGCATTCCCAAGTGCTAACTTGGTGGCGGTGGTGGGATAATCACTGTTGGAAGAGAACATCCCCTCTTTGATTAAGTACATTTTATATTAATTAGATGCAGGGAATCTTACATACTGGAATTATTCATTTAAATGTGTGTAGATTGTTTTGTGCAGTGATATAGCCTCCTATTGTAGGTCCAATAATTAGGTGACCCGGAAGTGGGTTGGAGTTGTGATTGTTAAGTGAGAAATGTCTTTGCAAAGATTACAATTTCGCGCTTAGACCACTGTCATCGGGAAAAAAGTAAAGAATTATTATTAACGTCACCGAACTTGTAAATATCACTCAGTCATATGTTTCATCTTAGACTTTTATTTTTATAAGGCGAGTCAGCAGCTAGTTCCTCTAATAGAGAAATATATCGCTTCGTTTGCACTGCATGCCATGTTGCTTGCTCGCTAGCTAGCTACTGTAGTTAGCTTTAGCTCAAGTCTCTCTTGTGTTTTGTCCATTCTAGATTGTTGCCACCATGAGTAAACGAAAAGTGAAAGAAACACACATGCCAGTCGGCGAATGTATTTCTCAGGTTTGTATTCGTTTGTTTTATTGAATGTTTACATTGAGCAGGTAACGTAAAGGATCAATACATTAGTTGGTTGTGGTGACCTTGCTAGATCGAATCCCCGAGCTGACAAGGTACAAATCTGTCGTTCTGCCCCTGAACAAGGCAGTTAACCCACTGTTCCTAGGCCGTCATTGAAAATAAGAATTTGTTCTTAACTGACTTGCCTAGTTAAACAAAGGTTAAAAAAAACAAAAATCAAATAAACCTTACCCAGATAACACATTAAGATATGATGTCCCATGGACAACATTACTCTCAAATACTTAATAATAACCCTTTTTAGTATGGATTTCTTTTTCAGGTTCAGATGATATTGAGGGAGAGATTCTGTCATCAGAGACTTCCTGAAAAGCCAGTGGGAATGGAATCACAACACAAGTAGGTACCTTGGTGGTGCTGACCTGCTAACTAAGGTTTTATTCATTTACAAATGTGACACTCACTGACTACTTTAGAAGATTGATTAATGTAAGGGTAATGGTATGAGTTGGGTCTATTTGCCATAACACATGACAAGTGTGTTTTATGAGGGGTACTCCACAGGTCATGTGTCATGGCAATGTGCATTTTGTTGGGGGCTGAAAGTCTCAGCATAATAAGCTTAACTGTTCAGATTTTCAATTTCACAAGGACCCAGCTGTTGTTTATTATTTGGCTCCAGCCCCACCTACACCTGTCATGTCTGTTTCTGTGTGTCTATGCTGTCTAGTGTTACCCATGTTACACCTTGGTAGCCACCGGCCGCGTTCAAAACAACTGGGAACTCTGAGAAATACGAGGTCGGAGCTCTAGAAAGAGGCCTGAGTTCCCGAGTTGGATAACCGTTTAAATAGATTTTTCCCAGTCGGAGCTCATTTTTTCCCCAAGTTCCCATTTGTTTTGAACGCACTGAAGTTGGAGAGTTCCCAGTTGTTTTGAACGCACTGAAGTCGGAGAGTTCCCAGTTGTTTTGAACGTGGCAATTGGCCAGGTTGTATGCTGAGCTGCAGAGAGTGGGGCATTGTGGGTAACGGTCCTTGTGTTAATGTTCCAGACACCTGCTGGAGCTGCTGAGGAGGACAGCTGTCCATGGAGAGAGTAATTCTGTACTCATTGTTGGACCCAGGGGATCTGGGAAAACAATGGTATGGAATGCTACAAGGATAGCCGTGTCCCAGATCTGTTTGTGCTGTATAGCCAACTCCTATTGTCGTCGTCATGCATGTTGACTTCTGTTTTCTCCAGCTCCTGAACTGTATCTTGAGAGAGTTGCTGGAGGTGAAGGATATCAATAAGAATGTGTTACCTGTCCACCTGAATGGTTGGTAGTAGGATGTCTGTGATTGTTTTTATGTTTGTTTCTGTGTCTGTTGATCCTCTGTTTCTGCATTGTCTTTTAATTCTCTCCCCAACTCTTCTTCTTCTCTGTCTCTCTAGGTCTTTTACAGACTGATGATAGAATAGCGCTCAAAGAAATCACACGCCAGCTCAATCTGGAGAATGTTGTTGGAGACAAAGTGTTTGTAAGTGTTTACAGAAGTTATGCTGTATGTTTTGTCCCTTTGCAATTTATAGCTTGCTCTTTATTTTATTGTTATTTTCAGGGTAGTTTTGCAGAAAACCTGGCCTTCCTTCTTGAGGCGTTAAAGAAAGGTAATAATTTCTGCACATTGCCCTCACTATAATTTTGAAGAATCCGCCCTCTTTATGCTGACAGTATGTCTCTACAGTGTACTGTTGTCTTTGTCCCAGGTGATCGTAGCAGCAGTCGGCCTGTCCTCTTCATTCTGGATGAGTTTGACCTGTTTGCCCACCATAAGAACCAGACTCTGCTCTACAACCTCCTGGATGTCTCCCAGTCTGCCCAGGCTCCCATCGCTGTGATCGGCCTCACCTGCAGACTGGTAGGGTCTCTTCTACCTCAGTTGTGTACTATCTAGCTTTTAGACCTCTCCAGTGATTAACTAGTTTTAGTTTCAAAAGGATAGGTTTCAATCGAATTATATTCTACTCTACTCACAGGTGGTTCTTTAATTGGGGAGGACGGGCTCTAAGTAATGGCTGGAACAGAATAAATTGAATGGTATCGAACACATGGTTTGTATGTGTGTGTGATACCATTCTGTTTACTCCATTCCAGGCATTATGAGCCGTCCTCCCCTCAGCAGTCTCCTGTGACTTTACTCTACCTTATTCTCTTCTCTGGTGATCACAACTGGTTTCATCTCTGCTTGCTGCAGGATGTCCTGGAGCTGCTAGAGAAGAGGGTCAAGTCCAGGTTCAGCCACAGACAGATCCACCTGCTCAGCTCCCTGAGCTTCATACAGTACCTGGACAACGTCCGCTCACAGCTCAGCCTGCCACAAGACTTCCCCGACACCAAGTTCCATGACGAGTGGAATGACGGCATCAAGGTGAGGCCAGTCCAGGACTGCAAACTATAATTTAAAAAAAAAAATGTAACAGTACTAGATTTGTGATGTGCTGTAGTGGGCTTTATCTGAAAGGCATTTTTCTTCTTACTCACGATGCCTCCTGACTCTCTTTCAGACGCTATGTGAAGACCAACTAGTGGTGGACGTCTTACAAAGACATTATAACTCCAGCAAAGACTTCCGTTTCCTGCACTTGTTACTGGTAGGAGTTTGTATCTGTAGTATAAAGCAAAGAGTGGAAAAACCCCTCTAAATGTTGCTTTGTGTGTGTGGACCCCTCTCTGCAGATGCTGGCTCTGAGCCGTGTGAGCGCATCTAAACCTGCCATCAAGCCCACTGATCTTCTGGAGGCCAGTAGAGTCTGTATGGTGGACTCTAAAGCAAACATTCTTCATGGTAATTTAAAGCCTAAAGCCATTAGGGGTAGAGGTCATTATTAGAGGATTTCTTTGATGGATGTATGAACATTTGATAAAACATTGATCATTTGGCCTGCTTTTTGCTTTGTTGATCTTTCCAGGCCTGTCCATTCTTGAACTGTGCCTGATAATTGCCATGAAACACTTGAATGACATCTATGAAGGAGAGCCGTTTAACTTCCAGATGGTTCACAATGGTAAGGATCAACAGTTAGTAAGAGCTGGTGTGTAATTGTTGGGAATGACATACGTTTGTGTTAATAGATATTTTATTTTTGTCAGAGTTCAAGAAATTCCTGCAGAGGAAATCCCATTCTATCCATAACTTTGACAAGCCAGTCGTCATAAAGGTGGGTCTGCATGACATGGTCTCAGTAGAATGACATCAGACCCTTCCAATAGTATTTTTCATAAAGATCCTATAATGTTTTTGTGGATCGTTCTCAAGGTCAGTTTATTTCACAATGAAGAAGGGTGGATATGTGCTGAATGTTGATGTATACTGAACAAAAATATAAACGCAACATGTAGTGTTGTCATGTTTCATGAGCTGAAATAAAAGATCCCAGAACTGTTCCATACGTACATAAAGCTTATTTCTGTTATTTTGTGCACAGATGTGTTTACATCCCTGTTAGTGAACTTTCTCCTTTACCAAGATAATCCATCCACCTGACAGCTGTGGCAGTTTAACAAGCTGATTAAACAGCTTGATCGTTACACAGGTGCACCTTCTGCAGAGGACAATAAAAGGCCACTCTAAAATGTGCAGTTTTGTCACAACACAATGCCACAGATGTCTCAAGTTTTGAGGGAGTGTGCAATTGGCATGCTGCCTGCAGGAATGTCCACCAGTACTGTTGCCAGAGAATTGGATGTTAATTTCTCTACCATAAGCCACCACCAACGGCATTTTTGAGAATTTTGCAGTACGGCCTCGCAACCGCAGACCACGTGTAACCACACCAGCCCAGGACCTCCACATCCGGCTTCTTAACCTGTGGGATCGTCTGAGACCAGCCAGCCAGATAGCTGATGAAACAGAGGATTATTTCTGTCTCTAATAAAGCCCTTTTGTGGGGAAAAACTCATTTGGATTGGCTGTGCCTATGCCCACCCATTGATGCGCCCCTGCCCAGTCATGTGAAATCCATAGATTAGGGCCTAATTTATTTATTTAAATTGCCTGATTTCCTTACATGAATTGTAACTTAGTAAAATTGTTGGATGTTGCGTTTATTTTTGTTCAGTACATAATGCCGTTGGTTGTCCCTTCTCTGTAATACCCCTGACTAAAGTTTATTGTAATACATACAGTCTTGGCATACATGTGGCTATTGTATTATTTGATACTCAACCCAACAACACTCTGTTCCAGGCGTTTGAACACCTGCAGCAGTTGGAGCTGATTAGGTCTATGGACAGCTCCACAGCAAAGATCCAGAAGGAGTACCAGCTGGTGAAACTTATGCTGGACCACAGCCAGATCATGGAGGCCCTGCAGAAATACCCACAATGCCCCACAGATGTCAAACAGTGGGCCATGTCTGCTTTTGGTTAAAGGTACATATTCTTCTATATTGGGTCCAGGGAGTTTTGAAAAAAACAATGAAAGATATGGGACTGTGGCCTGGACCCTGTCCTCAGGGACAGACAATGAATGACCTGACAAATGTTTCTGCCATGTGTTCATTCCTTGTGTGTAAATGTACATATTTGGCTGTACTTATTGAATAAAGTCATGCAATTGTTTTGGTCATCAGTGTACCAGTTCTTGGAACCTAAAAGTATTCAACGCTAAATGCTGCCATCTAGTGGTCTGTTTTGGAACTGACATTACAGGGTACAAAACTTCGCATTGAGCAATCATTATGCTTTGTCAGGGGGAATAGCATACACTTTCTCTGTACTATATTTAACAACCAGGCATCTGAAATTAATGCAAAGATGAATGCATAATTGTCAATGTCACTCAGAAAATAAGAAATTGTAATACTCCTGAACAGTAGTGTGTCAGTTTAAGGTTTTGCATTAAATGTGTTTACCATGCTAGAGGAGAGATGCAGCACCTTTACAGGTTCTGGGGTCTGGAAGACCTGCATCTCGTCATTGATGTCGGTATCCCCACCACCGTACTGCACAGCCTTCTGCACCTTTCCCTCTGTCAGGGAGCAGGACACTTTAGTTAACTGTAGAATCCACCCGGACATCACTACCACTGAAGGACTAGCTTAAAAGATAAGGTGTGTGTGTATTGGGCTGATGAAAGGCTGTCATTCAACAGTCAGTATCTGTTCTAATGAACATGACGTGGTAGTTTCTCCATCCGCAGCTACCACTCAGTCGACCACAATCCTCAAAAACATGACCGGGTATCCCTCTGTAGAACCAGTGGACGCCCGGTCAGCGGAGGCACTGCCCCCTCCATGAGGCGTGAGGGGCTGGTCTCGGACATACGACAAGTTCTTGTTTAGGAGGTCCAGCCGCCGCACTGCGTTCGTACACTTTAACAACTGCACGACCTGAGAGAATTGAAACATTTGAACCATGAGAGATGGGTCAAATCAGGGGCGGAAATCCCAGGGGGGACACGACCCCCCCCCCCCCCCCCATCCTGGGAAAAATATGATTTGTCCACCCCAATATATTACTGAAACATAACTATGTAATTTAAATAATATTAATAATACGCAATGAAAGCAATTGTGCTGATTATAGACACTTAATAGCGCGTTTTTAAGTTTCAAAAGATTGCGACCCCCCCCCCCACCCTTTGCCTCACAATGGTTTGATCCACTGCCAGTTCCTTAGTTGGCAAGGTAACAGAGGGGTCGTATCTACTGTCTGAAAGGCACTCAATGAACGTAACTGATGTGAGGTTAATCCAGTCAATCGCGCACACACACTAGCTGAATATGCAGAGCTAGCGCGCAAATATTAACTATTAAGCTAGCTAGTACCTATTCCATTTATGTGGCCTCGTCAAAGATGGAATCTTTGCTATCGTCAATTTATTCCAAGATCAGCATGCAGATGATGTAAGTTAGTACTTCAAAGTCCCTGTGATAAGGTTAGCGATAAACTGAAGTCCAAACTGAACAGAACTACACTCTCTTCTACCATTGTCTTAAATATATATAATGGTCTCGTTGCAAAAGCTAAATTGTCGCAAGGGAACTTTTATTTATTTATTTTATTTCACCTTTATTTAACCCGGGTAACACCACTGAAACGGAATTGGTGCTCGCTAGCTTTGCAAATTCAGTTATTGTTGGAAGCCAGCCAATATGAAACAAACTATTAAAATTACAAAAGGTTGCAGCATATGTTGTGTAAATGGTGAACTCATTCAGCTGTCAACTCGTAATTTTAATCCGTTTCACATTTTCTAGCTAACTTTTAGATCGAAGCCCAAATAGAATGATAAAAGATAAGATGATAGAAGCCCATCTCCTACTGTATATAACCTACACACTGTGTGTGTGTGTAGCCAGCCAGCCAGGTAGAAAAATGGCAGAAAAATAAAAGACGGACATCAGAGTATTTTTCAGTACACCAAAACGCAAAGTAAGAACCCTAGTAGCCTAATATCTCAAAGACTAGTTGATAAAATGTTCATAAGAAAGAAATGAAATTCTAATAGAAATGTTTCACAATGATGTCATTAGGCAGAGCAGGCAACAGATGGCACACAGACAGCAGAGTTGGGGACAGATATGCAGGGACAGACTGGCAGAGACAGGGAGTCTCAGGTAAGTTTGTTGAGTCTTTGTTTGGCAACATTATGAAAGGTTCTCAATTTTTTTTACTTGTAAAATAGGAACATAATTGGAAAATGCCATGGATACCCCCACTCTCAACTTAAACTGGTGACTGAACTAAGATTTGTTAAAGGCAATGGTATTGCTGTTGTGATTAGTTGTGTAGTTTTGGGTACCGGTAGTTAGGAGTACGGCAAACACCTTATTTCTTTGGTTCCTCAATATACATTTACCATATTACAATGTAGGCTATGTGTTACAGCACTACTTTTGGTGTCCCCCTCAGGAATTGCTCTTGAGAAAATTTCATATAATTGTCCCCTCCAAAGTTGATATCAGATTTTCGCCCCTGGGTCAAATATACAGCGAGTACTGTAGATTTTTAGTACATGACAGAGGAACTCTTGAAACTGATCACTGTATACTGTAGCTAGCCCACTGGAAGCTAGAAAGGTCAAAAGTGACGTGATGTAGGTCAGGGCCACTGAGGGCCCAGGGGTCATTGCTGCAGGAAGATGTTTGGGGGGGGTGGGGGGTCGTGTCTTTACAAAAGATACTGGTGTCCCAGTGAAAAAGTGCGGTGGCATTGAGATTACATATGATTATTGGAAATTATGCTGCAGTAATTCAACATTCCCCCAATAAACCCCTGAGCAAGAAACATTATAGTTTGAATATAACCCAAAAGATTTGGTCAATCAGACCAACACATTTCACAGTTTCGTGTATATAAATAAGACAGAGCATTGGTTAATTTTCGACTTATTCCTGAGATAAAATTATATCTATTCTTCCTATAGTACTAGTGATGAGTCGTTCGCTAACGAACGGCTCTTTTTGAAATGATCTTTTTGGTGATTTACATACCGTTTTTTTTTTCAAAACAACGATTACCTGCAAATAAGTTACTAAATTATCTAAAGAGGGTGAATTCTCACTTCAGAAACAATAAATAGTGTGGAGAGCGGGTCATTCTGGTCCACCCTAAAATTTGCAGTGCTTTAAAAAGAACTGAATCATTTATCCAGGTAAAAATGCATTTGAACGCGCATATCACGATCTGACATAATGGTAGCCTACTTTTTGTGATTTACATTGGAGATTTGCACGTTTTCCTTGGTTCTATATATTTTTTTAAGCATTTCGAACGAGGAGCCATTTGGGAGCCCAATGAGCCGTCTCTTTTACCTGAACGGAGCCAAATGAGCCGACTCTTTTACCTGAACGGAGCCAAATGAGCCGACTCTTTTACCTGAATGGAACCAAATGAGCCGACTCTTTTACCTGAACGGAGCCAAATGAGCCGACTCTTTTACCTGAACGGAGCCAAATGAGCCTGCTCTGCTCACCGAAAAGACCCGCAATGCTCATCACTAGTGGCAAGTGCACTAAACTCATCTCAAAGCAAACCTCCGAGGAATTAATGACTCAAGCAATAGACACAAAAATGTTGGCTTTGTGCAAGAAAGGAAAGGTATTTATTTAATATTTTTGACTATCACTACAGTAAAACTAAAATATTGAGCTCGCAAATTAGCTTCCATGAAGTTGCACGTTTGCTAGCTACGCTTGCTACTGTAACTAGCTAGCTAACAAGAGCTAACCAGACACGAACACAGGTACTTACATGAAGATGAAGTTACTACTTATTCACAAGTAGGTTCTCTCTTTGTAACAACCATCTCAGCAAACAAAGTTGAAGAGTCACTGTCAGCTAGACTTGTAGGTCGAGTAATGTTGGATTAGGTTACTATTTCGGTCTGGTCAGGAGCGAGCTCGTTATTTGTCGTGTGAAGAGATCATTTACCTGAAAGTTCTGTCCGTCCTTGTCTTGAAATGTACATTGTAATTTTCAGATTTGTCCACTAGATGCCAGAACTGCAATAACTATTACAGAGCTAGCAAAGATGGTCTGCTTCTAGTGAACTGTATGCATATAGGGACTCTTAAATGAAAACCTAATATTACAGTTATGACTACAGCATACCACATATTACAGCTATGACTACTGCATACCATGTAATATTACAGCTATGACTACTGCATACCATCTAATATTACAGCTATGACTACTGCACACCATCTAATATTACAGCTATGACTACTGCATACCACCTAATATTACAGCTATGACTACAGCATACCACATATTACAGCTATGACTACTGCATACCATGTAATATTACAGCTATGACTACTGCATACCATCCTAATATTACAGATATGACTACTGCATACCACCTAATATTACAGCTGACTACTGCATACCATCTAATATTACAGCTATGACTACAGCATACCACATATTACAGCTATGACTACTGCATACCACCTAATATTACAGCTATGACTACAGCACACCATCTAATATTACAGCTATGACTACTGGACACCATCTAATATTACAGCTATGACTACAGCATACCACCTAATATTACAGATATGACTACTGGACACCATGTAATATTACAGCTATGACTACTGCATACCACCTAATATTACAGCTATGACTACTGGACACCATCTAATATTACAGATATGACTACAGCATACCACCTAATATTACAGCTATGACTACTGCACACCATCTAATATTACAGATATGACTACAGCATACCACCTAATATTACAGCTATGACTACTGCATACCACCTAATGTTACAGATGATAGTCTCAGGAAATCCCAGACCTAGGGCAACAGCACTAGGAGCATTGTTCACATTGTGAAGGCACCCTTTTTGCCTAGGGAGACTACAGATATGACTACTGCATACACATACACTACCGTTCAATGGTTTGAGGTCACTTAGAAATGTCCTTGTTTTTGAAAGAAAAGCACATTTTTTTTGTCCATTAAAATAATATATAATTGATCAGAAATACAGTGTAGACATTGTTAATGTTATAAATGACTATTGTAGCAGGAAACGGCAGATTTTTTAAAATGGAATATCTACATAGGTGTACATAGGCCCATTATCAGCAACCATAACTCCTGTGTTCCAATGGCATGTTGTGTTAGCTAATCCAAGTTTATCATTTTAAAAGGCTAATTGATCATTAGAAAACCCTTTTGCAATTATGTTAGCACAGCTGAAAACGGTTGACTGATTAAAGAAGCAATAAAACTGGCCTTTAAACTAGTTGAGTATCTGGAGCATCAGCATTTGTGGGTTCAATTACAGACTCAAAATAGCTTGAAACCATGTACTTTCTTCTGAATCTCGTCAGTCTATTCATGTTCTGAGAAACAAAGGCTATTCCATGCGAGAAATTGCCAAGAAACTGAAGATGTCGTACAACACTGTGTACTACTCCCTTCACAGAACAGCGCAAACTGGCTCTAACCAGAAAATAAAGAGTGGTAGGCCCCGGTGCACAACTGAGCAAGAGGACAAGTACATTAGAGTGTCTAGTTTGAGAAACAGATGCCTCACAAGTCCTCAACTGGCAGCATAATTAAATAGTACAAAACACCAGTCTCAACGTCAACAATGAAGATGCAGCTCAGGGATGCTGGCCTTAATTAACAATGTCTGCACTGTATTTCTGATCAATTTGATGTTATTTTAATGGACAAAAATGTGCTTTTCTTTCAAAAACAAGGACATTTCTAAGTGACCCCAAGCTTTTGAACGGTAGTGTATTTGCCTGGCACATTGGCAAAAATAAGCCACACCTTGCAAAAATCAAGTAAAGCTGTAACAAAATTTATGCACATGACTGGCTATTGATTTTCTGTTCTAGGTTGACAGCCGAGATGGCTTAGTCCAAATCAGAAAAAGAGACTTGGAGAGATTGACTACAGAGGTCATGCAGCTCCGAGAGTTCTTACCCAAAGTAGTGAATGGAGACCTGATTGAGATGCTGCAGAAAGCCCGTGCTGCAGAGACAAGTAAGCTGCCCTTAAAATGGCTCTACGCCGGTTGTTATCATACAAGTGGGCAGATAATGAATAACATGAATGTTGGTATTGGGAAACAGCCTAAACAGTGAAAGGGAAATCGTGCGTGTGTGTGTGTGTGTGTGTGTGTGTTTGTGTGTGTGTGTGTATGTGTGTGTAGTGAAGGATCGCCTTGGTCAGGAGCAGGAGCAACTGAGACAGGAGTGTCTGCACCTCCGCTCTCGTCTGGACGCAGCGCAGAACGAGTGTCAGAAAGAGAGAGAGGTGAGAGATGGAGGGATATTAAAGAGAGGGAGGTGAGAGATGGAGGGATATTAAAGAGAGAGAGGTGAGAGATGGAGGGATATTAAAGAGAGAGAGGTGAGAGATGGAGGGATATTAAAGAGGGAGGTGAGAGATGGAGGGATATTAAAGAAAGAGAGGTGAGAGATGGAGGGATATTAAAGAGAGGGAGGTGAGAGATGGAGGGATATAAGAGAGAGGTGAGAGATGGAGGGATATTAAAGAGAGAGAGGTGAGAGATGGAGGGATATAAGAGAGAGGTGAGAGATGGAGGGATATTAAAGAGAGGGAGGTGAGAGATGGAGGGATATTAAAGAGAGAGAGGTGAGAGATGGAGGGATATTAAAGAGAGAGAGGTGAGAGATGGAGGGATATTAAAGAGAGAGGTGAGAGATGGAGGGATATAAGAGAGAGGTGAGAGATGGAGGGATATTAAAGAGAGAGAGGTGAGAGATGGAGGGATATTAAAGAGAGGGAGGTGAGAGATGGAGGGATATTAAAGAGAGAGGTGAGAGATGGAGGGATATAAGAGAGAGAGGTGAGAGATGGAGAGATATTAAAGAGAGAGAGGTGAGAGATGGAGGGATATTAAAGAGAGAGAGGTGAGAGATGGAGGGATATAAGAGAGAGAGGTGAGAGATGGAGGGATATTAAAGAGAGAGAGGTGAGAGATGGAGGGATATTAAAGAGAGAGAGGTGAGAGATGGAGGGATATTAAAGAGAGAGAGGTGAGAGATGGAGGGATATTAAAGAGAGAGAGGTGAGAGATGGAGGGATATAAGAGAGAGGTGAGAGATGGAGGGATATTAAAGAGAGGGAGGTGAGAGATGGAGGGATATTAAAGAGAGAGAGGTGAGAGATGGAGGGATATTAAAGAGAAGGAGGTGAGAGATGGAGGGATATAAGAGAGAGGTGAGAGATGGAGGGATATTAAAGAGAGAGAGGTGAGAGATGGAGGGATATTAAAGAGAGAGAGGTGAGAGATGGAGGGATATTAAAGAGAGGGAGGTGAGAGGTGGAGGGATATAAGAGAGAGGTGAGAGATGGAGGGATATTAAAGAGAGGGAGGTGAGAGATGGAGGGATATTAAAGAGAGAGAGGTGAGAGATGGAGGGATATTAAAGAGAGGGAGGTGAGAGATGGAGGGATATTAAAGAGAGAGAGGTGAGAGATGGAGGGATATTAAAGAGGGAGGTGAGAGATGGAGGGATATTAAAGAGAGGTGAGAGATGGAGGGATATTAAAGAGAGGGAGGTGAGAGATGGAGGGATATAAGAGAGAGGTGAGAGATGGAGGGATATTAAAGAGAGAGAGGTGAGAGATGGAGGGATATTAAAGAGGGAGGTGAGAGATGGAGGGATATTAAAGAGAGGTGAGAGATGGAGGGATATTAACTAAACGTGTGTTGAGTCTATGGATAGGGTAACCTGTTCTCTAGGTAACATTGTGTGTGTCAGAGTATGTCTTAAGGCCTCACTTGTATGAGTATGAGTGTAAGTGTGTGTGTGTCTGAGTGTAAGTGTGTGTGTGTATGCGTGTAAGTGTGTGTGTGTCTGAGTGTAAGTGTGTGTGTATGAGTGTAAGTGTGTGTGTATGAGTGTAAGTGTGTGTGTGTATGCGTGTAAGTGTGTGTGTGTCTGAGTGTAAGTGTGTGTGTCTGAGTGTAAGTGTGTGTGTATGCGTGTAAGTGTGTGTCTGTCTGAGTGTAAGTGTGTGTGTATGAGTTTAAGTGTGTGTGTGTATGCGTGTAAGTGTGTGTGTGTGTCTGAGTGTTAACCTATCTGCTGCATGCCCCTGCAGGAGAAGCTGGTTCTGAGGGAGCAGCTATGGGAGAGTCGGGAACAGCTGCAGCAGCAGGCTGAGTTCTGTACTGGGCTGGGGGCTGCCTCCTGCACCCTGCTGTGGAGCACCTCCAGTAAGGAGGAGGCAGTCAAAGACATCCTGGCCGATGTGAGAGGCATTCATCCACAGACCGTACAAAACCTTTCACCCAATTCCAAACCAACCCCTAGCCGCTTACACACCTGTGGAGATCTGAGAGGACTGGATAGCTATAACATGATGACAGTGGCTTCATCACACCCTTTAATAGACTTGGTGGAATGTTTACTGTATTGCGCTGACACAGAAGTACCAATGGCCTAGGGGTCAATTTACATAGATGTTTCTATTTTTCTTTCATTTGTGTTATTGACTGTACGTTTGTTTATGTGTAACTCTGCGTTGTTGTTTTTGTCGCACTGCTTTGCTTTATCTTGGCCAGGTCGCAGTAGTAAATGAAAACTTGTTCTCAACTGGCCTACCTGGTTAAATAAAGGTGAAATAAAAAGTGTAAAACATTTTTTTTTAGGGGTCAGCATTCATCTGAACCTATTCCTCTGCCTCTGATCCTTTCCACTCCAGTCCATGTCCTGGTTCTCTTTGAACTCCAGTCCATGTCCTGGTTCTCTTTGAACTCCAGTCCATGTCCTGGTTCTCTTTGAACTCCAGTCCATGTCCTGGTTCTCTTTGAACTCCAGTCCATGTCCTGGTTCTCTTTGAACTCCAGTCGATGTCCTGGTGTTCTTTGAACTCCAGTCCATGTCCTGGTTCTCTTTGAACTCCAGTCCATGTCCTGGTTCTCTTTGAACTCCAGTCCATGTCCTGGTTCTCTTTGAACTCCAGTCCATGTCCTGGTTCTCTTTGCCTTTATCCTGTTCCATCACCCTCCTTGTTCCCCTCCTTAATTCCTCCCCTCTCCCTCTGGCCACCTCTGACCCTGCCTCATTACTCTGATTGTAGGGTAAGCTGCAGTCCTTCCTGAGCGTGGCGGGCCAGACCCTGGAGAGCTTTGTCAAGTCTCTGGATGGGGAGGCCAAGGCCGAGCAGCAAGACTCCAACTCCCATGAGCACCAGTTTGTTCTGGCGCTGGCCGGAGTCGTCACCAGTGAGTGTGCGGCTATGCCACCATGGCATGCCATCCAAACTGTCTATTGAATGTATTTTGATAACCACAGTTTATAATTACACCATCTCACTGTGAGTTATTCCAGTCTATGCTGTGTTATTTAACCTGTTTAGGATAGGGGGCAGTATTTTCACGGCCGGATAAAAAAACGTACCCGATTTAATCTGGTTATTACTCCTGCCCAGAAACTAGAATATGCATATAATTAGTAGATGTGGATAGAAAACACTCTAAAGTTTCTAAAACTGTTTGAATGGTGTCTGTGAGTATAACAGAACTCATATGGCAGGCCAAAACCTGAGAAGATTCTATATGGGAAGTGCCCTGTCTGACCATTTCTTGTCCTTCTATAGCCTCTTTATGGAAAATAGAGGATCTCTGCTGTAATGTGACATTTTCTAAGGCTCCCATAGGCTCTCAGAAGGCGCCAGAACGGGGAATGATGACTCTGCAGTCCCTGGGCGAAAAACAGTAGGGCTTTTGGAAAGTGGTCGTTCTGAGAACAATGACACGGGCCCGCGCCTACATGTGAAGACTCCATTTTCTATTTTCAGTGTTTGAACGAAAACAAGGTCTCCCGGTCGGAATATTATTGCTATTTTACGAGAAAAATCGCATAAAAATAGATTTTAAACAGCGTTTGACATGCTTCGAAGTACGGTAATGGAATATTTTGAATTTTTTTGTCACGATACGCGCCGGCGCGTCACCCTTCGGATTGTGTCTTGAACGCAAGAACAAAACGCAGCTATTTGGATATAACTATGGATTATTTGGAACAAAAACAACATTGGGAGTTGAAGTAGAAGTCCTGGGAGTGCATTCTGACGAAGAACAGCAAAGGTAATCAAATTTTTCTTATAGTAAATCTGAGTTTGGTGAGTGCCAAACTTGGTGGGTGTCAAAATAGCTAGCCATGATGGCCGGGCTATCTACTCAGAATATTGCAAAATGTGCTTTCACCGAAAAGCTATTTTAAAATCGGACACCGCGATTGCATAAAGGAGTTCTGTATCTATAATTCTTAAAATAATTGTTATGTTTTTTGTGAACGTTTATCGTGAGTAATTTTAGTAAATTCACCGGAAGTTTTCGGTGGGTATGCTAGTTCTGAACGTCATATGCTAATGTAAAAAGCTGGTTTCTGATATAAATATGAACTTGATTGAACAAAACATGCATGTATTGTATAACATAATGTCCTAGGAGTGTCATCTGGTGAAGATCATCAAAGGTTAGTGCTGCATTTAGCTGTGGTTTTGGTTTTTGTGACATTATATGCTAGCTTGAAAAATGGGTACTGGCTGGGTACTCTCCTGACATAATCTAATGTTTTGCTTTCGTTGTAAAGCCTTTTTGAAATCGGACAATGTGGTTAGATAAAGGAGAGTCTTGTCTTTAAAATGGTGTAAAATAGTCATATGTTTGAAAAATTGAATTTTGGGGATTTTTGAGGAGTTTGTAATTCGCGCCACGCTCTATCATTGGATATTGGCGAGGCGTTCCGCTAGCGGAACATCTAGATGTAAGAGGATAACATATTTTGCATCATATAATTAAGCAATAAGCCATGAGGGGGTGTGGTATATGGCTAATATAGCACAGCTGAGGGCTGTTCTTACGAGTGCCTGGACACAGCCCTTAGCCGTGGTATATTGGCCATATACCACAAACCTCCGAGGTGCCTTATTGCTATTATAAACTGGTTACCAACATAATTAGAGCAGTAAAAATAAACGTTTTGTCATACCCGTAGTATATGGTCTGATATACCACAGCTGTCAGCCAATCAGCATTCAGGGCTGGAACCACCCAGTTTATAATAAATGGCACACCCTGCTCAGCGTTAACATCATTAGCTCTCCAATCGGTGACCTCTCTGCTGTTTGATTGTCCACTCAGACGTGGCGGCGGTGACGTGTGGGCGGGACTACCTGTCCAGCTCCGCCCACGTCCTCCTGGAGACTCTGATGCAGCTGCTGGAGCTCCTGAAGCCTGGGGTCTTCCCCAAACTCAAAGTGTAAGACTGGAGGACTTCTAAATCACTCACATTAATAATCATACACACACACGGTCTCCTCAGCAGTTATGTTGGCCGACCCAACATCAATACACACAGCCATCTGAATCCAGATCAAATGATACCTACAATAATAAATGAACTAGGCATTGTAGTTTCTCTGCAGGTGGATAAATGATGATGGTTATTGTAGTTTCTCTGCAGGTGGATAAATGACGATGGTTATTGTAGTTTCTCTGCATATGGATGAATGATGATGGTTATTGTAGTTTCTCTGCATGTGGATGAATGATGATGGTTATTGTAGTTTATCTGCAGGTGGATGAATGATGATGGTTATTGTAGTTTATCTGCAGGTGGATGAATGATGATGGTTATTGTAGTTTATCTGCAGGTGGATGAATGATGATGGTTATTGTAGTTTATCTGCAGGTGGATGAATGATGATGGTTATTGTAGTTTATCTGCAGGTGGATGAATGATGATGGTTATTGTAGTTTATCTGCAGGTGGATGAATGATGATGGTTATTGTAGTTTCTCTGCAGGTGGATGAATGATGATGGTTATTGTAGTTTATCTGCAGGTGGATGAATGATGATGGTTATTGTAGTTTATCTGCAGGTGGATGAATGATGATGGTTATTGTAGTTTATCTGCAGGTGGATGAATGATGATGGTTATTGTAGTTTCTCTGCAGGTGGATGAATGATGATGGTTATTGTAGTTTCTCTGCAGGTGGATGTGAGATGGCCATTGTAGTTTCTCTGCAAGTGGATGAATGATAGTGGTTATTGTAGTTTCTCTGCAGGTGGATGAATGATGATGGTTATTGTAGTTTCTCTGCAGTTGGATGAATGATGATGGCCATTGTAGTTTCTCTGCAGGTGGATGAATGATGGTGGTTATTCTAATTTCTCTGTGTTACAGGTTGATGCTGATGGCTCTGTATAATGTCAGTATCAGTGTAAGTGGATTGAAGTATATCAGGGAGTTTCCAGGACTTCTCTCTCTCATCTGGACCCTTTTGGAGGGTAAGAGGGGAGTGAGGGGTGGGCTTGTGTGCTTTGTATGTGGCGTTATAAAATGTGTGCATTCAAAAGCATTTATTTGTTAATTTGGATCTCTTATAACCCACAATGGGGCTAATCGTTCAAGAGTCCAGTGTGTGTCCGAAAGAGAGAGCCTGAATCAGAGGTCAGAGAGCTGGCATCAGTGTGTTTAACTCAGATCAGCAAAGAAGGGCTCGTGTTGTGGTCAGTTAGGAGGATTAAGACTGTATCTCTCTCTTTCGCCTCCCTCTCTCTTCTCTCCCTCTCTCTTTCTCTCTCTCTCTCTCTCTCCCTTCCTCTCACTCGCTTCTGTCTGATTCTGCCCCTCCTCTCTTACCTCGCCCTCTCTGTTTCCTTCTATCTCTCTCTTTTTGCTCTCTCCTGTCCTCCCCTCTCCCGACCCCTCTTCCCTTCCTGAGACGGGGACTCTGAGGTATGCCTCCACGCCCTGCGGCTGCTCCAGTCAGTGCTGTTGGAGGAGGCGGTGGCCCTGGTGGGGCCCGGGTTGCTGCTGGACGACCCCCTTCTCCCACTGGAGCGCATACGCACGCTGGCCACCTCCAGCCGCCACCCGGCCCTGAGGCAGACGGCCCAGGAGACACTGGATGACCTGGGCTCCCTCCGCGCCTCCTTCCTGGACCCCCACGGCACCTCCTCCTCTAACCAAGTACATGTATAAATACATCCAACCCAAAGTTAAACACACAGCACTAGCGACACATCCCACTCACATGATGATGATGATGCTTTCCTACTGTAGAGTAAACGGTTCTCTGATTAGAGAGAGCTCTACTGAGGAGAGCTCCCATGGTGCAATGTGGAAGAGGTTGGTTCCATCGTGTCCCTGTCTCGCTTTTCCCCCGGGTTCAGGGACTTAGTCAGGTTGGTTCCTAACCCACCACAGCAGATGTTCCGGACCAGTAGAACTCCATAAGTGTACCTAAGTGCTCCATAACACATTCAGAACCCATACATAGAACATACATTAGAACTACAAAATTGTGTATGTCAACAAAATCAACAAATAGCTCAAATTAAAACTTGTTGACATAGTCCAAAGCAAGGATGACTTTTGCTTGCCATATGTTAAAGAGAAGCAGTCTGTTTGTTTCAAATATTTATCTACTGTTGTCAGGTGAGTTGGATCTGTTTCTACCTGTTAGCCTGTTGACCTAATACCAGCTAATACCATTTCAGCCTCGTGGCCTTATTTCATTAGGTCAAATACCTTGAGGTCAAGTAACAATGGTGTGTTGTGTTCTACCATTGTTACAGACAATAAAATATTATTCCAAACTTTTCCAAATGAACATTCATTTATATCTGATATGTAGCCTATTTTTACCAGGTTAGGAGCGGTTTGTGTGTATGAATTTGTCTGACTGTCCTGTTCTCCCACTACCATATCCTGGACCACCTCACACGTGACTCCCTAACTGTCAGTCATTTAGCAGACGCTCTTGTCCACAGCCACACATTTTCATACTGGTCCCCCGTGGGAATCGAACCCACAACCCTGGTGCTGCAAGCACCATGCTCTACCAACTGAGCCTCCGACTCCCAGATAAACAGATTATGACGTAGAAATTGGCCTGGTCATTAGGAGCCACCTAAAGTGGATAAGCCTTTCAGTGTGTGAGGGGGGTGACACTGAGTAAGCTGACTCGGCACGTGTACAACAGGCTGTAGGGTATTGAAGCAAGCTAGTCTCTGTGTACATATATAGTCAAGCCTCAGTCTGTTGAGTTACAGTCCATTTCAAAGTTACAAAACATTTCCATATTCTGATCGACCTCCATTCCCAACATGATTGGATCTCTGAAGTGTTACTGTACACTCAAGATGAGAGGGCTAAAAGACTGGGCTGGACTGTGTCCGCTAAGGATCTCTGCTAATAATAGTCATTTGCAAATCCTCTCAAGAACCAACAGGAACTTGCTTACACTCAGAAGAGATGTGTTTCCAATACCTTGCTAACTTGTAGAAAAGGTATGTGTCAGAGCATGTGAAGCTATAAAGGTGTAACTTGGTTTTGTAGTTAAAAAATAAGGAAGAACATTTTTGGTGTCTTGTTTGATCTTGTAGAACGTGGAAGTGCATCGTTTCAATGGCCTCCAAAGGACATGGCGACACCAACTCAGGACGGTTACCCTCGGCCCCAGCTTACTCCGAAGAGGTGCCGCCTGGTCACAATGCTGTGTTCCCAGCGCCCACCTTGGTGCCACCACCCCCAAGCTACCTGACACCTTCAGCCCCACCGGTTCATATGATGATGCCTGCCTCTCTTGAACCACTCAATGTTGTCTACCCAGCTCCCACAAACCCTGGATTCCCACCCCCTGGATACGTGACCCCTTCCGCTCCCCCGATGATGCCTGCCCCTTTCGGACACCCTAATGCTGTCTACCCCGCGCCCATGAACCCCAGAATCCCGCCAGTACCCCCAGGCTACGTTACCCCTCCGGTCCCTGCGATGATGCCTGCCCCTCCGCCTGATCTCCGACCCACCGGCTGCCCCCCAGGACTGGAATACCTGATTCATGTCGACCAGCTTCTCGTCCATCAGACTTTTCATCTGGCCGAACTGCTGGGTTGGGAGGTTAGAAATTCCTACAATGTGAAGAACAGTATCGGGCAACAAGTGTTTCTGGCGGAAGAGGAGAACAACTGTTGCACCCTACAGTGCTTTGGCCCCAGCCGACCTTTCACCTTTCACATCCAGGACAACCTGGGGCAGGAGGTGTTGACCCTGATGCGCCCTCTTGCGTGCAGCTACTGCTGCTTCCCCTGCTGCCTGCAAGACCTGGAGGTGCAGAGTCCCCCCGGTATTCCAATAGGGTATGTGGTGCAGGAGTGTCACCCGTTCCTCCCCAAACTCACTGTGCTGAACGAGAGGAGACAGCCTCAGCTGAGGATCAAAGGGCCGCTGTTTTTCTGTAGTTGTTGCAGAGACGTCACATTTGAGGTGAAGACTCTGGATGACTCAATGTTGATAGGGCATATCAGTAAGCAGTGGTCCGGCTTCCTGCGCGAAGCCTACACGGACGCAGATCATTTTGGAATCGTGTTCCCAATGGACCTGGATGTGAAGATGAAGGCTGTGCTGCTGGGAGCCTGCTTCCTGATCGATTTCCTGTATTTTGAGGAAAGGAAAGGAGACAAGAAACATTGAAATTTTACTCTGTGCCGACTATCCTTAGTGTTTTGTGAAGAAGGTTACAAGGTCCCGTGGGTTCCGTAACAACAAAACAACTACAAAGTTACAAGGTCCCGTGGGTTCCGTAACAACAAAACAACTACAAAGTTACAAGGTCCCGTGGGTTCCGTAACAACAAAACAACTACAAAGTTACAAGGTCCCGGGGTCCGTCCAACCCGTTACAAGGTCCTGCTTCCGAACAACAAAACAACTACAAAGTTACAAGGTCCCGTGGGTTCCGTAACAACAAAACAACTACAAAGTTACAAGGTCCCGTGGGTTCCGTAACAACAAAACAACTACAAAGTTACAAGGTCCCGTGGGTTCCGTAACAACAAAACAACTACAAAGTTACAAGGTCCCGTGGGTTCAGTAACAACAAAACAACTACAAAGTTACAAGGTACCGTGGGTTCCGTAACAACAAAACAACTACAAAGTTACAAGGTCCCGTGGGTTCAGTAACAACAAAACAACTACAAAGTTACAAGGTCCGTGGGTTCCGTAACAACAAAACAACTACAAAGTTACAAGGTCCCGTGGGTTCAGTAACAACAAAACAACTACAAAGTTACAAGGTCCCGTGGGTTCCGTAACAACAAAACAACTACAAAGTTACAAGGTCCCGTGGGTTCCGTAACAACAAAACAACTACAAAGTTACAAGGTCCCGTGGGTTCCGTAACAACAAAACAACTACAAAGTTACAAGGTCCCGTGGGTTCCGTAACAACAAAACAACTACAAAGTTACAAGGTCCGTGGCTTCAGTAACAACAAAACAACTACAAAGTTACAAGGTCCCGTGGGTTCCGTAACAACAAAACAACTACAAAGTTACAAGGTCCCGTGGGTTCAGTAACAACAAAACAACTACAAAGTTACAAGGTCCCGTGGGTTCCGTAACAACAAAACAACTACAAAGTTACAAGGTCCGTGGGTTCCGTAACAACAAAACAACTACAAAGTTACAAGGTCCGTGGGTTCCGTAACAACAGAAGCAGGGCAAGCTTCATCCTAACAGCCATCATCCTATTGAATAGTGGGACATAGGACACAATTTACACTACATGGCCAGACAGTAGGCTATACATGTCACAGGGTACTGTGTGTGAATGTGTGTTTACTTTGTATTGTATTCCATTATATTGTATTACAGTGTATTGAATTTGTGTATTTCCTTTGTGTCATATATACAGTAGAATTCCAATGCAAATGGACAATACAAAGTATGTTGCATCATACAAGCTCAATGCAACATTGACAGCAACTAAATGGTGGCTAGAATCCAACAAAATATCATGCTGCTGAGTGTCGCAAATTGAGTTGAACAATGTTAGCCTTAGCTCATGAGTCATCACCACATTGGTCATCATGACCCACTTAACTTTATGCCTGTCCGTTAAACTGCTTATAGGGAGGAGACTAGTGATCCTCCAGTCTACTAGAAGTGTTGGTCTAATTCAAAAGAGAGATTTTACTGCTCAGTGTTATTGTTTAGCGTTACTGTACGCTGAGCGGCTGCTACAGCCTATTCATTGTGCAAACCTCGTGAAGATCACTTTGGCGTCACCTTGTCCAGCTCCAAGCTACCTTTCCGCTCCACGAGAAGCGCGCGGGACAGTTGCTCGGCAACTCTGACGCAAGCTTGACGTTAATTAAGTGTGTTTTAGTTTATTATGGCAGGAGAAGATTTCCAGCCGAGTTTGAGTTACAGAGGTTGTGTGGATTATTGCATACCAGATTTATCCCCTGTTAACAAAATATGAGGAACAAATCGTCTGTGCGCAGTTCTTAGGAAAGTAGCCTGGGTGCTGTTCTAGAACGGCGGAGGATTCCAACAACATAGGTGGATGTATTGAACTGTAGATTTTCTCTGAAGGTAAATTACATGATTTTGTGTTGCAAATGAATAATAGGCTATGGTCTGTTTTTATTTCAATGACACTTGTTGGCTAAATGATATCTGTTTGTTCAACTCTTACACTGTTACGTAGGCTATAGTCTTTCCTCTCAGAAATAGTTAAATGGAATTACACTTCTGATAGGTGTTGAGATGTATAGCCTAGGCCTAGTAGATTTAATATCACAATTGTATATTTTTTCTTTCCTATTATATGCAGCCTATATATTGACAAAATATGGTCTCTCAATTGTGTTTACGGGAGTGGCCTAATAACGGTACTCTAATCCTGGGAAATGGACAATAGGTTTATCCAGTCACTGGGTTCCTCTGCACCATGGTGGTTTTATCAGATGGCTCTCCCCTGAGCCAGCCATGCCCCGGGGGGCCGGTTCAGGTCGGTTTCTACGAGATCATCAGGACGCTGGGGAAGGGAAACTTCGCTGTAGTTAAACTGGCTTGTCACAAAGTCACAAAAACCCAGGTGCGTAATTACGCATGCATAATGCATATGAAACATTTCTTCCCTACACCATAAAATCTCCAATATTCAACTCCACCTCTATATTCATTTTTGGTCCTTATACAGTTTGTTAACATAGAGGGATTTCATACTGTTAGGACTTACAGCCAGCTGCTGCTGAGCAAACAAGTAACAGAATGGGAAACATGGTTTCAGAGCATTTCATATTATTCTGTACATAAATCCGAGACAGTGTGATATGTTACTTTTCGTATTAATTTGTGGATGTCCATCATCCATGTCGTATGATATGTTAGGAATTACAATTTGTATGATATGTTACGAATTTGCTAAATGTATGAAATATTATGAATCCCAATTTGTTGTAGCTAACATTAGCTAGGTGGCTAACGTTAGCTAGGCTAGGGGTCGGGGTTAAGGCTAGGAGTCAGGTTAAAGTGTTAAATGGACACTTCTGGATATCTACTTACCTAGAGTCAGATGAACTCGTGGATACCATTTTTATGTCTCTGCGTGCAGTTTGAAGGAAGCTGCTAACTAGTGCTAGCGTTCGCACAATGACTGAAAGTCTATGGTTTCTTCTAGCAGCAAATACCCATAGACTTCCAGTCATTGTGTTAATGCTAGTTAGCGTTGGCTCTCAAAACAACCTCTTACTTACTTCATACTGGACACAGAGACATACAAATGGAATTGACAAGTTCATCTGACTCTGGGGAAGTGGATAAAGGGCCTCTTTGACAAAATCCCAAAGTATCATATCATACTAATGTTAGGGTTGAACTGGCTATTTGTATGCATAACTTATATAATATACTGGGGAAGCTATGCTAAGTACATAAACTACGGGTAAATCAACTGTTGAAGACAAGAAGAACTACAACCAACAACAGGAAGTGGGACCAGCCTGCACGCCGACGATAGGAGGAGCAAGTTTAAACCACGCTTCTCCTCCCTCTGACAGGCCAGCATTGAGCGGGAACTATCTCTGTCAGAGTATAAAAGAGAGAACAATGGAATGTGACGCTCTCTTCTTCTGTCTGCCCTGCTAGGTGTCACAGAGAGACTGTATATACGAACCACCCATTTACCACACACGTGTTTGCATTAATTAAAGTACAGCTAAATCAGAAGTTACTATGTGCTGACTATTTTGTTCTGATACCAGAAACGAACTGTCGCAACTTTAACACTAATTTGAGTGTCCACGGATTTACGTTTACTATGTTACGTCTAGTATATGTGACCAGGCTGGAATGGGACCTTGGCAGCGTCCGAAGTGGCACACTATTCCCTGTATATTCACAGTGCACTACTTTTGAACAGGGTCCAGGGCTTTGGTCAAAAGTAGTGCACTATATAGGGGTTAGGGTGCCATTTTGAAATTAACTATCTGCTTTCTGTACACACAGGTGGCCATTAAAATCATTGATAAGAAGAGACTGGAGCCCTCTGACCTGAAGAAGATCTACAGAGAGGTCGAGGTGATGAAGCTTCTCAACCATCCGCACATTATCAAGCTCTATCAGGTAGCTTCTCAACCATCCGCACATTATCAAGCTCTATCAGGTAGCTTCTCAACCATCCGCACATTATCAAGCTCTATCAGGTAGCTTCTCAACCATCTGCACATTATCAAGCTCTATCAGGTAGCTTCTCAACCATCTTCACATTATCAAGCTCTATCAGGTAGCTTCTCAACCATCTTCACATTATCAGGCTCTATCAGGAAGCTCCTCAACCATCCTCACATTATCAGGCTCTATCAGGTAGCTTCTCAACCATCTGCACATTATCGAACTCTATCAGGTAGCTTCTCAACCATCTTCACATTATCAAGCTCTATCAGGTAGCTTCTCAACCATCTTCACATTATCAGGCTCTATCAGGAAGCTTCTCAACCATCTGCACATTATCAGGCTCTATCAGGAAGCTCCTCAACCATCCTCACATTATCAAGCTCTATCAGGTAGCTTCTCAACCATCCTCACATTATCAAGCTCTATCAGGTAGAGGATAGAGTTGTGAAACTACGCTCTCTCTCTCTCTGACCCCTCTCTCTCATTCTCTACATGGAGGATTTTGAAAGGTCAGGTTGTTTATCTTGTAATAGGGGTTAAGTGTATGTTTCCCAGCCCTCAGCCCAGCCACCCCCAGCTCTATGAGTCACATGGGGATTTTCAGAATGGAAAATGACGACCCCGTCAACCCTCCCCTACTTCCAATATGGTCTCAAAGCAAATATTTCTTAAAACAGAGAATCTTTTACTTGTTTTTGTAATGGTTTTTAAGGATTCCAATATGGTTCCTGCTGTCATATTCTCACATTACACTTTGGGCACACTCTTCCACAGGCTTACACGTAATAATGACATGGGAAATGTATATTTAAGTTGTATTTATCAGTGAGTGTGCCTCTCTTGTGTCTTGCAGGTCATGGAAACTAAGGACATGTTGTACATGGTGATGGAGTATGCCAGGAACGGAGAGATGTTTGGTAAGTGGGAGGGTATCGCTCTAGAGGTGTCCATGATGCTTGGTGCAATCTCTTAGAACAGTGTGTTTGTGTGTGTGCACATGTGTACTTGATCACAAATTATTTACAATGATTCAATCAAACAATCTGAACCAACCAATCAATTACATTCCTCATTATTCACCCTCTATCCCCTCCTCTCCCATCCTCCCACCCTCTATCCCCTCCTCTCCCTACATCCCACCCTCTATCCCCTCCTCTCCCATCCTCCCATCCTCCCACCCTCTATCCCCTCCTCTCCCTACATCCCACCCTCTATCCCCTCCTCTCCCATCCTCCCACCCTCTATCCCCTCCTCTCCCTACATCCCACCCTCTATCCCCTCCTCTCCCATCCTCCCACCCTCTATCCCCTCCTCTCCCATCCTCCCACCCTCTATCCCCTCCTCTCCCTACATCCCACCCTCTATCCCCTCCTCTCCCATCCTCCCACCCTCTATCCCCTCCTCTCCCTACATCCCACCCTCTATCCCCTCCTCTCCCATCCTCCCACCCTCTATCCCCTCCTCTCCCTATATCCCACCCTCTATCCCCTCCTCTCCCATCCTCCCACCCTCTATCCCCTCCTCTCCCTATATCCCACCCTCTATCCACTCCTCTCCCTACATCGCACCCTCTATCCCCTCCTCTCCCATCCTTCCACCCTCTATCCCCTCCTCTCCCTACATCCCACCCTCTATCCCCTCCTCTCCCTATATCCCACCCTCTATCCCCTCCTCTCCCTACATCCCACCCTCTATCCCCTCCTCTCCCTATATCCCACCCTCTATCCCCTCCTCTCCCTACATCCCACCCTCTATCCCCTCTCCCTACATCCCCCCTCTATCCCCTCTCCCTACATCCCACCCTCTATCCCCTCCTCTCACTACATCCCACCCTCTATCCCCTCCTCTCCCTATATCCCACCCTCTATCCCCTCCTCTCCCTATATCCCACCCTCTATCCCCTCCTCTCCCATCCCCCCTCTATCCCCTCTCCCTACATCCCACCCTCTATCCCCTCCTCTCCCATCCTTCCACCCTCTATCCCCTCCTCTCCCTATATCCCACCCTCTATCCCCTACTCTCCCATCCTTCCACCCTCTATCCCCTACTCTCCCATCCTTCCACCCTCTATCCCCTACTCTCCCATCCTTCCACCCTCTATCCCCTCCTCTCCCATCCTTCCACCCTCTATCCCCTACTCTCCCATCCTTCCACCCTCTATCCCTTCCTCTCCCATCCTTCCACCCTCTATCCCCTCCTCTCCCATCCTTCCACCCTCTATCCCTTCCTCTCCCATCCTTCCACCCTCTATCCCCTACTCTCCCATCCTTCCACCCTCTATCCCCTCCTCTCCCATCCTTCCACCCTCTATCCCTTCCTCTCCCATCCTTCCAACCTCTAACCCCTCCTCTCCCTACATCCCACCCTCTATCCCCTCTCCCTACATCCCACCCTCTATCCCCTCCTCTCCCATCCACCCACCCTCTATCCCCTCTCCCTACATCCCACCCTCTTTCTGTAGACTACCTGTTGTCGTTGGGGCGGCTGAGTGAGAGTGAGGCTCGCAGGAAGTTCTGTCAGATCCTGTCAGCGGTGGACTACTGCCACAGCAACCACATCGTCCACAGAGACCTGAAGGCTGAGAACCTTCTGCTGGACTCCAACATGGACATCAAAGTAGCAGGTACAGGCAGAAAGGAGAGTTTCGGAAATCAATCAACCTTGAATCACAGAAAGATGGATGTTTAAAAAACAGGCCAAATAGAATTGCTTTAGATAGTAATTAAGCTACAGTGCATTCGGAAAGTATTCAGACCCAAATACTTTTTCCACATTTTGTTACTTTATAGCCTTATTCTAAAATTAATAAAATCGTTTTTTTCCCTCATCAATCCAAAATGTAAATAAGGTATATCTGTTTTTATTTGTAATAAATTTGCAAAAATTTCTAAAAACATGTTTTCACTTTGTCATTATGGGGTATTGTGTGTAGATTGATGAGGGGAAAAAAATATTTGATCAATTTTTGAATAAGGCTGTAACGTAACAAAATGTAGATAAAGTCAAGGGGTCTGAATACTTTCCGAATGCACTGTATATTATATAATATTTTTTTAGATTCTATTAAAGGTGGTGGTTTAAAAAATGTAAACAATTATTCACCTACAGTATGGTTGCTATGGTGTCCCTTGTCATGTGCATATGTGTCCTATGATATGATTGAGAATGTTCCAGAGGATTCACAAGGGCTTTAGGCAGGGCTTTTCAATTCCGGTCCTAGTGGGCCTAAACATCTCTGTTTTTTGTTTCTACCTGGTAGTTAATTGCACTCACCTGGTGTCCCGGGTCTGAATCAGTCCCTGATTAGAAGGAGAGGATGAAAAACAGAAGTATTTTGGCTTTCCAGGACCGGAATTGAACAGCCCTGGCTTTAGGGGATATATTAATGGACTGATCTGATATTAATGGACTTTTTCCTCTCCCTCCCTGTAGACTTTGGTTTTGGGAACTTCTTCAGTGAAGGACAATTTCTGTCCACCTGGTGTGGGTCCCCTCCCTACGCCGCTCCAGAGGTGTTTGAGGGGATTGAGTACGAGGGGCCTCCTCTAGACATCTGGGTAAGGGACCAGGAAGGGATGGTTTCCCTCCTATTCTCTTGCTTTGGGTTGATTATTTCTCTATAATGTCATGGGAATGAAAGTGCAGATGAAGGTTGTATGTTTTCAGATCTCAGAATCCCTCTTGTACTGTAATAACCTTATAGGTAGTTATTGTGGTGTAGAGAGGATTCATCAGGAATTCTATATCTTTATCTGGTAGTGACAATAGTACTAATAGCAGTAGGAAGTGGCAGGACTGTGGTCCTCATCTCGCTCACCCCCTTTGGTGTTCAGAGTCTGGGCGTGGTGCTGTACGTGTTGGTGTGTGGCGTCCTGCCCTTTGACGGCCCCTCACTCCCCGCGCTCAGACAGAGGGTCCGGGAGGGCCGCTTCAGAATCCCCTTCTACATGTCCCAAGGTACGGTCCTGCAGGAGTGGTCACATGACAGATACTCACAGCACAAGGCTGAAACCACACCCTATTACCTATTTTGTGTGCTACTCTAAGTATCGATAAATATATATATATTTACAGTACCAGTCAAAGGTTTGGACACATCCACTTATTCAAGGGTTTTTCTTTATTCTTTGACTATGTTCTACACTGTAGAATAATAGTGAAGATATCACAACTATGAAATAACACATATGGAATCATGTAGTAACCAAAAAAGTGTTAACCAAATCAAAATATATTTTAGATTCTTAAAAGTAGCCACCCTTTGCCTTGATGACAGCTTTGCACACTCCTGGCATTCTCTCAACCAGCTGGACTTTTAACAGGTGTGCCTAGTTAAAAGTTCATTTGTGAAATGTCTTTCCTTAATGCATTTGAGCCAATCAGTTGTGTTGTGACAAGGTAGGGGTGGTATACAGAAGATAGCCCTATTTGGTAAAATATCAAGTCCATGTGTTATTTCATAGTTTTGATGTCTTCACTATTATTCTACAATGTAGAAAATAGTAAAAATAATGAAAAACCCTTGAATGAATAGGTGTGTCCAACCTTTTGTACTGTATATATTTTGGTTGTTGTTGCTAGGTAGCGTTAGCTAGTGCTAGTTGACTGTACCTGTGCCATAACTCTGGTATTCTTCATCCTATAGCTTGTTCTCCATCTTCTTTTTAAATAGTGAGCCAACATGTTTTCCGCACTTTTATTTCCATGACTGATCAAAACTCGCTAGTCTCTCTGCAGCAGACATATAGTGAGCAGTATGTTTGGAACATCAATTGTCAATACATATCGTATGGTGATAATATTGCATTGTGAGGTCCCTGGCAATTCCCAGCCCTTGATAATAGGGTGCCATTTCGGACCCATTCACAGACAACGTTAGATATGATTGTAGATCTTATAAATCCATGTTGTATTACATCAACCAAACACTGCTGTAGTCACCACCAACAAAACTATCGTCTTTTCTTTAGATCATAGAACACTAAAACCAATCAAACTACAGCGGTGACCTCAGCCGGTTCTGAAACCCTCTTCATTTTGTCCCTTATCTCCCTCCATACCATCAGACTGTGAGAACCTGGTGAGGAGGATGTTGGTAATTGAACCAGCCAAACGGATCACGGTGGCCCGGATCAAGAAGCACCGCTGGATGAAGTCGGATCCCCCGGCCACGGCAGCCCCTCCAGAGATGCCCCAGCCGAACCCTGCCCCTGATGCAGAGCCCTGTCTGGGCGAGAATTACAGCAAGCCGGTCCTTGGCCTCATGCAGACCCTGGGCATCGACCGGCAGAGGACCATTGAGGTGAGTCGGAGAAATACTAAGAAACCAGTATGAGTCCTATGTGTTACTCCATATCTGTGTAGCTACATTTCCTACTGTTTGTAATTTCAATAGCTCTCTCTCTCTCCCCCCCCCCCCCCCCCCCTCTCTCTCTCTCTCTCTCTCTCTCTCTCTCTCTCTCTCTACCTCTCTCTCTCTGTCTCTCTCTGTCTCTTTCTCTCTCTCTCTCTCTCCCTCGCTCTCTCCCTCCCCCCTCTCTCTCTCTCCCTCGCTCTCTCCCTCCCCCCCTCTCTCTCTCCCTCGCTCTCTCCCTCCCCCCCTCTCTCTACCTCTCTCTCTCTACCTCTCTCCAGTCTCTTCAGAGCAGCAGCTACAACCACTTCTCTGCTATCTATCGTCTCATGCTGGAGAAGGTGAAAGAGCTCCGCTCACTCAGACAACCCTCGAGCACCGAAAAGGTGACCCCCAACCCTGACCACGGCACTCTGCTACCGACCTGCATTAGTGAGGAGGATCACCATGGAAACCAGGGGGAGGAGCCACAGGAAGAGGAGCTGCAAGAGGAGGGAGGGGCAGCACCCCTCTCCTTACACCCCTCCTGCAGACACACTCTGGCTGAGGTCTCTGCCCGCCTCCAGCAGTGCAGCCCACCTTGTGAGTACTGAGACACACACATACACAAATCTGAACTATGTTAATTTAGATACAAACATTTGCATGAAGTACACACAAACACAAACTCTCACACACACACACCGCTACATTTACATTTACGTCATTTAGCAGACGCTCTTATCCAGAGCGACTTACAGTAGTGAATGCATACATTTCATTTCATGCATTTATTTTTTTTTATAAAAAAAAAAAATGTGTACTGACCTCCCGTGGGAATCGAACCCACAACCCTGGCGTTGCACACACCATGCTGGCATTGCAAACACCATGCTCTACCAACTGAGCCACAGGGAAGACACTATACACACACCACTATATACACACCAAGATACACACCACTATACACACACCACTATATACACACCACTATACACACTCCACTGTACACACCACTATACACACCACTGTACACAACACTATACACACACCACTATACACACCACTGTACACAACACTATACACACCACTGTACACACCACTATACACACTCCACTGTACACACCACTATACACACCACTATACACACACCACTATACACACTAGAGGTCGACCGATTAATCGGAATGGCCGATTAATTAGGGCCGATTTCAAGTTTTCATAACAATCGGTAATCGGTATTTTTGGCCACCGATTTGCCGATTTTAAATAAAAAAAACCGTTTTTATTTTATTTTTTTAAACCTTTATTTAACTAGGCAAGTCAGTTAAAGGACACATTCTTATTTTCAATGACGGCCTAGGAACGGTGGGTTAACTGCCTTGTTCAGGGGCAGAACGACAGATTTTTACCTTGTCAGCTTAGGGATGCAACCTTACGTTAACTAGCCCAACGCTCTAACCACCTGCTTTACGTTGCCACGGTAAGTTGCTAGCTAGCATTAAACTTATCTTATAAAAAAACTATCAATCAATCATAATCACTAGTTAACTACACATGGTTGATGATATTACTAGTTTATCTAGCCTGTCCTGCGTTGCATATAATCGATGTGCTGCGCATTCGCGAAAAAGGACCGTCTTTGCTCCGACGTGTTCCTAACCATAAACATCAATGTCTTTCTTAAAATCAATACACAAGTATATATATTTTAAACCTGCATATTTAGTTAATATTACCTGCTAACATGAATTTATTTTAACTAGGGAAAATGTGTCACTTCTCTTGCAAACAGAGTTAGGGTATATGCAGCAGTTTGGGCCGCCTGGCTTGTTGCGAACTGTGAAGACTATTTCTTCCTAACAAAGACAGCCGACTTCGCCAAACGGGGGATGATTTAACAAAAGCACATTTGCGGAAAAAAAAGCACAATCGTTGCACGACTGTACCTAACCATAAACATCAATGCCTTTCTTAAAATCAATACACAGAAGTATATATTTTTAAACCTGCATATTTAGCTAAAAGAAATCCAGGTTAGCAGGCAATATTAACCAGGTGAAATTGTGTCACTTCTCTTGCGTTCGTTGCACGCAGAATCAGGGTATACAGAATCTGGCTCGTTGCGAACTAATTTGCCCGAATTTTACGGAACTATGAAATAACATTGTAGGTTGTGCAATGTAACAGGAATATTTAGACTTATGGATGCCACCCGTTAGATAAAATACGGAACGGTTCCGTATGTCACTGAAAGAATAATGTTTTCGAGATGATAGTTTCCGGATTTGACCATATTAATGACCTAAGGTTTATTATATTATAGTTAAGTCTATGATTTGATATTTGATAGAGCAGTCTGACTGAGCGGTGGTAGGCAGCAGCAGGCTCGTAATAGTCAAAGGTATATGGTTTAGAGAGAAATAGTTGACGCGTCATAATTCCTGTAATAACTTGCGGCTGAACTTGAAAGGGGTTCCTTCGTTGTTTTACCGTTCATGTCTTCCATAGAGAATGTCTTGATCTACTTCAAATAAGGTCTGTGTTTTGTGCTTAACCCGCCTCGGCGTTTTGATACCCGTGTAAATCTCACTAGGTAACGTTTGGCAACATATTTTCATAAATCCACTCTACAAAAAAAATTATCTTCGCTTATATTGATCAGAGTTATATCCTATGGATATCTACACAGTTATGAAATTGGCAAGGTGGTGTAAGCCTAAACCAAACACAGACCTTATTTTAAGTTAATCTAAAAATATCCTATGGAATAAATTAAGGAACCGCTTTTCAGATTTTGCTAGAAGGTGTCATGGGAATTATGACTCGCACTTTGGTAGTCAATTCTTACCATGCCCATTATTAAAATAGGATTTCCTGCATATAGAAATTACAGTTTTTGTTTAGAGCATTCATCACAGGTAACTTAAACTCTATTTTTATTATTCAAACAGTTGAGACTATTTGTCTCCTAAGCAGACTCTTCAGTATCGTTGTCACTTCAGAGCTGTGTGTGTGTGTGTGTGTGTGTGTGTGTGTGTGTGTGTGTGTGTGTGTGTGTGTGTGTGTGTGTGTGTGTGTGTGTGTGTGTGTGTTGTGTGTGTGTGTGTGTGTGTATATATATACATATTAAAAAAAATAATAATAATAATTACACACTCCACTGTACACACCACTATACACACACCACTATACACTCCACTGTACACACCACTATACACAACACTATACAAACACCACTATACACACCACTATACACACACCACTATACACACCACTACATACACACCACTATACTCACCGTTATACACACTCCACTATACACACCACTATACACACACCACTATACACAACACTATACACACACCACTATACACACACCACTGTACACACCACTATACCCACCACTATACACACACCACTATACCCACCACTATACCCACCACTATACACACCACTATACACACCACTACACACACCACTATACATACCACTATATGCACCACTATACACACCACTATGAACACACCACTATACACACTCCACTATATACACCACTATGCACACCACTATATACACCACTATACACACCACTATACAGACACCACTGTACGCACACCACAAAACATAGCCCACTATACATAGCCCACTATGCACGCACCACTATAGACACACCACTATACATACACCACTATACACACCACTATATACACCACTATACACACCACTATAGACACACCACTATACCCGCCACTATACACACCACTATACACACACCACTACACACACCACTATACATACCACAATAAACACCACTATATACACCACTATACACACCACTATACACACACCACTATACACACACCACTATACATACCACAATAAACACCACTATATACACCACTATACACACCACTATACACACACACTATACACACACCACTGTACGCACACCACTATACATAGCCCACTATACACACACCACTATACATAGCCCACTATACACACACCACTTTACACACCACTATACACACACTATACACATACCACTATACACACCACTGTACACACCACTATACACACACCACTATACATAGCCCACTATACACGCACCACTATAGACACACCACTATACATACACCACTATACACACCACCATAGACACACCACTATGCACACCACTATACACACCACTATATACACACCACTATGCACACACCACTATACATAGCCCACTATACACGCACCACTATACACACCACTATACACACCCCTATACAAACCACTATACACACACCGCTATGTATAACCCATTATGCATACACCACAATACACACACCACTATATACACACCACTATACACACACCACTATACCCACCACTATACACACATGACTATACACCACTATACACATACCACTATACACACACCACTTTACACACCACTATACACACACTATACACATACCACTGTACACACCACTATACACACCGCTATATACACACCGCTATATACACACCACTATGCACATACCACTATACACACACCACTATACACACCACTGTACACACCACTGTACACACCACTATACACACACCACTACACACACCACTATACATACCACTATACACACCGCTATACACACCACTATATGCATCACTATACACACCACTATATACACCACTATGCACACCATTATACACACACCACTATAAACACACCACTATACACACCATTATATACACCACTATACACACCACTATATACACCACTATACACACACCACTATATACACACCACTATACACACACCACTATACACACCATTATATACACCACTATACACACCATTATACACACCACTATACATAGCCCACTTTCACATTGTCACAAAGTTACATGGCTAAAGTTCCCTACTCTCTCCTCATCTACAGGTGTTGTGGTAAACTCATCTGACCAAGCTTCCTCAGATAGTTTCTCCTCTTCCTCCTCATCCTTCTCTGCCAGTCCCAGCCTGTCCAGCCCTATTGAGGACTCTTATATGTTACTTGACACTACTGTGGTTGGCCCTGGGACCTATAGCCCCACAGAGTCCCCCCTGGCCCTGTCCTCTACCGTGCCCAGCACTGTTGACGGCCCCTATCAGTTACTGGTCACTACAGGACATCTGGCCCAGGCACTGTCATCCACCCTGCAGCCCCCTCCCCAGGACAGCCTCCCCATACCTAGCTTCCAGGAGGGCCGCCGAGCCTCCGACATGGACACCGGCACTCTAACACAAGGTATGGACGACCACTTCAAAATTAAAGCACAGATCAAGTATGACGGATGGAAAAAAGAAAACCTTCTTATGTATACTGTAATTGGCTCCTGTCTTACACATTGGAGACATCTCTTGTGTTTTAATCATCTTTGATGTAGATCAGAAATGACAAAGGTCCTAGAATGGATCCTTGAGGAACTCCACAAGATATTAAGATACCCGTCGGTCTGCACACACAAACTGCTCTCTAAAATAAACATCATTCCGTTACCGTTTGTAACAATTTAGTTCTAGATCTATTCTTGTCGGCTTTCATAAAGGTTTATGATGTCATGATCTTTGACCTCTGTTTCAGGTCTGAGGGTGTTCCGCCAGCAGTTGAGGAGGGAGGCCAGTGCCAAGGGCCTGCTGGGACTGAACAAGATGAAGAGCCCCGGGATCCTGCACGGGTGGTCCCCCCCAGCCTCTGGCTCTGCACCCAGCCCCCCTGCCTGGGGGGGGCGAGACCTGTCCCACTGTGTCCCCACCACACCACTGTCAGAGGAGGGCTTCCAGCAGCAGAAGTGAGGCAGACCCTTTTGTTTCTTATCATTGTGACTCAAATTATTATCAAGCCATTTTGATTTGGGTTAAATACATTTGTCAAAAGCTTTTAAGCATTTGCCTGATTTGTCTTGGACGTTGCACCTGCAACCGGTTCTATTGGTTCCACTGGTTCCACTGGTTCCATTGGTTCCATTGTATTGGAGCAAACTAAATGAAGCGCAGCCCAAGTATTTGAAAATATTAGACACCTGTTGTTGTACTGACTTTTCTCTGTGTCTTCCCCCAGAGTGATCCAGATTCCACTGTGCCAATTCCACCCGACCACACCTGTTCCTCCCCACCACCCCATGTCTTCCTCCCCGCCACCACACCTCTTCCTGTCTCCTCCCGTCCCTCCTAACGTTCCCGCACCTCCTCGTCCTCCTATTGGTCTGTTCTCCACACGCACACTGTCACATGACTTCCTCACACCCTCCCTTCAACAGAACCACTCACTACACCCAGAACTACACCCAGAACTACACCCACAGCCACAACTACAACCACAACTACACCCACAACCACAACTACACCCACAACTACACCTACAGCCACACCCACAACTACAACCACAACTACACCCACAGCCACAACTACAACCACAACTACACCCACAACTACACCCATACCTACAACGACACCCACAACTACAACCACAACTACACCCACAGCCACAACTACACCCACAACTACAACCACAACTACACTCACAACTACACTCACAGTCACAACTACACCCACAACTACAACTACAACCACACTCACAGCTACACCCACAGCTACACCAAAAGACACACCCACAACCACAATCTTACCTATCTCTATGCTCGGATCAACCGCTAGACTTATCCCCTTCCTCCTCCTCTTCCTCCTTCTCTTCTTCAGCCATGGTGGCGTCAGCTGGCCACCTCTTGGAGACCCATCTCCATATCAGTTCTCCTCGGGTTGAGAACCACACCCAACCCTTCTCTGACGCTCCTCACCTCCCTGTTCAGCCCCAGTTCCCCCACCCGAAACCCCAGTCTCAGCCTAAACTACTGCACCCCCACCCAGACCCCCAGTCTCAACTACTGCACCCCCACCCAGACCCCCAGTCTCAACTACTGCACCCCCACCCAGACCCCGCCACCGCCCCCCCCCGCCCCCGTCTCAACTACTGCACCCCCACCCAGACCCCCAGTCTCAACTACTGCACCCCCACCCAGACCCCCAGACTCAACTACTGCACCCCCACCCAGACCCCCAGGCTCAACTACTACACCCCCACCCCCACCCGAAACCCCAGTCTCAACTACTGCACCCCCACCCAAAACCCCAGTCTCAACTACTGCACCCCCACCCCCACCCAAAACCCCAGTCTCAACTACTGCACCCCCACCCAAAACCCCAGTCTCAACTACTGCACCCCCACCCAAAACCCCAGTCTCAACTACTGCACCCCCACCCAGACCCCCAGACTCAACTACTACACCCCCACCCAGACCCCCAGACTCAACTACTACACCCCCACCCCCACCCGAAACCCCAGTCTCAACTACTGCACCCCCACCCAAAACCCCAGTATCAGCCTAAGCTACTCCACCCCCACCCAGACCCCCAGTCTCAACTACTACACCCCCACAACCACCCAGACCCCCAGTCTCAGCTACTGCACCCCCACCCCCACAACCACCCAGACCCCCAGTCTCAGCTACAGCAACCCCACTCCCACCCCCACAACTACCCAGACCCCCAGTCTCAGCTACAGCACCTCCACAACCACCCCCACAACTACCCAGACCCCCAGTCTCAGCCTCAGTTACTGTATTCCCACTCTGACCCCCAGCCTCAGCCAAGGCCCTGGGCCAACCACCGCCTCAATACCCACTCCCAGACCTCCAGGCGGCCCCAGCTCCAGCGCCAGCCACGTCTGCCTCCATGCCCAGTAGGGAGAATGGATCCTGGGTACGGACCGTAGGAAACACCCAGGACTAAAGGCCTAGAAGCTGTTGGACAGCAACTGTCTCAAGGCTAACATTAGGACTCAGAGAGAGACTAGAGAAATGGAACTGGGCCTCAGACTGATGTCCCCAATGACTCATTGCCTCGATGCTCTGGCAACAGTGGACGTTAATAAAGAAGGATGACATCAGTGGGACCTACTTAGGATGGACTGTGAGTCTAATGGTGGAATGAGCTTCCCCTAAAGCTAGGACAGCAGAGTCCCTGGCCATCTTCCGAAAACAACTGAAACTCTACCTCTTCAAACAGTATCTTAAATAAGACATTGCACTTCTCTTTTCCTACTAGCACTGGCTTAGCCCTCTGTATTGGGGAAAAATGTACTTCGACTGTGATATGTGGTTGTCTCACCTAGCTATCTTAATATGAATGCACTTTGGATAAAGGTGTCTGCTAAATGACTCTACATTTTTTTTATATAATGTAATGCTGATCATGTGCAAACTGTCATGTCTGTTGTTGTGTGAACTGAAAATACCAATAATTGACCTACTGTGGAGACAGCAGTCCTTTCCAGGAAGCACGACTCCCAGTATTCTCCTATTATCCTATTACATAATAGGTTAAGTGGTAGTTGTCTCCCTGTCGTCTTCCATAAACTGTCTTTGATTCAGTGCAGTTGGCATGAGGAAGACGACTTAAAATAAGTGTTTTCTCATGCAGTTTGAATTCAGACCCGCCTTGTGCCTTTTGAACACACAAGATGACTGTTGTATTGAGTAGACCAGACTCAACAAACCTCTCTGTAATACGTTTATTGTATTTGTCGAACATTGTAAATTGAGTTTTGTAGTTGAATACTTTTTCATACATTGTTGGATCATTTTTTAACAAAGGAATGAAAAAAGCCATTACTGGTCTTTGCTGTTTATTGCTGTTGCTCCTTATGACTCGTCTGTTGTCAGCTGGCCCACCACCCCGCCCAGCCTCCACCTGTCTGGCTCTGCTTTGGTTCCAGTCAGGGGGTTGGTATTGCTATACCTCCCTCACTGCCTGTAGTTTGTTATTATTGTAATGTTATTGCTCTGGCAGAGAGCTCCCCTGAAGAAGCAGAGCCTAACGCCAACACCTAATGACCTAATGCAGGTAGCCTAGTGGTTAGACTGTTGGGCCAGTAACTGAAAAGTTGCTGGATCGAATCCCTGAGCTGACATGGTGAAAATCAATCATTCTGCCCCTGAGCAAGGCAATTGACCCACTGTTCCCCGGCCCCCGAAGATGTGGATGTTGATTAAGGCAGCCCCCCGCACCTCTCTGATTCAGAGGGGTTGGGTTAAATGCGGAAGAGACATGTCAGTTGAATGCATTCAGTTGTATAACTGACTAGGTATCCCCCTTTCCTATTGTCATTTATTTGGTTATTTAATGGTTAAACGAATATGTGGTGTTTCCTGTCTGTTTCCTGTCACTTTCTTTTGGTATTGGTATTAGGTATTTTATTAGGATCCCCATTAGCTGTTGCAAAAGCAGCAGCTACTCTTCCTGGGGTCCACATAAAACATGAAACATGACAATATACAAAACATTAATAGACACAAACAGAACTATATAAAATTGTTTTTTTAAAGGCACACGTAGCCTACATATCAATACATACACACAAACTATCTAGGTCAAATAGGGGAGAGGCGTTGTGCTGTGTGGTGTTGCTTCATCTGTTTTTTGAAACCAGGTTTGCTGTTTATTTGAGCAATATGAGATGGAAGGAAGTTCCATGCAATAATGGCTCTATATAATATTGTACATTTCCTTGAATTTGTTCTGGATGTGGGGACTGTGAAAAGACCCCTGGTGGCATGTCTGGTGGGGTAAGTGTGTGTGTCAGAGCTGTGTGTAAATTGACGATGCAAACAATATGGGAATTTCAACACATTAATGTTTCTTCTAAAAAGAAGAAGTGATGCCGTCAGTCTTAGCCAAGAGAGACTGGCATGCATAGTATTTATATCAGCCCTCTGATTACAATGAAGAGTAAGACATGCCGCTCTGTTCTGGGCCAGCTGCAGTTTAACTAGGTCTTTCCTTGCAGCACTTGACCATATGACTGGACAATAATCAAGATAAGATAAAACTAGAGTCTGCAGAGCTTTTTGGAGTGTGGTATCAAAAAAGCAGAGCATCTCTTTATTACGGACAGACCCCTCCCCATCTTTACAACCATTGAATCTATATGTTTTGACCATGACAGTTTACAATCTAGAGTAACGGCAAGTAATTTAATCTCAACTTGTTCAACAGCCACACCATTCATTACCAGATTCAGCTGAGGTCTAGAATTTAGTGAATGATTTGTACCAAATACAATGCTCTTAGTTTTAGAGATGTTCAGGACCAGTTAATTACTGGCCACCCATTCCAAAACAGACTGCAACTCTTTGTTAAGGGTTTCAGTGACTTCATTAGCTGTGGTTGCTGATGCATATATGGTTGAGTCATCAGCATACATGGACACACGTGCTTTGTTTAATGCCAGTGGCAGGTCATTGGTGAAAATAGAAAAGAGTAGAAGTCCTAGAGAGCTGCCCTGCGGTACACCACACTTTATATGTTTGACATTAGAGAAGCTTCCATAAAAAAAAACCTTTGACTTCTATTAGATAGCTCTGAATCCACAATATGGCAGAGGTTGAAAACAAATTATGGTCAATAATATTAAAGGCTGCACTGCCATCTAACAGTACAGCTCCCACAATCTTCTTATCAATTTACATGTTGAGTGCCCTTTTCTATAAGCATGCTGAAAGACTGTTGTTAATTTGTTTACAGAGAAATAGCATTGTATTTGATCAAACACATTTTTTTCCAACAGTTTGCTAAGAGTTGGCAGCGAGCGGATAGGTCTGCTGTTAGAATCAGTAAAGGCTGCTTTACCATTCTTGGGTAGCGGAATGACTTTGGCTTCCCACCAGGCCTGAGGACAAATATGACAGATAGGAGTGGTTATAGAGTCAGTTACCATCCTCAGTAGCTTCTTTATATCATTGATATTGGCTTCATAATACAGCTTATTCTTCTTTTTGTTGAGTTTAGTCACATCATTTCTCAATTTGCAGTAAGTCAGCCAGTCAGATGTGCAGCCAGACTTATTAGCCACTCCTTTTGCCCAATCTCTTTTAAATTCCTCATCAATCCATGGAGCCTTAACAGTTCTAAAAGTCAGTTTCTTAACAGGTAGATGTTTATCATTGGTCCCGTGTGGCTCAGTTGGTAGAGCATGGTGTTTGCAACGCCAGCGTTGTGGGTTCGATTCCCACGGGGGACCAGTACGGGGGAAAAAATGTATGAAATGTATGCATTCACTACTGTAAGTTGCTCTGGATAAGAGCGTCTGCTAAATGACAAAAATGTAAATGTATCAATAATTGGAAGAAGCAATTTCATCAAGTGCAGCATCTGGATGCTCCTCATTAATCAGACCAACAAATATTTTTAACATCATCCACATAAGAGTCACAGCAAAATCTTGTGTATGATCTCAGTTACATTATTTTAGGTGTGTGTGTGTGTGTGTGTGTGTGTGTGTGTGTGTGTGTGTGTGTGTGTGTGTGTGTGTGTGTGTGTGTGTGTGTGTGTGTGTGTGTGTGTGTGTGTGTGTGTGTGTGTGTGTGTGTGTGTGTGTGTGTGTGTGTGTGTGTGTGTGTGTGTGTGTGTGTGTGTGTGTGTGTGTGTGTGTGTGTGTGTGTGTGTGTGTGTGTGAGAGAGAGAGAGAGAGAGACAATGCACTATTCAGTGGTGGAAAAAGTACCCAATTGTCATACTTAAGTAAAAGTAAAGATACGTTAATAGAAAATGACCAAAGTGAAAGTCACCCAGTAAAATACTACTTCAGTAAATGTCTAAAATTATTTTGTTTTAAATATACTTAAGTATCAAAAGTAAAATATTTCTTATATTTAGCAAACCAGACAGCGTCATTTTCTATATTTGTTTTATTTATTTACGGATAGCAAGGGGCACGCCCCAACACTCAAGTATAATTTACAAACAAGCATGTGCTTAGTGAGTCCACCAAATCAGAGGCAGTAGGGATGACCAGGGATGTTCTTTTGATAAGTGTGTGATTTAGGCCATTTTCCTGTCCTGCTAAGCTTTCAAAATGTAAAAGTACTTTTGGGTGTCAGGGAAATGTGTGGAGCAACAAGTACATCCTTTTGTTTAGGAATGTAGCAAAGTAAAAGTTGTCAAAAATATAAATAGTGAAGTAGAGTACAGATACCCCAAAAAACGACTTAAGTAGTACTTTACACCACTGGCACTACTGACCCTGGCTCTGCTATCTCTTTTTCTCTCACTCCCTTATCTTTATCTTTGTCTCTCTTTCTCGCTGTTTCAGTTTTTCTGTCCCAGTCTCTCTCTGACCCAGTCTCTCTCTCAGATTCTCTCTCTGTCTCATTCTCTCTCTGTCTCAGTCGCTCTGTCTCTCTCTGTCCCAGTCTTTCTCTCTTTGTCTGTCTCTTTCAGTCTGTCTCTCTCTGTCTCAGCCTCTCTCTGTCTCAGTCTCTCTCTGTCTGTCTCTCTCTGTCCCGGTCTCTCTCTGTCTCAGTCTCTCTCTGTCTCAGTCTCTCTCTGTCCCAGTCTCTATCTGTCCCAGTCTCTCTCTGTCTCAGTCTCTCTGTCTTTCTCTCTTTGTCTGTCTCTTTCAGTCTGTCTCTCTCTGTCTCAGTCTCTCTCTCTGTCTTACTCTTTTGCTTTCGTGCCACTTATTTCATACTTATTTAGGTGACTGATTAAGAAGAGGATAAGATTAATCATAGCTCTAAGAGAACAAACACTCTCACCTCTATTACAATGAATATGTGGTCTAGTTTTCCTCAGTAGCTTTGCAGGTTGACCTGCGCAACCGATACGTTCACATCCAATGAATACTTGATGAAACAGAGAAAGTACAGACAAGGGGTTGCTTCTTGGTTAATATTACACTTTTATTGTTTCTACTTCTCAGGTAGTGAGCAGATATCAGCTGAACAGGGCTAACGCTACAGGACAGGAAATACTCAAGGACAAGAGAGAAGGTTTTGGAAAAAGTTGCGACACAGGAATGGAAAAAAGCCAGGTGGTGGTATAAGCCCAACGATGGAACCCCTTTTCAGTACTACAGCAGTCCTATAGGACCAGACAATGGTATGTACTTAACCCTAAATCCCCCCTATCCTCCCTCCCTCCCTCCCTCTCTTTCTTTCTCTTAGAAAGAGTTGCTCAGTAAAGCCCTTCAGTACAGCCAGGAGAAAGACGGCAGCTTCCTCACTTGGTGAAATATTACCCACAGTACCCTTGGGGTGACCGATTTGTTGTTTGTTTACACAGGAAGTAGAAAGCCAGGGTTAAGTCATGTGACCCTCTCTTAAATCCTTTTGTTTTGTTGTTGTCCCCCCCAAGCCCCAACCGTCCCTCTCTTTATCCATCCTCATGGGTCATGAGTCATAATCAGAACCAGAATATTAATACTGCCATAATAGTCTAGCGTAGTCTAAAAAGGAGAAAATATTAGACTAGAAATACACTGATATCTTCTAAGTGTGGAGTCAGGGAGAGAGGGATTGGGGTAGGGTGGTGAGGGGAAGGGAGAGGGGCGAGGGGGTGGGGAGACTTTGGGTGTAAAGGAATGTGTTGTTCAGCCCCCACCCTGCCCCAGCCACACGGCTGCTTTATTTGGAAGAGAAGCCCCCCTCTGCATGCCCCCTCCCGCCCTTCGACCCCCCCCCCGCATCCCCGGTGCCACCCGGCCGGCAGCACGCCCGGCTTCTTAAGAGGAGGGGGCAGCGTTAGTCTTGTCGTCGCGGGTGACGGGGATGCTGCGGTCGCCACGGCCGAGGTCGCCACCGCCACCGGTGACCTTTGGGCCACAAAGGGTCAGGAGGCCGTCGGTAGACAGTGTGCAGGAGATAGCCGATTGGTCCACGCTGGAGGGGAGGCGGTAGCGGCGGTGGAACTCACGTGAGATGTAACCGTGGTCGTCCTGGAGACAAGAGAGAGAGAAATGAGGATGAGAGTAATGATATAGTGTCCACGTTCAACACTTTAGATGGAAAATTATGAACGTTTTTATAGTGCTTTTTAAATCATTATCCCTTCGCACTGTCTGTCAAATGTAGGCCTTTTTAAATCATTATCCCTTCTGTCAAATGTGGGCCTAACATATGAATTCAGCCCTCTAAGAAACAAAACACCTGCGACTGCTGGGAATGACGCAGAAAGGACGTAAGAGAAAGCAAAACGTTCCTTAGTTACAACGGCTCCCCCACTCAGCGTGTCCCTGGAGGCCACTAACATCCAGAATGAAAATAAATGATGAGAGAGAGAAGAAAGAGAGAGATAAGTAGCATATTGTAATCTAATTTAATGACGCTTAAATCTTACAAAGAAAAACACAAAACATTGTGGGTCACGTTCACCTCTATGACTAACATACATCACATTTATTCTGTGTCACCGTGTGGCCAAGGAAATGAAATGATCCCAAACAATGTGTCCCATTGTTTATGTAGGAATCCCTATCATTGGAGATGTTTTTCCTAGCAAAGTGTGTCAGTGTGTATAGTTTGGTCTGAGGACACGTAACTGCTTGGTTGTTTGACTTCATCCTTGCTGAACATGGGCCTTGAAAAGGGTTGAATTGAATTTGTATGAGGGGCAATGCGCGTAAGCCGCCCAATTCCCAGAGTAAACAAAACAAGGCTGTGGGTGTGTGTGCTCATCAACACACACATACACTCACTTAACACACGTGTGAACAACACAACACACACATTCTTTGAATTAATTAGGTTGAGAAATTCTCCTCTGACTCAAAATGTTGAATCTAATAACACATCTTGTTAGCATCTCTTTGAGGACGTGGCTGGTTAAAGCTGGTTGTTGTAGCAGTGGCTCTGTCTAGCTAGTTGGAGTGAGCAACCTGCCTAAGGATGAATGCACTGACCTGGAAAGCACAGTGATGACAGTATCTGGTGCGCTTGTTGCTTCAATTACTGCCACAGGGTGTTTTGATGTGACAGACGCGCAGGCACTCACACTATACATGTACAGTATATACAGTATGACACAGGAGGTTGGTGGCACCATAATAGGGGAGGATGGGCTCGTGGTAATGACAGGAGCGGAATTAGTGGAATGGTATCAAATATATCAAACACATGGTTTCCATGGTTTCCAGGTGTTGATTCCATTCTATTCGTTCCGTTCCAGACATTATTATGATCCGTCCTCCCGTCAGCAGCCCCCACTGATATAGATGTGCACATGTGAGAAACCAGGCTTTGGTGTTCCAAGCCATAGTAGAGGGATTGTGTTTGAACTCAGGAGTGGGTGTACTACCACAAGTCATAGTGACCGTTTTGAGCTAGCTCGGCCTGTCTGTCCAGAGAGATTAGGGTGTGTGCTGCTTGGATGGGATGGAATGTTAACCCCTGGTGGGTGGCCTCACCTGTCTCTCTCCATGCTTTCCTTGGATCTCCACGTAGTCATCAGTCACCTTCACGTTGAGTTCATCAGGAGAGAAGTGCTTCACATCCATGAAGACCGAGAACTTGTCCCTGTCGGACCTCACCTGGAGAGATAGAGGGAAAGGGGTTGAAGGTTAAAGGTCACGGGTGGCGGGAACCTGGTAACCACAGTGATGCTCATCTTCTGAAATGTAGTTTTTTCCCCATATCAGTTCAGTTCTATATGTTGTTATGGAGTCATATCTCAGAGAGATATGAAGATTATCCATTTCTAGTGTGTATGTAGATGCTGCAAAACAAAATGTGTGTCACTAGTCACCAAAACACTAGATGTTGTTTGGACATCGAAATTCTGATATCCTGGCATATAACCCAAGTTGAAATGCAGTTTGAGCTAGTAATGGAATGAGTCAGTATATTATGGGCAGGACAGAGCATGACTCTGTTTGGCCTGGTGTAGACTAGGTGGATAACACTGCAGCAGTCTCTGAGCTCCTCCCTGCCGAGAATCACTCAACATTAAGGCATTCCATTTGCCGCTCATTTTCAACATACTTGCAATAATCTTGCAAACTGCAAAATGCACTTCTTATCGTTGTTTACAGCTCCAGTAGTGTGGATATTTGACCTCTCTGTTCTCTGTACTCTCTTATGACAATCAGCAACATCTACTACAGCTGTATAGGATAGCAGGATGTCGTAGCCATTCAATAACAGATCTGGCTAGTGCTACTGCTGTCATAGCCATTCAATAACAGATCTGGCTAGCGCTACTGCTGTCATAGCCATTTAATAACAGATCTGGCTAGCGCTACTGCTGTCGTAGCCATTCAATAACAGATCTGGCTAGCGCTACTGCTGTCATAGCCATTCAATAACAGATCTGGCTAGCGCTACTGCTGTCATAGCCATTCAATAACAGATCTGGCTAGCGCTACTGCTGTCATAGCCATTCAATAACAGATCTGGCTAGTGCTACTGCTGTCATAGCCATTCAATAACAGATCTGGCTAGCGCTACTGCTGTCATAGCCATTTAATAACAGATCTGGCTAGCGCTACTGCTGTCGTAGCCATTCAATAACAGATCTGGCTAGCGCTACTGCTGTCATAGCCATTCAATAACAGATCTGGCTAGCGCTACTGCTGTCATAGCCATTCAATAACAGATCTGGCTAGTGCTACTGCTGTCATAGCCATTCAATAACAGATCTGGCTAGCGCTACTGCTGTCATAGCCATTCAATAACAGATCTGGCTAGCGCTACTGCTGTCATAGCCATTCAATAACAGATCTGGCTAGCGCTACTGCTGTCATAGCCATTTAATAACAGATCTGGCTAGCGCTACTGCTGTCATAACCATTCAATAACAGATCTGGCTAGCGCTACTGCTGTCATAGCCATTCAATAACAGATCTGGCTAGCGCTACTGCTGTCATAGCCATTCAATAACAGATCTGGCTAGCGCTACTGCTGTCATAGCCATTCAATAACAGATCTGGCTAGCGCTACTGCTGTCATAGCCATTCAATATCAGATCTGGCTAGCGCTACTGCTGTCATAGCCATTCAATATCAGATCTGGCTAGCGCTACTGCTGTCGTAGCCATTCAATAACAGATCTGGCTAGCACTACTGCTTCTCTCTGATTTAGTATAGTGACTTCCCCAGGGTCATGTCCTTGTCTCCCCCACTCAGCTTTCTCTTCTCTATAACTGTTACATCTCCCTGTATTAGTAATGAATTCAGTGTAGGCCTCCTAGATTAAATACATTGAGTTTCTCTGTGAAAGATATGCACACAGACCACCTTTGGGGCAATTACAGTGCGATTCAAATCTGTCCAATTTCAGTCCATTTTGCGAATCCTCTTTTTTAATGAAAACTGTAGAGGATGTAACCAATGCATCATGGCACTAATAACCCGGCTTCAATTGATTTATTGATTTATTTGACCCTTATTTTACCAGGTCTGTTGACTGAGACCACATTCTCATTCACAGCAACGACCTGGAGAATTGTTACAGTGGAGAGGAGGGGGGGATGAATGAGCGGATTGTAAACTGGGGATGATTCGATTCCCCCAAGGACACACAAGCTCTCTCTGTAAGCTAGGACAACATGCAGGCTCTTCTGTCTATGATATATTACAACTTTCCCCATCAAACACTGACAACCAAGTCTGCTTTCTATCCATAAAGATAGACAACAAAAAACATGCAAATGATACATTTGGGTAGTTTGAACTAAACTAAAGTGACTACAGATTTAGAATGATGGTGAATGAATAGGTCTTAGTTGCTCCTATTCTTCCCCAGAGGATGGAGCAGGTCAGCCTGGTAAATCAGACTGAATACTTCCAATGCTGAGCACAGTGATCAATCAGTCAGGTTGAACAGGTTAGTTGTTACCTCAGACATGCCAGAGTTGGTGGAGTCCAAGAAGTTGCGGAACAGCGACTGTCTGTAGTAGGGGCTGATGGTGGAGGCAGCGTAGGGGAACAGGTCATAGTCGAACATGCCCTCCCCGAAAAACTGGTCAAAGAGACGGGCGGGATACATGGAACCCATGGCACGTCTGAACCAGGGGTGCTGGATGGCAATATCCATACTAGCGTAGCTTAGGTTTTAGCTCGACGGGCCCAAACTCAATACAGGCAGTTTCTTGCTGCTCGGCTTTAGCTCGGCTGGCTAGTGCCTGTGTTCTGTTAGGAGTAGAGAGAGAGAGGCGTGAGGGAGGACTAGAGGTGCCGTGGGAGAGAAACAAAAGCAGTAGTAGTAGTAGAGAGGAGTAGGGGTCCCAAGTGGTGCGTGTGCTCTCCTCTGCAGCCGCCCCCTCTTTATATACCTGTGGGGCAGAAAAGAGGGGCTTTAGTGCGGATCTCTGTGGAATGGCATTATCTCATGGTGGGACGGGCTCAGTCAGCAGAATCGGTGGGCGGTGTGCACGCTGGCCCGTTCAGCTACAGCCTGGCCCTCGTAACGTGCGGGACCTGTGCCAGCGCCAACCGGACGACAAGGGTCTGACAAAACAAGCCGAGGCTTGGCCTGTCGAGTTGGTGAGGAAAAGGGGGAGATGGAGAGAGAGAATCAGGAGGTCAGGGGTGAAAATAAATGGGTTGGTGGCACCTTAACTGGGGAGGACTGGCTCATAGTAATGGCTGGAAAGAATAAATAGAATGGTATTGAACAAATCAAAAACATGGTTTATCATGAGCCGTCCTCCCCTCAGCAGCCTCCTGTGGTTGGTGGGGTTTCTGACACTGGATACGGGGGATGGGAATTAAACCTGTCTGGGTGTGGAGCACCGACATGCTCATCCTCTCTCTCTGTCTTTCACACACACGCACACGCACACACACACACACACACACACACACACACACACACACACACACACACACACACACACACACACACACACACACACACACACACACACACACACATACACACACACAGTATTGTTCTGGTACTTTGTTGGGATGAAGAGCAGACTCCAGTCACAATACAGTCTGGGGGTGGCTGTGTGAGGGCGTGGAGCGGTCAACATCACAACAACAGCGGTCAAACATTGTGAGGATGGGTATTTTTCCAATTGACCAGTATGGAATGTAAAGTAGAGGGGAAACAGCAGGGGAAACAGCAGGGAAACAGCAGGGGAAACAGCAGGGAAACAGCAGGGAAACAGCAGGGAAAAAGCAGGGGAAACAGCAGGGGAAACAGCAGGGAAACAACAGGGGAAACAGCAGGGAAACAGCAGGGAAACAGCAGGGGAAACAGCAGGGAAACAACAGGGGAAACAGCAGGGGAAACAGCAGGGAAACAAAAGGTGAAACAGCAGGGGAAACAGCAGGGAAACAACAGGGGAAACAGCAGGGAAACAGACTGGGAAACAGCAGGGAAACAGCAGGGGAAACAGCAGGGGAAACAGCAGGGGAAACAGCAGGGAAACAACAGGGGAAACAGCAGGGAAACAGCAGGGAAACAGCAGGGGAAACAGCAGGGAAACAGCAGGGGAAACAGCACGGAAACAGCAGGGAAACAGCAGGGGAAACAGCAGGGGAAACAGCAGGGAAACAGCAGGGGAAACAGCAGGGAAACAGCAGGGAAACAGCAGGGGAAACAGCAGGGAAACAGACAGGGAAACAGCAGGGAAACAGCAGGGAAACAGCAGGGGAAACAGCAGGGAAACAGCAGGGAAACAGCAGGGGAAACAGCAGGGGAAACAGCAGGGAAACAGCAGGGGAAACAGCAGGGGAAACAGCAGGGACACAGACTGGGAAACAGCAGGGGAAACAGCAGGGAAACAGCAGGGGAAACAGCAAGGGAAACAGCTGGGAAACAGCAGGGGAAACAGCACGGAAACAGCAGGGGAAACAGCAGGGGAAACAGCAGGGGAAACAGCAGGGAAACAGCAGGGGAAACAGCAGGGGAAACAGCAGGGAAACAGCAGGGAAACAGACTGGGAAACAGCAGGGAAACAGCAGGGGAAACAGCAGGGGAAACAGCAGGGGAAACAGCAGGGAAACAGCAGGGAGACAGCTGGGAAACAGCAGGGAAACAGCAGGGAAACAGCTGGGAAACAGCAGGGAAACAGCAGGGGAAACAGCAGGGAAACAGCAGGGAAACAGCAGGGCAAACAGCAGGTGAAACAGCAGGGGAAACAGCAGGGGAAACAGCAGGGCAGGGAAACAGCAGGGAAACAGCAGGGGAAACAGCAGGGGAAACAGCAGGGAAACAGCAGGGAAACAGCAGGGAAAACAGCAGGGGAAACAGCAGGGAAACAGCAGGGAAACAGCAGGGAAACAGCAGGGGAAACAGAATGGGAAACAGCAGGGAAACAGCAGGGGAAACAGCACGGAAACAGCAGGGAAAACAGCAGGTAAACAACAGGGGAAACAGCAGTGGAAACAGCAGGGAAACAGCAGGGGAAACAGCTGGGAAACAGCAGGGAAACAGCAGGGGAAACAGAATGGGAAACAGCAGGGAAACAGCAGGGAAACAGAATGGGAAACAGCAGGGAAACAGCAGGGGAAACAGCTGGGGAAACAGCACGGAAACAGCAGGGAAAACAGCAGGGAAAACAGCAGGGGAAACAGCTGGGGAAACAGCATGGAAACAGCAGGGAAAACAGCAGGGAAAACAGCAGGGAAAACAGCAGGGGAAACAGCAGGGGAACCGAATGGGAAACAGCAGGGAAACAGCAGAGGAAACAGCAGGGGAAACAGCAGGGGAAACAGCACGGAAACAGCAGGGAAAACAGCAGGGAAAACAGCAGGGGAAACAGCAGGGGAACCGAATGGGAAACAGCAGGGGAAACAGCAGGGGAAACAGCAGGGGAACCGAATGGGAAACAGCAGGGGAAACAGCAGGGGAAACAGCTGGGAAACAGACTGGGAAACAGCAGGGGAAACAACAGGGAAACAGCAGGGGAAACAGCAGGGAAACAACAGGGGAGACAGCAGGGAAACAGACTGGGAAACAGCATGGGAAACAACAGGGAACAGCAGGGGAAACAGCAGGGAAACAGAATGGGAAACAGCAGGGGAAACAGCACGGAAACAGCAGGGGAAACAGCAGGGAAACAGCAGGGGAAACCGAATGGGAAACAGCAGGGAAACAGCAGGGGAAACAGCAGGAGAAACAGAATGGGAAACAGCAGGGGAAACAGCAGGGGAAACAGCACGGAAACAGCAGGGGAAACAGCAGGGGAAACAGAATGGGAAACAGCAGAGGAAACCGCAGGGGAAACAGAATGGGAAACAGCAGGGAAACAGCTGGGAAACAGAATGGGAAACAGCAGGGGAAACAACAGGGAAACAGCAGGGGAAACAGCAGGGAAACAGACTGGGAAACAGCAGGGAAACAGCAGGGGAAACAGCAGGGGAAACAGCAGGGGAAACAGCAGGGAAAACAGCAGGGAAACAGACTGGGAAACAGCAGGGAAACAGCAGGGAAACAGACTGGGAAACAGCAGGGAAACAGCAGGGGAAACAGCAGGGAAACAGCAGGGCAAACAGCAGGTGAAACAGCAGGGGAAACAGCAGGGGAAACAGCAGGGAAACAACAGGGGAAACAGCAGGGAAACAGCAGGGAAACAGCAGGGGAAACAGCAGGGGAAACAGCAGGGAAACAGCAGGGAAACAGCAGGGAAAACAGCAGGGGAAACAGCAGGGAAACAGCAGGGAAACAGCAGGGAAACAGCAGGGGAAACAGAATGGGAAACAGCAGGGAAACAGCAGGGGAAACAGCACAGAAACAGCAGGGAAAACAGCAGGTAAACAACAGGGGAAACAGCAGTGGAAACAGCAGGGAAACAGCAGGGGAAACAGCTGGGAAACAGCAGGGAAACAGCAGGGGAAACAGAATGGGAAACAGCAGGGAAACAGCAGGGAAACAGAATGGGAAACAGCAGGGAAACAGCAGGGGAAACAGCTGGGGAAACAGCACGGAAACAGCAGGGAAAACAGCAGGGAAAACAGCAGGGGAAACAGCTGGGGAAACAGCACGGAAACAGCAGGGAAAACAGCAGGGAAACAGCAGGGAAAACAGCAGGGAAAACAGCAGGGAAAACAGCAGGGGAAACAGCAGGGGAACCGAATGGGAAACAGCAGGGAAACAGCAGAGGAAACAGCAGGGGAAACAGCAGGGGAAACAGCACGGAAACAGCAGGGAAAACAGCAGGGAAAACAGCAGGGGAAACAGCAGGGGAACCGAATGGGAAACAGCAGGGGAAACAGCAGGGGAAACAGCAGGGGAACCGAATGGGAAACAGCAGGGGAAACAGCAGGGGAAACAGCTGGGAAACAGACTGGGAAACAGCAGGGGAAACAACAGGGAAACAGCAGGGGAAACAGCAGGGAAACAACAGGGGAAACAGCAGGGAAACAGACTGGGAAACAGCATGGGAAACAACAGGGAACAGCAGGGGAAACAGCAGGGAAACAGAATGGGAAACAGCAGGGGAAACAGCACGGAAACAGCAGGGGAAACAGCAGGGAAACAGCAGGGGAAACCGAATGGGAAACAGCAGGGAAACAGCAGGGGAAACAGCAGGAGAAACAGAATGGGAAACAGCAGGGGAAACAGCAGGGGAAACAGCACGGAAACAGCAGGGGAAACAGCAGGGGAAACAGAATGGGAAACAGCAGAGGAAACCGCAGGGGAAACAGAATGGGAAACAGCAGGGAAACAGCTGGGAAACAGAATGGGAAACAGCAGGGAAACAACAGGGAAACAGCAGGGGAAACAGCAGGGAAACAGAATGGGAAACAGCAGGGGAAACAGCAGGGGAAACAGCAGGGAAACAGAATGGGAAACAGCAGGGAAACAGCAGGGACACAGCAGGGGAAACAGCAGGGACACAGCAGGGGAAACAGCAGGGAAACAGCAGGGAAACAGAATGGGAAACAGCAGGGAAACAACAGGGAAACAGCAGGGACACAGCAGGGGAAACAGCAGGGAAACAGCAGGGGAAACAGCAGGGAAACAGCAGGGGAAACAGCAGGGAAACAGCAGGGGAAACAGCAGGGAAACAGCAGGGAAACAGCAGGGGAAACAGCTGGGAAACAGCGGGGAAACAGCAGGGGAAACAGAATGGGAAACAGCAGGGAAACAGAATGGGAAACAGCAGGGAAACAGCAGGGGAAACAGCTGGGGAAACAGCACGGAAACAGCAGGGAAAACAGCAGGGAAAACAGCAGGGGAAACAGCAGGGGAACCGAATGGGAAACAGCAGGGGAAACAGCAGGGGAAACAGCAGGGGAACCGAATGGGAAACAGCAGGGGAAACAGCAGGGGAAACAGCTGGGAAACAGACTGGGAAACAGCAGGGGAAACAACAGGGAAACAGCAGGGGAAACAGCAGGGAAACAACAGGGGAAACAGCAGGGAAACAGACTGGGAAACAGCATGGGAAACAACAGGGAACAGCAGGGGAAACAGCAGGGAAACAGAATGGGAAACAGCAGGGGAAACAGCACGGAAACAGCAGGGGAAACAGCAGGGAAACAGCAGGGGAAACCGAATGGGAAACAGCAGGGAAACAGCAGGGGAAACAGCAGGAGAAACAGAATGGGAAACAGCAGGGGAAACAGCAGGGGAAACAGCACGGAAACAGCAGGGGAAACAGCAGGGGAAACAGAATGGGAAACAGCAGAGGAAACCGCAGGGGAAACAGAATGGGAAACAGCAGGGAAACAGCTGGGAAACAGAATGGGAAACAGCAGGGGAAACAACAGGGAAACAGCAGGGGAAACAGCAGGGAAACAGAATGGGAAACAGCAGGGGAAACAGCAGGGAAACAGAATGGGAAACAGCAGGGAAACAGCAGGGACACAGCAGGGGAAACAGCAGGGACACAGCAGGGGAAACAGCAGGGAAACAGCAGGGAAACAGAATGGGAAACAGCAGGGAAACAACAGGGAAACAGCAGGGACACAGCAGGGGAAACAGCAGGGAAACAGCAGGGGAAACAGCAGGGAAACAGCAGGGGAAACAGCAGGGAAACAGCAGGGGAAACAGCAGGGAAACAGCAGGGGAAACAGCAGGGAAACAGCAGGGGAAACAGCTGGGAAACAGCAGGGAAACAGCAGGGGAAACAGAATGGGAAACAGCAGGGAAACAGCAGGGAAACAGAATGGGAAACAGCAGGGAAACAGCAGGGGAAACAGCTGGGGAAACAGCACGGAAACAGCAGGGAAAACAGCAGGGAAAACAGCAGGGGAAACAGCTGGGGAAACAGCACGGAAACAGCAGGGAAAACAGCAGGGAAACAGCAGGGAAAACAGCAGGGAAAACAGCAGGGGAAACAGCAGGGGAACCGAATGGGAAACAGCAGGGAAACAGCATAGGAAACAGCAGGGGAAACAGCAGGGGAAACAGCACGGAAACAGCAGGGAAAACAGCAGGGGAAACAGCAGGGGAACCGAATGGGAAACAGCAGGGGCAACAGCAGGGGAAACAGCAGGGGAACCGAATGGGAAACAGCAGGGGAAACAGCAGGGGAAACAGCAGGGGAAACAGCAGGGAAACAAAAGGTGAAACAGCAGGGGAAACAGCAGGGAAACAACAGGGGAAACAGCAGGGAAACAGCAGGGAAACAGCAGGGGAAACAGCAGGGAAACAGCAGGGGAAACAGCACGGAAACAGCAGGGAAACAACAGGGGAAACAGCAGGGGAAACAGCAGGGAAACAGCAGGGGAAACAGCAGGGAAACAGCAGGGAAACAACAGGGGAAACAGCAGGGAAACAGACTGGGAAACAGCAGGGAAACAGCAGGGAAACAGCAGGGGAAACAGCACGGAAACAGCAGGGAAACAACAGGGGAAACAGCAGGGGAAACAGCAGGGAAACAACAGGGTAAACAGCAGGGGAAACAGCAGGGACACAGACTGGGAAACAGCAGGGGAAACAGCAGGGGAAACAGCAGGGGAAACAGACTGAAAAACAGCAGGGGAAACAGCACGGAAACAGCAGGGGAAACAGCAGGGGAAACAGCAGGGAAACAGCGGGGGAAACAGCAGGGGAAACAGCAGGGAAAACAGCAGGGGAAACAGAATGGGAAACAGCAGGGAAACAGCAGGGAAACAGAATGGGAAACAGCAGGGAAACAGCAGGGGAAACAGCTGGGGAAACAGCACGGAAACAGCAGGGAAAACAGCAGGGAAAACAGCAGGGGAAACAGCTGGGGAAACAGCACGGAAACAGCAGGGAAAAGAGCAGGGAAACAGCAGGGAAAACAGCAGGGAAAACAGCAGGGAAAACAGCAGGGAAAACAGCAGGGGAAACAGCAGGGGAACCGAATGGGAAACAGCAGGGAAACAGCAGAGGAAACAGCAGGGGAAACAGCAGGGGAAACAGCACGGAAACAGCAGGGAAAACAGCAGGGAAAACAGCAGGGGAAACAGCAGGGGAACCGAATGGGAAACAGCAGGGGAAACAGCAGGGGAAACAGCAGGGGAACCGAATGGGAAACAGCAGGGGAAACAGCTGGGAAACAGACTGGGAAACAGCAGGGGAAACAACAGGGAAACAGCAGGGGAAACAGCAGGGAAACAACAGGGGAAACAGCAGGGAAACAGACTGGGAAACAGCATGGGAAACAACAGGGAACAGCAGGGGAAACAGCAGGGAAACAGAATGGGAAACAGCAGGGGAAACAGCACGGAAACAGCAGGGGAAACAGCAGGGAAACAGCAGGGGAAACCGAATGGGAAACAGCAGGGAAACAGCAGGGGAAACAGCAGGAGAAACAGAATGGGAAACAGCAGGGGAAACAGCAGGGGAAACAGCACGGAAACAGCAGGGGAAACAGCAGGGGAAACAGAATGGGAAACAGCAGAGGAAACCGCAGGGGAAACAGAATGGGAAACAGCAGGGAAACAGCTGGGAAACAGAATGGGAAACAGCAGGGGAAACAACAGGGAAACAGCAGGGGAAACAGCAGGGAAACAGACTGGGAAACAGCAGGGAAACAGCAGGGGAAACAGCAGGGGAAACAGCAGGGGAAACAGCAGGGAAAACAGCAGGGAAACAGACTGGGAAACAGCAGGGAAACAGCAGGGAAACAGACTGGGAAACAGCAGGGAAACAGCAGGGGAAACAGCAGGGAAACAGCAGGGAAACAGCAGGGCAAACAGCAGGTGAAACAGCAGGGGAAACAGCAGGGAAACAACAGGGGAAACAGCAGGGAAACAGCAGGGAAACAGCAGGGGAAACAGCAGGGGAAACAGCAGGGAAACAGCATGGAAACAGCAGGGAAAACAGCAGGGGAAACAGCAGGGAAACAGCAGGGAAACAGCAGGGAAACAGCAGGGGAAACAGAATGGGAAACAGCAGGGAAACAGCAGGGGAAACAGCACAGAAACAGCAGGGAAAACAGCAGGTAAACAACAGGGGAAACAGCAGTGGAAACAGCAGGGAAACAGCAGGGGAAACAGCTGGGAAACAGCAGGGAAACAGCAGGGGAAACAGAATGGGAAACAGCAGGGAAACAGCAGGGAAACAGAATGGGAAACAGCAGGGAAACAGCAGGGGAAACAGCTGGGGAAACAGCACGGAAACAGCAGGGAAAACAGCAGGGAAAACAGCAGGGGAAACAGCTGGGGAAACAGCACGGAAACAGCAGGGAAAACAGCAGGGAAACAGCAGGGAAAACAGCAGGGAAAACAGCAGGGAAAACAGCAGGGGAAACAGCAGGGGAACCGAATGGGAAACAGCAGGGAAACAGCAGAGGAAACAGCAGGGTAAACAGCAGGGGAAACAGCACGGAAACAGCAGGGAAAACAGCAGGGAAAACAGCAGGGGAAACAGCAGGGGAACCGAATGGGAAACAGCAGGGGAAACAGCAGGGGAAACAGCAGGGGAACCGAATGGGAAACAGCAGGGGAAACAGCAGGGGAAACAGCTGGGAAACAGACTGGGAAACAGCAGGGGAAACAACAGGGAAACAGCAGGGGAAACAGCAGGGAAACAACAGGGGAAACAGCAGGGAAACAGACTGGGAAACAGCATGGGAAACAACAGGGAACAGCAGGGGAAACAGCAGGGAAACAGAATGGGAAACAGCAGGGGAAACAGCACGGAAACAGCAGGGGAAACAGCAGGGAAACAGCAGGGGAAACCGAATGGGAAACAGCAGGGAAACAGCAGGGGAAACAGCAGGAGAAACAGAATGGGAAACAGCAGGGGAAACAGCAGGGGAAACAGCACGGAAACAGCAGGGGAAACAGCAGGGGAAACAGCAGGGGAAACAGCAGAGGAAACAGCAGGGGAAACAGAATGGGAAACAGCAGGGGAAACAGAATGGGAAACAGCAGGGGAAACAACAGGGAAACAGCAGGGGAAACAGCAGGGAAACAGAATGGGAAACAGCAGGGGAAACAGCAGGGGAAACAGAATGGGAAACAGCAGGGAAACAGCAGGGACACAGCAGGGTGAAACAGGCCCAGGGTTATGTACTACAGTATCATGGGTCATGTTAGGCCCAGGGTTATGTAGCGCTACAGTATCATGGGTCATGTTAGGCCAGGGTTATGTAGCCTACAGTATCATGGGTCATGTTAGGCCCAGGGTTATGTAGCCTACAGTATCATGGGTCATGTTAGCCCAGGGTTATGTAGCCTACAGTATCATGGGTCATGTTAGTCCAGGGTTATGTAGGCTACAGTATCATGGGTCATGTTAGGGCCCAGGGTTATGTAGGCTACAGTATCATGGGTCATGTTAGGCCCAGGGTTACTGTAGCGCTACAGTATCATGGGTCATGTTAGCCCAGGGTTATGTAGTCTACGGTATCATGGGTCATGTTAGGCCGCAGGGTTATATAGCTACGGTATCATGGGTCATGTTAGGCCGCAGGGTTACTGTAGCCTACAGTATCATGGGTCATGTTAGGCCCAGGGTTATGTAGCTACGGTATCATGGGTCATGTTAGGCCCAGGGTTATGTAGTCTACGGTATCATGGGTCATGTTAGGCCCAGGGTTATGTAGCCTACAGTATCATGGGTCATGTTAGGCCCAGGGTTATGTAGCCTACAGTATCATGGGTCATGTTAGGCCCAGGGTTATGTAGTCTACGGTATCATGGGTCATGTTAGGCCCAGGGTTATGTAGCCTACAGTATCATGGGTCATGTTAGGCCCAGGGTTATGTAGCCTACAGTATCATGGGTCATGTACATGAATAAATACAGTAGCCTTTTTACAGTTTCTGTCTCTATTGATGTGCGTGTGTGTGTGTGTGTGTGTGTGTGTGTGTGTGTGTGTGTGTGTGTGTGTGTGTGTGTGTGTGTGTGTGTGTGTGTGTGTGTGTGTGTGTGTGTGTGTGTGTGTGTGTGTGTGTGTGTGTGTGTGTGTGTGTGTGTGTGTGTCTGAACTTGTGTGTGTGTGTGTGTGTGTCTGAACCATGTGTGTGTGTGTGTGTGTGTGTGTGTGTGTGTGTGTGTGTGTGTGTGTGTGTGTGTGTGTGTGTGTGTGTGTTTGTGTTGTGTGTGTGTGTGTGTGTGTGTGTGTGTGTGTGTGTGTGTGTCTGAACTCGTGTGTGTGTGTGTGTGTGTCTGTGTGTGTGTGTGTGTGTGTGTGTGTGTGTGTGTGTGTGCGTGTGTGTGTGTGTGTGTTGTGTGTGTGTCTGTTGTGTGTGTGTTGTGTGTGTTGTGTGTGTGTGTCTGAACCAGTGTGTGTTTGTGTCTGAACAATTGTGTGTGTGTGAATTAAAGCCTAAGAACTCAGAGAGAGGAGCTATGCACCCAAACAGACCCCTCCACGCCCACTGCACCCACCCCCAGTTCCCATGGCTCTGATCCCTCTCCCGGTGACTTCCCTCCGGGCCTCGCTCACTGCTGTATTAACCTAATCCCGCTGGGCTTTCACCCGGTCCAGCACAGAGGCTTACACAAAGCACCAGCCAGGCCCTTTTTCCAGCCCACAGACTCACCCGCCAAGACCAACCGGCCTCGGCCAGGGCCGAGCGCTTAGGGGACATTGTGGGGCTGGATGGAGGCCAGAGGGGGGATGGGGAAGAGGTTAGGGGTGCCGGACGTGGCGGGGGTTGGGCCTTGTTACAGCCCTGTCAGCAGGTTTAGGGGCAGAGAGGGTTTTATCAATGGTCCAGACAATGGAAGCCCTGGTCTGTGTATATCCTACAGTACGCTAGACAGGTCAGGCTATTCATCGTCAGCTCTGGTTGGAACAGCGGTGTGTATCCTAACCTGGGGCTAACCTGAGGGTGTTGGGGATGTATGGGGATATGGATTATTGTACTGGAATGTTGAGGGAGCTAGCACACAAGCATTTCACTGCACCTTTTATACCTTTTATTATGCCGACTGTGTACGTTACCAATACAGTCTGATTTGTATTCCTTCCTTTAGGTGATCACAAAATGATAGTGAGTAGGGAAATAGGAAAGGAAGGAAATGTGGTAGACAAGGTTTGAATCCAGGGGCACAACAAGACTGTTTAGCACACTGAGCTAAAATTTGTGTTTTGGACCTCTGGAAAGGTTACTCACCACACAAGTGTGATTCACTGAACCACCACTACTGAACGATGGAAGGAAGGAAGGAAAGATGGAAGGAGAGAAGGAAGGATGGAAGGCTGGATAGATATAAGGAAAGAAGGAAGGAAGCCTTTAGAGGCCTTGCTTAGGGCCTGTGTGCTTGCTCTAGCTCAGGGGTAAGCAACCCTGTTCCTGGAGTGCTGCAGGTACTGCAGGGTAGTGTTCCAGCTTGACACCACACCTGGCCAACTGAGCTAATTGGTCAGTTCAGTGATGGCCTAACTTCAATACACCTGATCTTCCAGGCTGGTTAAATCAAAAATATAAGGTGGCACTCCAGGAGCAGTGTTGCCTACCCTTACTATAGCTAGTTGTACAGTAGCTAAAAGACTTCAGGAATTGACTAGTTTAGGCATTCATAAGTCACTGTTATTCAAAACTCAATGAGTGGCCTATATTTCAATGGCTGAAATGATCAATGAGCTTATATGTTCCATTGATATTTGAAGTGTGATTTGGATTGGTCATAATGTGTTACCATGTCATAACTAAACAGCTTTCTGTCTGCGAGAGATGCTGTTTGCACGGTTGAAGGAATTTTGTAGCCTACAAGACTGACAATTATGCGAGGACTCACCATCCATGATATCAATATTATGGTTTTAACCATGTTTGGATGATATAGAGCCCTCAAACTCAACTCTGTACCTCAAAGCTAGTTCCACTGCATTTTTTCATTGTTTTCCTCTAACGAGGGACTGATTTAGACCTGGGACACCAGGTGTGTGCAATTAATGATCAGGTGGAACAGAAAACCTGCAGGCCCCGGACCTCGTGGGTAAGAGTTCAATACCCCTGGTAGAGCGTTTGATGTGGTATGTCAGTTGAACTAAGCTCATGGGGCATTTATAAAATGTATTCAAGAAATGTAATTAATTAAAGTCCAAAAATGGATGTACCCTTTAAAACCCTAAACAGTATCTTAAATAACGAAATTGTTGCAAGCCCAGGTAGACAAGAGCAGTCATACATGTAACGTTAGACCAACCAAATATATGCTCTTTCACTGCCACCTAGTGGTAGGGTGGTATAACTGCTGATTCTGTTATTCATATGCACAGCTCGGCTATACATTTTATCACAGAAGGTTCGGTTGTTTAGCTATCGAGAAGAGATGTCCAGAGAATTCGGCCATGCAGCCACTTTGTACATGTTAAACAGGTAATGGCTTAGGGTCAACATAATTAGAATCTCAAACTACTATTAAAAGCTCATGCATTTTCACTATACACATTATACACACAAATAAAATGATTGCATAGCAAATATAAATTCAGAGATGTTTTAACAACTTTATTTTTCATAAGATTATAAAGTGATTTTATAGTACACAAATCCCGATAAGACTTTTTACTCTGATACATCCAAAGTGAAAAGCAAAAACATTGTTGGCACTCCAAATGATCTCTGACCTTGTATTATACTGGCATATCAATCATACTATTTCATTTCATATGATCTTGTCAAAAAGGCTATTTTGGTACTTACCAGCTGGACATATTTGTAAAAAATGATATTTTGGTAGCTACTAGCTAGACATATTTGACCATTCCAGAACAAAACCTCAGATTTTTCATTAAGCATGACGTTGAAGAGTACGGTACAATTCATATGTTCTACATCTGCATTGCTTGCTCTATGAGTTTTTTGTATAAGGACTGTGTGACATCTACAGATATAAAAAGAGCTTTATAAATACATTAGATTGATTGAAAAAGTATGCAATCATTATTGTAAATCACTCGGATAGGAGCGTCTGCTAAATAACTAAAATGTAAATTTCGAAAATTACGATGCCCTTTTAGTGTAAGAGCTGTTTGAAAAGACCGCCTGAAATTCCAGCCTGTTTTGGTGCGACAGCATTTAAACACAGGAAAAACACTTTCTGAAAACTCTGTTTTTCCCGTGTTTTATATCATACAGCTGATGAAACTAACACTGTAAAAATGTGAAGAAATGTGATCAGTGTTATTTCCTGATAGTTGCTGGTTGAAAATGCAACACAGGACCTTCTAATCAGCAGGTTTGCATGGGTGGGAGTTTCGACTTTCCATGGTGACATCATGCGATACATTTTTTAATAGACCAACAGCAAAATGTTCCAATCCTCTCTTCCAATAACAGCTAGTTTTGAGTTTTCCCCTCCCCACTCAGACCACACCCACTGTCCTAGCTAAAGTCTTGCTTGAGAAATTGCTCTTTGCTAAGAAGCTACTTGTTTTAATTGAATACAATCACAGTAAAATACTTATTTGTCATTATGCATAGCGTTGAAATGCGTTGATTGATGTTTTCACAATTAAAACTGTTTTTTTTTCAGTAAAGATTGGTTTCACAATTATTGATTCAGTACATGGGAAGGTGTACAGTCTGATCATTTGAATAAACATTACAGAGCAACATGGCAATTCCCTCTGTAGACAGTGTCTACATTCTATGATCAAGCTAGCAAAATATAGCAAAGATTTAAGACTTTCATATGAACGCATTGTGCTTGCAACGCTAGGGTTGTGGGTTGGATTCCCACGGGGGACCAGTTGGGGGGAAACAGTATGAAAATGTATGTACTCGCTATCTGTAAGTCGCTCTGGATAAGGGCATCTGCTAAATGACTCACATGTCATGAGAAAGCAGCAACAGCAGTTTGTCCACCAATCAAGTTCATACAACCTCATATTCTTTATATTGTCATTAATATCACAGTGTGTTTGTGTATGGTCGTGAGCTGTGTGTGTAAATTAATGTGTTCCATGTGTGTGTACATGAGGTGTGTGTACACGAGGTGTTTGTGCGCACATGACCCAGCCGTCACAGGGTCACAGGTCACTGCACTCAGAGAAGGACCTCTCCCTCTTCTCCCTGGCTGTGACGAAGTTGAGCAGGTCGATGGCCGTCACCACACCAAACACCATCTGCTTCAGGCTGGGGGAGCCGTCCGTCAAGTCTGAGAGTAGGAGAGAGGGAAGGATAGAGAGGGTGGCATTAGCTCCCTCCTACAGCCTTCATTGGACCAGGGAAGGGTGGGGTTATGGTTGGTTGCAGGCCCAAATCAATGTTGGGACCAAACAACTGAGGACTTTGAGACTGGCACATACAGTACATTCGTAAAGTACTCAGCCTCCTTGACTTTTTCCACATTTTGTTACGTTACAGCCTAATTCTAAAATGGATTAAATCGTTTTTTCCCCCCTCATCAATCTACACACAATACCCCATAATGACAAAGCAAAAACAGGGTTTTTAGAAATGTTTGCTAAGAATGTGTTTTTTTTAAATCACATTTACATAAATATTCAGACCCTTTAAATATTCAGACCCTTCCCCAAATACTTTGTTGAAACACATTTGGCAGTGATTACAGCCTTGAGTCTTCTTGGGTATGACGCTACAAGCTTGGCACACCTGTATTTGGGGAGTTTCTCCCATTCTTCTCTACAGATCCTCTCAAGCTCTGTCAGGTTGGATGGGGAGCATCGCTGCAAAGCTATTTTCAGGTCTCTCCAGAGATGTTCAATCAGGTTCAAGTCCGGGCTCTGGCTGGGCCACTTGAGGACATTCTTAGACTTATCCGGAAGCTACTCCTGCATTGTCTTGGCTGTGTGCTTAGGGTCGTTGTCCTGTTGGAAGGTGAACCTTCGCCCCAGTCCGAGGTCCTGAATGCTCTGGAGCAGGTTTTCATCAAGGATCTCTGTGTACTTTGCGCCGTTCATCTTTCTCTCGATCCCAGTCCCTGCGCTGAAAAACATCCCCACAGCATGATGCTGCCACCACCATGCTTCACCTTAGGGATGGTGCCAGGTTTCCTCCAGACGTGAGACTTGGCATTCAGGCCAAAGAGTTCAACCTTGGTTTCATCAGACCAGAGAATCTTGTTTCGCAAACTCCAAGCGGGCTATCTCATGCCTTTTACTGAAGAGTGGCTTCCGTCTGGCCACTCTACCATAAAGGCCTGATTGGTAGAGTGCTGCTGAGATGGCTGTCCTTCTGGAAGGTTCTCCCATTTCCACAGAGAAACTCTGGAGCTCTGTTAGAGTGACCATCAGGTTCTTGGTTATCTCCCTGGCAAGGCTCAGTTTAGCCGTGCGTCCAGGTCTAGGAAGAGTCTTGGTGGTTCCAAACTTCTTCCATTTAAGAATGGTGCAGACATTTTTTGGTAGCCTTACCCAGATCTGTGCCTCGACACAATCCTGTCTCGGAGCTCTACGGACAATTCCTTCAACCTCATGGCTTGGTTTTTGCTCTGATGTGCACTGTCAAATGTGGGACCTTACAAAGAGACAGGTGTGTGTCATTCCAAATCATGTGGACTCCAATCAAGTTGTAGAACATCTCAAAGATGATCAATGGAAACAGGATGGACCTGTGCTCAATTTCGAGTCTCATAGCAAAGGTTCTAAATACTTTTTATAAATGTGCTAAGATTTCTTGAAACCGGTTTTCAGTTTTCAGTCATTATGAGATAGTGTGTAGATTGATGAGAACTTTTATTCATTTAATCCATTTTAGAATAAGGTTGTAACGTAACAAAATGTGGAAAAAGTCAAGAGGTCTGAATACTTTCCGAATGCACTGTATACCAGTTACATGCACACAGCAGACATTAAACCAGGCTGGTTTATAATGGGTTCAGACCAGCCACCTTACCACCTTGTTACTGCCCTCAGAAAAGGTCAATGAACCTTCACTCCTCTTATTGCAACATGTTCTCCACCATTATAGCAGGCAGAAAGACTTACATTGGATCTGTTCGTGTACCACCAGGGCAAAATGGTCCGTCTCCAGGATACGAGACAGCTTCCCCAGGTTATCAGTCAAACGGATCTGAGAATTAGATGAGACGGGAGGTTATCAGTCAGACGGATCTGAGAATTAGATGAGACAGGAGGTTATCAGTCAAACGGATCTGAGAATTAGATGAGACGGGAGGTTATCAGTCAAACGGATCTGAGAATTAGATGAGACGGGAGGTTATCAGTCAAACGGATCTGAGAATTAGATGAGACGGGAGGTTATCAGTCAAACGGATCTGAGAATTAGATGAGACGGGAGGTTATCAGTCAAACGGATCTGAGAATTAGATGAGACGGGAGGTTATCAGTCAAACGGATCTGAGAATTAGATGAGACAGGAGGTTATCAGTCAAACGGATCTGAGAATTAGATGAGACGGGAGGTTATCAGTCAAACGGATCTGAGAATTAGATGAGACGGGAGGTTATCAGTCAAACGGATCTGAGAATTAGATGAGACGGGAGGTTATCAGTCAAACGGATCTGAGAATTAGATGAGACAGGAGGTTATCAGTCAAACGGATCTGAGAATTAGATGAGACGGGAGGTTATCAGTCAAACGGATCTGAGAATTAGATGAGACAGGAGGTTATCAGTCAGACGTAAGATAGAGAGGACCGTTTCATCATATAAACAAACATTGGTGGTTTCAGTGTGTGTGAGACCTATTTACAATACTTACAGAAAAAGTGTGTGCTTGCGAACACGTGTGTGACTGACCTGTTTGAACTGGTTGTAGATCACCTTGTTGACTGGGTCTGAGGGTTTAATCTTCCCAGCCAGCACAGAGGCCAGCATGTTCCCCAAAGTAACCATTCCTAGGACCAGCCTACACACTCACACACACACACACTGTTATTTTAGCAGCAGAACAACACTAACCCATGGATTATGTCACCAGAACAGTTGAATTACTTGAATCAGATGGTCAGTGTCCAGAAGTGAAACATGGGTTTACAACATTTACAAATCAACAATACTAATGAATTGAATTCCAGGGTTATTTCAATGGAAGATATCTTCAGATTCTCTACAATAATTTAATTTCTTCACCATGAACTAGTAAGCGACACAAAGATAATGGATATGTCCCAAATGGCACCCTATTCCCTACATGGTCAACATTAGTGGCCTATGAAGGGAATAGGGTGCCATTTGGGATACAGATCTGGTTAATGAAAGAGGCAGGAGATGAGACAGTGAAGGAGGACACCCACCCAGCCTCGTCCACTACAGGGGCCTGGTCAAAGCCTTTCTCCTTCAGGATCTTGATGGTCTTCTGACAGCTGACCGTGGGCAGGACAGTCAGAGGGGCAGAGAGGTTCAACCCCTGCAGCTTCAGGTTCCACCACCTGGGGAGGGAGGGAGAGAGAGAGAGAGAAATAGACAACCAATTAAATAAATAAAAACAAAATACAACCTTTAAAAGGCACAATATACAGAAATCACCCCACAATTGCCTGGTTGCTAAAATTCTACAATATACGCCTGATATCAGTTTGTGACAAAACAAGCAATGTGCAAAATCATTGTACCATCTAAACCGCTGTGAAACATATTTTCAATTAACAAAATATATAGTATTTAACTGTTTAAAGCTGGTGTACCAAACCGAAAGTAAAAAGACGCAAAACTACACTTAAGGACAGGAAGCACAGAAATAGCACATAGAACGGATCTACTACTTCTTAGACTTGCTTCCAATTAGAATGACAGATCTATAACTCACATTTCTATGTGAGTTCGGTCAGGTCGCCCATTGAGCTTCATATTGCACTTTTAAGAGAAAACTACAAACAAATAGACAATGGAGCACTAGATGAAGACATGCTCAGAGACACAGACATACAGTGGGGGAAAAAAGTATTTGAGCCCCTGCTGATTTTGTACGTTTGCCCACTGACAAAGAAAGGATCAGTCTATCATTTTAATAGTAGGTTTATTTGAACAGTGGGAGACAGAATAACAACAAAAAAATCCAGAAAAACGCATGTCAAAAATGTTATAAAATGATTTGCATTTTAATGAGGGTAATAAGTATTTGACCCCTCTGCAAAACATGACTTAGTACTTGGTGGCAAAACCCTTGTTGGCAATCACAGAGGTCAGACGTTTCTTGTAGTTGGCCACCAGGTTTGCACACATCTCAGGAGGGATTTTGTCCCACTCCTCTTTGCAGATCTTCTCCAAGTCATTAAGGTTTCGAGGCTGACGTTTGGCAACTTGAACCTTCAGCTCACTCCACAGATTTTCTATGGGATTAAGGTCTGGAGACTGGCTAGGCCACTCCAGGACCTTAATGTGCTTCTTCTTGAGCCACTCCTTTGTTGCCTTGGCCGTGTGTTTTGGGTCATTGTCATGCTGGAATACCCATCCACGACCCATTTTCAATGCCCTGGCTGAGGGAAGGAGGTTCTCACCCAAGATTTGACGGTACATGGCCCTGTCCATTGTCCCTTTGATGCAGTGAAGTTGTCCTGTCCCCTTAGCAGAAAAACACCCCCAAAGCATAATGTTTCCACCTCCATGTTTGACGGTGGGGATGGTGTTCTTGGGGTCATAGGCAGCATTCCTCCTCCTCCAAACACGGCGAGTTGAGTTGATGCCAAAGAGCTCCATTTTGGTCTCATCTGACCACAACACTTTCACCAGTTGTCCTCTGAGTCATTCAGATGTTCATTGGCAAACTTCAGACGGGCATGTATATGTATTCTTGAGCAGGGGGACCTTGCGGGCGCTGCAGAATTTCAGTCCTTCACGGCGTAGTGTGTTACCAATTGTTTTCTTGGTGACTATGGTCCCAGCTGCCTTGAGATCATTGACAAGATCCTCCCGTGTAGTTCTGGGATGATTCCTCACCGTTCTCATGATCATTGCAACTCCACGAGGTGAGATCTTGCATGGTGCCCCAGGCCGAGGGAGATTGACAGTTCTTTTGTGTTTCTTCCATTTGCGAATAATCGCACCAAATGTTGTCACCTTCTCACCAAGCTGCTTGGCGATGGTCTTGTAGCCCATTCCAGCCTTGTGTAGGTCTACAATCTTGTCCCTGACATCCTTGGAGAGCTCTTTGGTCTTGGCCATGGTGGAGAGTTTGGAATCTGATTGATTGATTGCTTCTTTGGACAAGTGTCTTTTTTACAGGTAACAAGCTGCGGTTAGGAGCACTCCCTTTAAGACTGTGCTCCTAATCTCAGCTCGTTACCTGTATAAAAGACACCTGGGAGCCAGACATTTTTCTGATTGAGAGGGGGTCAAATACTTATTTCCCTCATTAAAATGCAAATCAATTTATAACATTTTTGACATGCGTTTTTCTGGATATTTTTGTTGTTATTCTGTCTCTCACTGTTCAAATAAACCTACCATTAAAATTATAGACTGGTCATTTCAGACCCACCAGGATTTATTTAAAGACACAGACCCACCAGGGTTTATTCAGACCCACCAGGATTTATTTAAAGACACAGACCCACTAGGGTTTATTCAGACCCACCAATATTTATTTAGAGACACAGACCCACCAGGGTTCATTCAGACCCACCAGGGTTTGTTCAGACCCACCAGGGTTTATTCAGAGACACCAGGGTTTGTTCAGAGACACAGACCCACCAGGGTTTGTTCAGAGACACAGACCCAGCAGGGTTTGTTCAGAGACACAGACCCACCAGGATTTGTTCAGACCCACAAACCCACCAGGGTTTGTTCAGAGACACAGACCCACCAGGGTTTGTTCAGAGACACAGACCCACCAGGATTTGTTCAGACCCAGCAGGGTTTGTTCAGAGACACAGACCCACCAGGATTTGTTCAGAAACACAGACCCACCAGGGTTTGTTCAGAGACACAGACCCACCAGGGTTTGTTCAGAGACACAGACCCACAAGAGGTTTATTCAGAGACACAGACCCACCAGGGTTTGTTCAGAGACACAGACCCACCAGGATTTGTTCAGAGACACAGACCCACCAGGGTTTGTTCAGAGACACAGACCCACCAGGGTTTGTTCAGAGACACAGACCCACAAGAGGTTTATTCAGAGACACAGACCCACCAGGGTTTGTTCAGACCTACCAGGGTTTGTTTACCATGATGTCTGACTCCTTCAGGAAGCCTTTCTGGAACATCCACTTGTCACTCAGGAACTTGGTCCTGGAAAAAAAGAGAAGAGTCGTTATTGGTTACTTCATCCACTAGGAACAGCTGTTAATGGTTCAGATTAAAGAGAAGGGTTATTGGTTACTTCATCCACTAGGAACAGCTGTTAATGGTTCAGATTAAAGAGAAGGGTTGTTGGTTACTTCATCCACTAGGAACAGCTGTTAATGGTTCAGATTAAAGAGAAGGGTTGTTGGTTACTTCATCCACTAGGAACAGCTGTTAATGGTTCAGATTAAAGAGAAGGGTTGTTGGTTACTTCATCCTCTAGGAACAGCTGTTAATGGTTCAGATTAAAGAGAAGGGTTGTTGGTTACTTCATCCTCTAGGAACAGCTGTTAATGGTTCAGATTAAAGAGGGGGTCATGAATCAGCGATACCCACATGAGGCAACAGCTGCAATATTCAGACATGGCCACAAGGGGTCAGGCTAAACTAAACGCTGACAGATCATTAGATTCACTATAGGACTACAGTATATTACAGTCATAATATAACAGTATATTCTAGACCCTGGTTCCTCACATGTAGTTGCGGATGGAGTCTGGCAGGATGACCACACATCGCTGGCCCTCCTTCAGGTCCTTGGCCACCCTCACCGCCGCTGCCACGGCCGTGCCCGAGCTGCCACCTGGCACAGGGGACAAGAGACGGGCACACTGGTTGGCATGATGACTCGTGGGCAGGTCAACCCACAAATCAGAACATGACATAGGTGGCGTTCTAGGTGGTCTTTATTGAAGTGGGAATGTGCAGATATCCCAGTCCCTGGAGAACACGGCCATAGAGTCCACACTGGTGACAGTGAGATGAGTGACAGAGAGACAGAACGGTGAAAAACGTACCACACAGCAAGCCCTCGTCTCTGACCAGCATACGGGACATGTTGAAGGACTCCTCATCGTTAGACTTGTACCAGCTATCCACCACCTACAGGTAGACACACACTGGTGAGGTAGTGGGTGGGTGTGTGTGTGTGTGTGTGTGTGTGTGTGTGTTGTGTTGTGGTGTGGTGTGGTGTGGTGTGGTGTGGTGTGGTGTGGTGTGGTGTGGTGTGGTGTGGTGTGGTGTGGTGTGGTGTGGTGTGGTGTGGTGTGGTGTGGTGTGGTGTGGTGTGGTGTGGTGTGGTGTGTGTGTGTGTGTGTGTGTGTGTGTGTGTGTGTGTGTGTGTGTGTCCATCTGACTCACTGATCTGTCCAGTACAGTGGGGATGAAGTCATATCCGATGCCCTCCACCTCGTACTGGGTCTTGTCTGTCTTGTTCAACTCCTCTGGTTCAGCCAGGATGGAGCCTTCAGGGTCCACACCGATGATCTGACCACACACAGACAGAACCACACCAGACCCGACAGAACCACACCAGACCAGACAGAACCACACCAGACAGAACCACACCACACAAGACCAGACAGAACCACACCACACAAGACCAGACAGAACCACACCAGACCAGACAGAACCACACCAGACAGAACCACACCAGACCAGACAGAACCACACCAGACAGAACCACACCAGACCAGACAGAACCACACCAGACCAGACAGAACCACACCAGACCAGACAGAACCACACACCACGCCAGACACAAGTTAACACCCAGTAAGGACAGCCATAGCCTCTGATCAGAACCAGAACCGTTTCTATTCAGTCATGTTGAAGTAGTGAATGTGAAGATTGAAGTTGAGACTGATTCTATTTGTACGGATCTTTCCATACTTGAATAGGAATTTCAATTGAACTGTCCCCAACCCTAGTCAGATGGCACCTGGGGATGGGAATTGATTCCAGGTGGACAGAGCTCACTCACCTTGATGTTGGGGCACCTCTCCTTCAGTTTGCGGGCAATGCCAGTGATGGTGCCGCCTGTGCCAGCGCTTGCCACCAGCATGTCCACTTTCCCTGCCAGGTCACAGATGTGGAGGGTGTCAGGTTAGCTCATATGTGAGGGCTACAAGCCCACACAACTGCTCAGACAATGCTTTGCTGTTGACCAAAACCACCAGTTAAACCTTATTCAGACACACACGCTTGTTTAACAGCGATTCTCAGCTAGTGGATGACGACGAGGTTCTGAATGGGTCGCGGGTGTCTGAGTAAAAAAAAGAAGTGTTTTTTAATATATATTTTTTTATTACTTATTCTATGAAAAAAATACTCCAGTCTGAACCTAAACCAGGTAGAAAGTGTGTAGAAATAATGAACTTACATTTCTAAATAACTTCCTCTCAACAATTTTTCTTCAATCACAGTATTTTGAGAGAGAGAGAGAGAGAGCGGGAGAGAGATAGAGAGCGAGAGAGAGAGCGGGAGAGAGATAGAGAATGCCAGCAAGACAAGAGAGAAGGAAAGAGAGAACAAGAGAGGGAGGAATAGAGGGAGGGAGCCGAGAGGAAGTCTGTCTCACCATCACACTGCTCCAGTATCTCCTCTGCTGTGGTGTCATAGTGGGCCAGGGGGTTACTAGGGTTACGGTACTGGTCCAGGATGTGAGAGTTGGGGATCTCGTTCTTCAGACGCCAAGCCACGCCCACGTGAGACTCTGGTGAATCGAAACGAGCGCTGGTGGGCGTACGGACGATCTCTGCGCCCAGGGCTCTCAAAACATCCACCTGGGTGCATGCAAACACAGACAGGCAGCGTTTTCATGATCATTTGTGCAGATTTCACAATCAAATAGGTCCTGTCAAATTCCCAGAGGGGAGATTGATGAGGCAGCATACAGCAGTCTTACCTTCTCCATGCTCATCTTCTCAGGCATGACAATGATACAGCGGTAACCCTTCACAGCTGCAGCCAGGGCCAGACCGATACCTGTCACACACACACACACACACACACACACACACACACACACACACACACACACACACACACACACACACACACACACACACACACCAGGTATTAATCAGTGAATCTACTACTAGTGAGACACATTCCTATTCATTTACTGAGGTAACACACACACAGTTACCTGTATTCCCTGAGGTGGGCTCTATGATGGTGTCTCCTGGTTTGAGATGTCCTGCCCTCTCTGCATCCTCCACCATACGCAGACTGATCCTATCCTTCACACTGCCGCCCGCGTTGAAGTACTCACACTTGGCCACTGCACAGAGACAAAACAGAATGGTACACACTGTATTACCACACTGGATCACACACACACACACACACACACACACACAGATGAAAATGTTTTTAATTCTGAATTAAAATACCACCTTGTCTGAAAACATCTGATAATGTAACCAGACCTGGGTCAAACATGTTCATTTCATTTAGTTTAGAGTTTGCACCCATGTAGCAAGTTAAGGTTTCTCCATTCATCTCAAAAGGGAAATGAGAAAAGACTCCCTGATAAACTCACAGATTTCACACTTGAGGCCGAAGGTCTTGGGGATCTTGTTCATGCGCACCAGCGGGGTGTCACCGATCCTCCGGAGGATGTCGGTGAGGATTTTAGGAGCTTTGGTCCTGGAAGAAGGGAGTTTAGATGTCACTGACTAACTCATTGACGTTGATGAATGATCAATGCTCATACCACATTGACATGAATCTGACTAAAAGATGGATAATAGAACAAAGTGGAAATGAGTAGAGGAGGAGACAGGTGGAAGGAATAACATAAAAGGTTACCAGTCTTACTGTTGAGGGTTACCTGTCTTACTGTTGAGGGTTACCAGTCTTACTGTTGAGGGTTACCTGTCTTACTGTTGAGGGTTACCAGTCTTACTGTTGAGGGTTACCTGTCTTACTGTTGAGGGTTACCAGTCTTACTGTTGAGGGTTACCTGTCTTACTGTTGAGGGTTACCAGTCTTACTGTTGAGGGTTACCTGTCTTACTGTTGAGGGTTACCAGTCTTACTGTTGAGGGTTACCTGTCTTACTGTTGAGGGTTACCAGTCTTACTGTTGAGGGTTACCAGTCTTACTGTTGAGGGTTACCAGTCTTACTGTTGAGGGTTACCTGTCTTACTTTTGAGGGGCGGGGTTACCTGTCTTACTGTTGAGGGTTACCAGTCTTACTGTTGAGGGTTACCTGTCTTACTGTTGAGGGTTACCAGTCTTACTATTGAGGGTTACCTGTCTTACTGTTGGGGGTTACCAGTCTTACTGTTGAGGGTTACCAGTCTTACTGTTGAGGGTTACCAGTCTTACTGTTGGGGGTTACCTGTCTTACTGTTGAGGGGCGGGGTTACCTGTCTTACTGTTGAGGGTTACCAGTCTTACTGTTGAGGGTTACCTGTCTTACTGTTGAGGGTTACCAGTCTTACTATTGAGGGTTACCTGTCTTACTGTTGGGGGTTACCTGTCTTACTGTTGAGGGTTAGGGTTACCAGTCTTACTGTTGAGGGTTACCAGTCTTACTGTTGAGGGTTACCTGTCTTACTGTTGAGGGTTACCAGTCTTACTGTTGAGGGTTACCAGTCTTACTGTTGAGGGTTACCTGTCTTACTGTTGAGGGTTACCAGTCTTACTGTTGAGGGTTACCTGTCTTACTGTTGAGGGTTACCAGTCTTACTGTTGAGGGTTACCTGTCTTACTGTTGAGGGTTACCAGTCTTACTGTTGAGGGTTACCAGTCTTACTGTTGAGGGTTACCAGTCTTACTGTTGAGGGTTACCAGTCTTACTGTTGAGGGTTACCGTCTTACTGTTGGGGGTTACCTGTCTTACTGTTGAGGGTTACCAGTCTTACTGTTGAGGGTTACCAGTCTTACTGTTGAGGGTTACCAGTCTTACTGTTGAGGGTTACCAGTCTTACTGTTGAGGGTTACCTGTCTTACTGTTGAGGGTTACCAGTCTTACTGTTGAGGGTTACCTGTCTTACTGTTGAGGGTTACCAGTCTTACTGTTGAGGGTTACCAGTCTTACTGTTGAGGGTTACCAGTCTTACTGTTGAGGGTTACCAGTCTTACTGTTGAGGGTTACCAGTCTTACTGTTGAGGGTTACCTGTCTTACTGTTGAGGGGCGGGGTTACCTGTCTTACTGTTGAGGGTTACCAGTCTTACTGTTGAGGGTTACCTGTCTTACTGTTGAGGGGCGGGGTTACCTGTCTTACTGTTGAGGGTTACCAGTCTTACTGTTGAGGGTTACCTGTCTTACTGTTGAGGGTTACCAGTCTTACTATTGAGGGTTACCTGTCTTACTGTTGGGGGTTACCAGTCTTACTGTTGAGGGTTACCAGTCTTACTGTTGAGGGTTACCAGTCGTCTGTGAGGGTTACCAGTCTTACTGTTGAGGGTTACCTGTCTTACGGGGGTTACCAGTCTTACTGTTGAGGGTTACCAGTCTTACTGTTGAGGGTTAGACTGTTTAGGGTTACCAGTCTTACTGTTGAGGGTTACCAGTCTTACTGTTGAGGGTTACCAGTCTTACTGTTGAGGGTTACCTGTCTTACTGTTGAGGGTTACCAGCTACTGTTGAGGGTTACCAGTCTTACTGTTGAGGGTTACCAGTCTTACTGTTGAGGGTTACCAGTCTTACTGTTGAGGGTTACCAGTCTTACTGTTGAGGGTTACCAGTCTTACTGTTGAGGGTTAATGTTTAGGGTTACCTGTCTTACTGTTGAGGGTTACCAGTCTTACTGTTGAGGGTTACCAGTCTTACTGTTGAGGGTTACCAGTCTTACTGTTGAGGGTTAATGTTGAGGGTTACCAGTCTTACTGTTGAGGGTTAGGGTTACCAGTCTTACTGTTGAGGGTTGAGGGTTACCTGTCTTACTGTTGAGGGTGAGGGTTACCAGTCTTACTGTTGAGGGTTAGGGTTACCAGTCTTACTGTTGAGGGTTACCAGTCTTACTGTTGAGGGTTACCAGTCTTACTGTTGAGGGTTACCAGTCTTACTGTTGAGGGTTAATGTTGAGGGTTACCAGTCTTACTGTTGAGGGTTACCAGTCTTACTGTTGAGGGTTAATGTTTAGGGTTACCAGTCTTACTGTTGAGGGTTACCAGTCTTACTGTTGAGGGTTAATGTTTAGGGTTACCAGTCTTACTGTTGAGGGTTACCAGTCTTACTGTTGAGGGTTAATGTTTAGGGTTACCAGTCTTACTGTTGAGGGTTACCAGTCTTACTGTTGAGGGTTACCAGTCTTACTGTTGAGGGTTACCAGTCTTACTGTTGAGGGTTAATGTTTAGGGTTACCAGTCTTACTGTTGAGGGTTAATGTTTAGGGTTACCAGTCTTACTGTTGAGGGTTACCAGTCTTACTGTTGAGGGTTAATGTTTAGGGTACCAGTCTTACTGTTGAGGGTTAATGTTTAGGGTTACCAGTCTTACTGTTGAGGGTTAGGGTTACCAGTCTTACTGTTGAGGGTTAATGTTTAGGGTTACCAGTCTTACTGTTGAGGGTTACCAGTCTTACTGTTGAGGGTTAATGTTTAGGGTTACCAGTCTTACTGTTGAGGGTTACCAGTCTTACTGTTGAGGGTTAATGTTTAGGGTTACCAGTCTTACTGTTGAGGGTTACCAGTCTTACTGTTGAGGGTTACCAGTCTTACTGTTGAGGGTTAATGTTTAGGGTACCAGTCTTACTGTTGAGGGTTAATGTTTAGGGTTACCAGTCTTACTGTTGAGGGTTAGGGTTACCAGTCTTACTGTTGAGGGTTAATGTTTAGGGTTACCAGTCTTACTGTTGAGGGTTACCAGTCTTACTGTTGAGGGTTAATGTTTAGGGTTACCAGTCTTACTGTTGAGGGTTAATGTTTAGGGTTACCAGTCTTACTGTTGAGGGTTAATGTTTAGGGTTACCAGTCTTACTGTTGAGGGTTAATGTTTAGGGTTACCAGTCTTACTGTTGAGGATGGGTGTGGGGGGAGTCGGCGTGGTTGCCCCCCAGTCTCCAGGTGCACCGGCTGGGCAGGTCGGGACGGATCCACTTCCTCTCCCCCACCGCCTGGATGGTTCCAGTCACGTTCTCCACCTGTAGCTTGTCTCTGACGCCCCCCTTGGTTGGGAGTTGTAACGGCCCTTCCTGGATCTTGGAGGATCCATTGGCATCCCCATTGCCGTTGGTGACGCGTAGCCTGGCAGCGTGCGGGCACACAGGGCCGATAGGACCCAGGACGCTGCTGTCTTTAAGGGAGGGGACCGCAGGCATGTCTCACCTAGGAAGGTAAATGGCACATGGGCTAGTAAATGGTACAGAGCCTCTGTCCTGCTTGTAAGCACAGATCTAGGATCAGATTCCCCTTACCCCAGTCCTATTTGTAACCGTTAGTGGGACAATAAGTGATCTGACCCTGTATCAGTGGTTTGGGACAACGTTTCAACACCATCTAGCAGTCTGAGGGACAGGAGCAGCAGAAGGCCACTCTTCAGAATGTTTGAGGGATTCGAGGAGCTGCTGCTGCTGTCTGTCTCATACTACACACTGCTGGACAGACTGACGACTTCAAACTAATTACAGTCAGGAAGCCATTAAGAACATTCCTGACAAAAATGACACAAAAAAATCTAAAAAGTTTGACCCCGAGAGGCCTAGTGAGGTGCATATTAACATGCACACCTGACACCACCATGCTGTATGTCCCTCTGAACAGTGGTACTGGGAGCCCCACCGTTCAGTTACAAATTACTCAGGCAGACGCAGTACCTCAACACGTTTGATGTTTAAGTCAGTGAACTTCCTCAGGTCAATGAAAAAAACAATCACTTAAAAAATGCGAAAGGCCAATTACGAAATTGCCTCCTATACCAGAGTTGCTAGGCGTGAGGCGCTACAATTGAAAGAAATATCCCTTGTTCAGAAAGGCTAATCATTAACGAGGTAATTGTGTGTGTCCAGCTAATTTGTCTTGCCTAAAGACCCAAGGTTATAGAAGACAACGTCCTGTCCCTAATGTATTAACAATACAACATACTGTCCCTAATGTATTAACAATACAACATACTGTCCCTAATGTATTAACAAGACAACATACTGTCCCTAATGTATTAACAAGACAACATACTGTCCCTAATGTATTAACAATACAACATACTGTCCCTAATGTATTAACAATACAACATACTGTCCCTAATGTATTAACAAGACAACATACTGTCCCTAATGTATTAACAAGACAACATACTGTCCCTAATGTATTAACAATACAACATACTGTCCCTAATGTATTAACAATACAACATACTGTCCCTAATGTATTAACAATACAACATACTGTCCCTAATGTATTAACAAGACAACATACTGTCCCTAATGTATTAACAAGACAACATACTGTCCCTAATGTATTAACAAGACAACATACTGTCCCTAATGTATTAACAATACAACATACTGTCCCTAATGTATTAACAATACAACATACTGTCCCTAATGTATTAACAAGACAACATACTGTCCCTAATGTATTAACAAGACAACATACTGTCCCTAATGTATTAACAATACAACATACTGTCCCTAATGTATTAACAATACAACATACTGTCCCTAATGTATTAACAATACAACATACTGTCCCTAATGTATTAACAAGACAACATACTGTCCCTAATGTATTAACAAGACAACATACTGTCCCTAATGTATTAACAATACAACATACTGTCCCTAATGTATTAACAAGACAACATACTGTCCCTAATGTATTAACAATACAACATACTGTCCCTAATGTATTAACAAGACAACATACTGTCCCTAATGTATTAACAAGACAACATACTGTCCCTAATGTATTAACAATACAACATACTGTCCCTAATGTATTAACAAGACAACATACTGTCCCTAATGTATTAACAATACAACATACTGTCCCTAATGTATTAACAAGACAACATACTGTCCCTAATGTATTAACAAGACAACATACTGTCCCTAATGTATTAACAATACAACATACTGTCCCTAATGTATTAACAAGACAACATACTGTCCCTAATGTATTAACAAGACAACATACTGTCCCTAATGTATTAACAAGACAACATACTGTCCCTAATGTATTAACAAGACAACATACTGTCCCTAATGTATTAACAATACAACATACTGTCCCTAATGTATTAACAATACAACATACTGTCCCTAATGTATTAACAAGACAACATACTGTCCCTAATGTATTAACAATACAACATACTGTCCCTAATGTATTAACAATACAACATACTGTCCCTAATGTATTAACAATACAACATATTGTCCCTAATGTATTAACAATACAACATACTGTCCCTAATGTATTAACAATACAACATACTGTCCCTAATGTATTAACAATACAACATACTGTCCCTAATGTATTAACAAGACAACATACTGTCCCTAATGTATTAACAAGACAACATACTGTCCCTAATGTATTAACAATACAACATACTGTCCCTAATGTATTAACAATACAACATACTGTCCCTAATGTATTAACAATACAACATACTGTCCCTAATGTATTAACAAGACAACATACTGTCCCTAATGTATTAACAAGACAACATACTGTCCCTAATGTATTAACAATACAACATACTGTCCCTAATGTATTAACAAGACCTACTCCTGTCCCTAATGTATTAACAAGACAACATACTGTCCCTAATGTATTAACAAGACAACATACTGTTCCTAATGTATTAACAAGACAACATACTGTCCCTAATGTATTAACAAGACAACATACTGTTCCTAATGTATTAACAATACAACATACTGTCCCTAATGTATTAACAATACAACATACTGTCCCTAATGTATTAACAAGACCTACTCCTGTCCCTAATGTATTAACAATACAACATACTGTCCCTAATGTATTAACAAGACAACATACTGTCCCTAATGTATTAACAAGACAACATACTGTCCCTAATGTATTAACAATACAACATACTGTCCCTAATGTATTAACAAGACAACATACTGTCCCTAATGTATTAACAAGACAACATACTGTCCCTAATGTATTAACAATACAACATACTGTCCCTAATGTATTAACAAGACCTACTCCTGTCCCTAACGTGTTAAAATGGTACTAATTATTTGGATTCCCAGACAGAGAGTTCAGTCCATTTGGTTGCCCCTGTCTAATACTAATAGGCAGTGTACACTTCCAAGCAGCTGTTCAAATGGACCTCTTTCTGAACTGCACTGAAGACACAAACCTCGCCTGAGTGGCTTGATACCAAATGACCAGCACACAATAAACCCACCGGAGAGCATTGTGTCCTTAGGAAACCAACATATGGTTGGAGACAGAGAGAGACCAAAGGAAACGTTCCCTCTGAGCCAGCGCATTTCTTAATGGACCTACTACTGCTGGTCATGCTACTTCTGTTACAGCGTCTGTCTAACTACTGCTACGGCAGATATGGGAGCAGAGGTTTGAGTGTTCCTTGGGTGAGTTCATTTGCAATCTGATCCCCCTTGCAGACAGGTTCACTGAGTGGCAATGAGGCTGAGTTGAGGCTGAAATGTTCAGAGGGCTGTGTTAAGTCACAGCTGGCCTTGGGTGTGTAACCAAACCAGTTGAGCAGACACCCTCCAGACCCAACCCACCGGTTAGAACACTTTTACTACATGAGATAAACTGCCTTTGGAGCTTCTCTCAACAGATATTCTCAATACTTTCTACCAAAAAGTATGTTATTTTTTAAATCTCTTTCAGAATTCCCAAAAGTAGTGGAATTAAAAGATAGCTTGCGATGATATATAGCCTGGCTAAAAACACGGGTAAATAACAGAAAGGACAGTATTTACAACCCCATAATAATACATATAACTGCCCTAAAAAGACAATGTCCAATAACCTCTATCATAACTATTCAGAGCCATCAAGCCCATAGCGGATTAAACTCCATGGTGAAGGAAGTTTCTGACGACTCCACCAGAGTGGAGCAGAGATCAGGCTTTGTGGAATCGAGCTCTGACTAGATTGGCTCTGCCTCTGAATAGTTATGACAGGCATTATTGGGCAATGTCTTTTTAGGGCCATACTAGAAACATGTTTTAGTCAGCTCTCAGGGCCATGGCACAAGAGTGCACTCAACTATGGCAAATTGTGGTGGGCAAAATGAACTAAGGGTGCAGCTCAAATTCATTGCCTGCAGCCCTCAGTCACCAGAACAGAAAGAGACAACAAATGTGATGGAGGATTCACAGGTCAATTCATTCAATAGTGCAAATTATAACTTTATTTCTCAACACAAAGCGATCTTGTACTCAGGTAACTGATGATAGACAGTAGGACCCAGAAATAGTCCCGTATGGTGGGTCAAAGGCAGATGTTTGTGTGTGCATTTTAGCTAACCCAAACCCGTTTCCTAAATGTACCCTAATTCTCCTAACCTACTGTAATACGAAAAGTCAAATCTGACGTAATTTGACAAACGTTGGATCTCTTCTAGCCATATGGTCGGGGGTTTATGGACACCCGGAAATAAACCATGTGCTTGTTTAAAACACGAACTGTCATTGTAATAACCCACCTCTTTACTATTATTTAGATTGCCATGACTCAGTAGGTACAGCATAATTATAAAACTATACAAGGACACGGAACTTTATTTCGATGAATGGAACATAAAAAAAAAAATTGCATAAAAAAATAGCACTAACATCATCATGCAAGTGATCGATCAGTTTGAACTTACCTATGTATCTGATGATCTGGGAATCTGGAGAGGTAAAGAATCTTCCTCCGGCGATAGAAAGAAACTTTTACAACAGTGAGATAATAAAGAGGACTATCAGCGCGAGGAGGTTGGCCAATCGTTGGGGAAGAATGCATGTTTAGGGCGCACTTTGATTGGCTGCAGCGAGGGAGTCTATTTCTGCCCCTTCTCCAATGAGAGATGCAGATTTGGTGAAACGTTGGGGGAAACAAGCCAGTACATGGCGAAAACGTTTAGAAGTCTAACAGGGATCTATTTCTATTCATTTCCAAAAAGCAGAGAACCTTTTCAAATGTTATTTTCAGAAACATCGGAACCTATACGCCACTCGCGCATCCCATGTGCCATTCAATGCCTTAACGTGCCATTCACGCATGGTTTATGGTCGTAAAGACGTTTTTTTTAGGTCTATTCTTTGAGGACTTTATTTTATTTTTCCAACTGGTGATCTTGGTTGGCCAATGTAATTTCCATGGAGTTGTTCATCCTTTCGTAACCATGAAACAAAATCCGGATGGATACATTTGGGTACATGATGGTCATAACATTTGCGGAGTTCAAAACAACTGGGTACTCGGAAAAATCAAGACGTCAGTGATCTTCATGTCGGAGCGCTAGAAAGAGGCTGGCGTTCCCGAGTTTGATCAATTCAAAACGATTTTTCCCAGTGGGCGCTTCTTTTTTCCCGACCGAGATCCCAGTTGTTTTGAAAGGACTGAAGTAGTTCCCAGTTCTTTTGAACGGGGCAACTGTTAAACTCATGACACACTTAACTATTGGCGCATTCAAAATAACTGGGAACTTGGAAAAAAAACGATCCAACTCTGGATCTCAGGCCTTTTTCTAGAGCTCCAAATGACGTCATGATTTGACCTTGTATTTTTCCAAGTTCAAATGCACCATTCAAAACTGGGAACTCTGAAAAATACGAGGTCAAATTATGACGTCAGTGAGCTTAAGGTCGTCTTACACACCCAGTGACAGTAGCGTTACCCTACATGTCAAACTCATACCACAGAGGGCCGAGTGTCTGCGGGTTTCAGCTCCTTCCTTGTACTTGATTGATGAATTAAGTCACTAATTAGGAACGCCCCTCACCTGGTTGTCTAGGTCTTAATTGAAAGGAAAACCCCAAAACCAGCAGACTTTTTTATTTATTTATTTGACCTTTATTTAACTTGGCAAGTCAGTTAAGAACAAATTCTTATTTTCAATGACGGCCTAGGAACGGTGGGTTAACTGCCTTGTTCAGGTGCAGAACGACAGATTTTTACCTTGTCAGCTCAGGGATTCGATCTTGCAACCTTTCAGTTACAAGTCCAACGCTCTCCAGGCTACATTAGGCCCAAACTCCATCCAGCTGTGTAGTGCTAGGATAAAAACCAAAACATGCACCCAGATGGTGCATGGACCGAGTTTGGGAAACCCTGCATACATTCCATTCAAACGTGTGGTAAATGCAGAGGGGATTTCTTAAGCTCATTGCCTATGCCAGGGCTCTCCAACCCTGTTCCTGGAGCGCTACCGTCCTATAGGTTGATATTCTGTTAGTTACAACTGGGGTTGGAGCGAAAACCTACAGGAGGGTATCGCTCCAAGAACAGGGTTGGAGAGCCCTGGCCTATGCAGTAAACCCTTTCACCCAGTCGTATCCCTGCTAGATTGTAACTCCAACCAACTGCAGCAATGAAAGAGGACACAGCAGAGAATCACTACAAAGTCTGTTTTATTGAGAAAGCAACGGAAGCTTGTATTTGTGTCTTTAAAAAAAGGGATAAAAGAAATGAAATTAACGACGATTCCAACATGTTACACACATTTTTCATCATGGGAGAGAGGTAGGAGGAGGGGGACAAGGTTGGAAGAGGGGGATAATTAGGTCTTGGCTCATCTTAAAACCTTCCAGAACGTTCCCGATCCCTGGACCTCCTTTTCTCGCGGTCCCGTCCGCCACCTCTTCCGCCGTCGCCACCACGGCCACGGTCTCGGGAGCGAGAACGCCTTTCCCGGGATCGTGAGCGAGAGCGGTGTCCTCCTCCTCCTCCTCCTTTGCTAGAAAGGGAGAAATAAAATGCTTGAACCACATAACAGCAGCACACAACTTAACCAGCCTAGAGAATACTCAAAAAAAATCAACTAAAAATGAGGCTTTTACTTTAGTCAACTACACAAGTACCAGTGGTGGGAAAAAGTACCCAATTGTCATACTTGAGTTAAAGTAAAAGATACCTTAACAGAAAATGACTCAAGTAAAAGTGAAAGCCATACAACAAAATCCTACTTGAGTAATAGTCTAAAAGTATTTGGTTTTAAATATACTTATCAAAAGTATAAATCATTTCAAATTCCTTCTATTCAGCAAACCAGACGGCACGATTTTCTGGTTTTTTTACATTTACGAATAGCCAGGGGCACGCTCCAACACTCAGACATAATTTACAAACAAAGCATTTGTGTTTAGTGAGTCTGCCAGATCATATGCAGTAGGGATGACCAGGGATGTTCTCTTTGCGTGATTTAGACAATTTTCCTGTCCTGTTAAGCATTAAAAATGGAACGAGTACCTTTCGGTGTCAAGGAAAATATCATGAGGAAATCGTACATAATTTTCTTTAGGAATGTGGCGGAGTAAAAGTTAAAGCCATCAAAGATACAAATAGTAAAGTACAGATACCCCAAAAAACTAAAGTAGTACTTTAAAGTATTTTTACACCACTCCCAAGTACAGTATTGGATGCTTCACCATTCAATCCCATCAAACAGTCAAACATTGACACAGAACAAGGTCTTCCTGGAATACAAACATTCCCTAGAATGTGTCCTACCCTTTTCTGCGGCGTCCATACAGGTCCCGGCGAAGTTCCCTGGAGATGGGTTTCAGGTGCATGAAGTTACAGAAGCCTCCTCTGGTGCACTCTCTGTGGATGGTAAGCAAGCAGAGGGTTAATACTGTTACCGTGAGAAAAGCTTTTCCAATCTCCACCTGTATCCACTGACTAATCACATTTACCACCCTGCACTCCAAACCAGAGGCTTAGCTAGCTACATGTATCTCTCCTGCTGGAGTTAGCCAAACAGTTCAACTGTAGCCTAAGCAAACGACGGGTAGTTCCAATGGAAAAACACTTGTGGTGCCATCCCAAATGACACCCTATATAGTGCACTACTTTTGACCAGGGCCCATAGGGAATAGGATGCCATTTCCTAACACAGCCTGAGTTATATGCTGCAGGGAGACAAGACTACATTCTTCCTGTTGGATAAGAGGTGGCAACTTAAGCCAAGGGTGTAATTAATTAGGAAGCAAATGGAACAAAACAGGGAGGATTCTGAATTTGTCCAATAGAAACTCTAGTTTTCGGTGTAAAACTTTTCCGTTTGGTTTACGTTGAAAAGAGTTTTCTGATTACATGGTGGAACTGTAAAAATATGGTGGAATGCAGTGGTGAAACAAGGCGTCTGGTTATTGTTGCAGGTACACTGACTGTCAAACACAGTAGTGTATAGATATTCATCAGAAAGAGAGATCGACACTGACCCCATCTCATACTGCCGACAGCAGGCTTCCCTGAAGTCAGTGACGGGGGAGAGCTCTGAGTGGACAGGCTGACCGTTGAACCAGCGGTTGTTCAGGTCCATCACCGCTTTCTCCGCATCCTCTTCCCGACGAAACTATACACACAGAGAGAGAAGAGAGGCCATGTTTTAGACAGATTTACACTGATGAAGGTCGATGAACCCAAAGACGAGAGACTATAAAAACAGGACTTTTTCCTGTTTCCCCAGACAGATTAACGCAACACACTGAAGATGGATGAAGGGAGAATTTAACATGGCTGACATGGGATCTCTGACCCTCACCTTCACATAGACGTTGCCGACCAGATGGTCTCCGAGGTTGTCACACACGTTCATCTCCTCCACCTCTCCGTACTTCTCCTCCATCTCTGTGAAGACTTCCTGTAGAGGTTAAGGTCAGAAGATGGGGTTAGGGTCATGTGTGACAAAACAATCACTGATTGATAAGTAAAGCAGCACCATGAAGACCCACTAATAAACTACACTGAACAAAAATATAGAAACAACATGCAACAATTTCAAAGACATTAATGAGTTACAGTTCACATAAGGAAATCAGTCATTGAAATAAATTCATTAGGCCCTATTCTATGGATTTCACATGACTGGGAATACAGATATGCATCTGTTGGTCACAGATACCTTAAAGAAAAAGGTAGGGCGTGGATCAGAAAACCAGTCAGTATCTGGTGTGACCATTGTTTGCCTCATGCAGGGCGACACATCTCCTTCGCATAGTTGATCAGGGTGTTGATTATGGCCTGAGGAATGTTGTTCCACTCCTCTTCAATGGCTGTGCGAAGTTTCTGGATATTGGCGGGAACTGGAACAAGCTGTCGTACACGTCAATCCAGAGCATCCCAAACATGCTGAACGGGTGACATGTCTGGTGAGTATGCAGACCATGGAAGAACTGGGACACTGTCAGCTCCCAGGAATTGTGTACAGCTTCTTGTGACATGGGGCAGTGCATTATGCTGAAACACGAGGTGATGGCGCGTGGATGAATGGCACGACAATGGGCCTCAGGATCTTGTCACATATTGCTGTGTATTCAAATTGCCATGGATAAAATGCAATTGTGTTTGTTGTCCATAGCGTATGCCTGCTCATACCATAACCCTACCATAGGGAACTCTGTTCATAACGCTGACATCAGCAAACCGCTCGCCCACGCAACGCCATACACGTGGTCTGCGATTGGAAGTACTGCCAAATTCTCTAAAACAACAGTGGTGGCTTATGAGAGATATTAACATTCAATTCTCTGGCAACAGCTCTGTTGGACATGTTCTGCAGTCAGCAAGCCAACTGCACACTCCCTCAACTTGAGACATCTGTGGCATTGTGTTGAGTGACAAAACTGCACATTTTAGAGCAGCCTTTTGTCACCAGCACAAGGTGCACCTGTGTAATGATCATGCTGTTTAATCAGCTTGTTGATATGCCACACCGGTCAGGTGGATGGATTATCTTGGCAAAGGAGAAATGCTCACTAACAGGGATGTAAACAAAATTGTACACAAAATTGTAAAGAAATTTGTGCGTGTGGAACATTTCTGGGATTTTTTTATTTTAGCTCATGAAACCAACACTTTATTTAGAGATCCATTAATAACTAGATCTGTTATGATTAGACTTATTCTAGAGACCAACTAGTCTAGACTCTTTTCTTTAAATGTGATCTAAGCAGCAGCAGTAAACAACAGCCTGCTCTTGGAAACAATACTAACATTATTCTATAGTACAGGTCATCACCGCAGGTCAAACCAATGACATAATACACTGACAGGCCCTGTTTGAGAGCATCAAAACCATGATGTATTATGGGTAAATTTTGACTGAGTAATCTACAAATAATATTGAGTAGTAATTTATGATACAAGGCGATTTGTACATCAGTTGTGTCTCGCCTTCAAAGTCAGCTGCAATGTGGAACATACCCATGGTTTCTACACGGCTGACAGACTCACTGAGGGTCTTTTCTATTACCCAACTACATATCCTCTACTGTACAAATACTGCCCCTTTCACATCAGTGAACAGGGACAATATTGGCACAGCAGTATTGATCCTGTTGTGAAAAGTAAATGGGAGAGAGGAAGTTGATACCGTGCACAACAGGCATGTTTGGCAGTGATAAGGTGAAACATCACAAGTCTCTCATGCCGAGGTCACTCACCTCAAAGAACTCGTCATAGTGCTCTTGCATCTCCACATCGCTGACGGCACCTAAAACCATGAACAAATAACCAGTCAGAAAGCAGCTAGGCGGAGGCAGAGTCACTAAGCATCTGCATCAGTGCAATTTCACGTCCAGCGACTTACGAGAATATATAGACAACATACCAAGCTAAACCATGAAACTAACATACAAGTTAACGTTGTGTACGTTTCACATTTGTCTTATAGCCACCATTTTAATTCCCTGTTACTTTATCCCCCTTGGAAATCCCCAGATAAACATTACAATGGTGCAGCAGCTTAGTAAATCAGGCCAGTAATCTATTAGAATTGTATCAATTAAACCAAGTTCATGTATACATTAAGATGACACCACTTTGGAACAACAATCTTAATGACAGTGTCTCAGCACAAGCCAGCTTCAGTGACGGCGTTTGAGAACACTGGCAGTGGAGCTGGCTGGTGCTGAAAATGAGTGCCAACGAAGCTAGTATGAGCAAGAAATGCATGCAAACTAGTCAATTTTAGAAGTTGAAAGTCTAGAAATATACAGAAACATTAACTGCATTTCAGGAGTATTTTACCCATAACATTCAACCTGAAGGACAGGACAGACGGCTCCCCATTTTCCGCTTGCCTGAGGTCTTGGTATTAAACTGAATGACCCTCATGCAAGAGGAAATATAATGCAAGCATGACACATTTACTCATACTAAATCGACATAAGAACCTAGGCTAGGTAAATATATAGCTGATATCTTGCCAGTCAGAGGGGTCTATGGGAATGGTATGCTTTTCAGAGCTATTGATCAAGTGACATGTCTGGCCTTCTCCATGACAAAAACACTACTTCAAAATGTATATTTTGCATGAGCAACAGCATTATTGTGTGCCATGGGGAAAGTTATCCACACTGAGCCCATCACATCAGGCTCACATCAGTGATGCCTCCAGGGAAAACAGTGTACATGTTTGGATTCAGCTAATAGGAATATAATAGCATATGGGTGTTGGCTGGGCACATTGTTTTTAGTAGCCTGGACCTGAATTCAAACTAAACATTTCCCAGGAAAAATATCTAAGATATTACTACTGTTTCCTGGCAAATGGGGGTGTTGTTGCAGCAAAGGTAGGTAGGTGTACACCAGATAACAGTATAATATAATGGAGGTGTTGTAGCGTAGGTAGGTAGGTAGGTGTACACCAGATAACAGTATAATATAATGGAGGTGTTGTTGCAGTGTAGGTAGGTAGGTGTACACCAGATAACAGTATAATATAATGGAGGTGTTGTTGTAGTGTAGGTAGGTAGGTGTACACCAGATAACAGTATAATATAATGGAGGTGTTGTAGCGTAGGTAGTTAGGTGTACACCAGATAACAGTATAATGGAGGTGTTGTTGCAGTGTAGGTAGGTAGGTGTACACCAGATAACAGTATAATATAATGGAGGTGTTGTTGTAGTGTAGGTAGGTAGGTGTACACCAGATAACAGTATAATATAATGGAGGTGTTGTAGCGTAGGTAGTTAGGTGTACACCAGATAACAGTATAATGGAGGTGTTGTTGTAGTGTAGGTAGGTAGGTAGGTAGGTGTACACCAGATAACAGTATAATATAATGGAGGTGTTGTTACAGTGTAGGTAGGTAGGTGTACACCAGATAACAGTATAATATAATGGAGGTGTTGTTGCAGTGTAGGTAGGTAGGTAGGTGTACACCAGATAACAGTATAATATAATGGAGGTGTTGTTGCAGTGTAGGTAGGTAGGTAGGTGTACACCAGATAACAGTATAATATAATGGAGGTGTTGTTGTAGTGTAGGTAGGTAGCTGTACACCAGATAACAGTATAATATAATGGAGGTGTTGTTGTAGTGTAGGTAGGTGTACACCAGATAACAGTATAATATAATGGAGGTGTTGTTACAGTGTAGGTAGGTGTACACCAGATAACAGTATAATATAATGGAGGTGTTGTTACAGTGTAGGTAGGTGTACACCAGATAACAGTATAATGGAGGTGTTGTAGTGTAGGTAGGTAGGTGTACACCAGATAACAGTATAATATAATGGAGGTGGTGTTGTAGTGTAGGTAGGTGTACACCAGATAACAGTATAATATAATGGAGGTGTTGTTGTAGTGTAGGTAGGTAGGTGTACACCAGATAACAGTATAATGGAGGTGTTGTTGTAGTGTAGGTAGGTAGGTGTACACCAGATAACAGTATAATGGAGGTGTTGTAGTGTAGGTAGGTGTACACCAGATAACAGTACAATATAATGGAGGTGTTGTTGTAGTGTAGGTAGGTGTACACCAGATGACAGTATAATATAATGGAGGTGTTGTTGCAGTGTAGGTAGGTGTACACCAGATAACAGTATAATGGAGGTGTTGTTGTAGTGTAGGTAGGTAGGTGTACACCAGATAACAGTATAATATAATGGAGGTGTTGTAGTGTAGGTAGGTAGGTGTACACCAGATAACAGTATAATATAATGGAGGTGTTGTAGTGTAGGTAGGTGTACACCAGATAACAGTATAATATAATGGAGGTGTTGTTGTAGTGTAGGTAGGTGTACACTAGATGACAGTATAATATAATGGAGGTGTTGTTGCAGTGTAGGTAGGTGTACACCAGATAACAGTATAATGGAGGTGTTGTAGTGTAGGTAGGTATACACCAGATAACAGTATAATATAATGGAGGTGTTGTTGTATAATATAATGGAGGTGGTGTTGTAGTGTAGGTAGGTGTACACCAGATAACAGTATAATATAATGGAGGTGTTGTTGTAGTGTAGGTAGGTAGGTGTACACCAGATAACAGTATAATGGAGGTGTTGTTGTAGTGTAGGTAGGTAGGTGTACACCAGATAACAGTATAATGGAGGTGTTGTAGTGTAGGTAGGTGTACACCAGATAACAGTACAATATAATGGAGGTGTTGTTGTAGTGTAGGTAGGTGTACACCAGATGACAGTATAATATAATGGAGGTGTTGTTGCAGTGTAGGTAGGTGTACACCAGATAACAGTATAATGGAGGTGTTGTTGTAGTGTAGGTAGGTAGGTGTACACCAGATAACAGTATAATATAATGGAGGTGTTGTAGTGTAGGTAGGTAGGTGTACACCAGATAACAGTATAATATAATGGAGGTGTTGTAGTGTAGGTAGGTGTACACCAGATAACAGTATAATATAATGGAGGTGTTGTTGTAGTGTAGGTAGGTGTACACTAGATGACAGTATAATATAATGGAGGTGTTGTTGCAGTGTAGGTAGGTGTACACCAGATAACAGTATAATGGAGGTGTTGTAGTGTAGGTAGGTATACACCAGATAACAGTATAATATAATGGAGGTGTTGTTGTATAATATAATGGAGGTGGTGTTGTAGTGTAGGTAGGTGTACACCAGATAACAGTATAATATAATGGAGGTGTTGTTGCAGTGTAGGTAGGTAGGTGTACACCAGATAACAGTACAATATAATGGAGGTGTTGTTGTAGTGTAGGTAGGTGTACACCAGATGACAGTATAATATAATGGAGGTATTGTAGTGTAGGTTGGTGTACACCAGATAACAGTATAATGGAGGTGTTGTTGCAGTGTAGGTAGGTGTACACCAGATAACAGTATAATGGAGGTGTTGTTGTAGTGTAGGTAGGTAGGTGTACACCAGATAACAGTATAACATAATGGAGGTGTTGTAGTGTAGGTTGGTGTACACCAGATAACAGTATAATGGAGGTGTTGTAGTGTAGGTAGGTAGGTGTACACCAGATAACAGTATAATGGAGGTGTTGTAGTGTAGGTAGGTAGGTGTACACCAGATAACAGTATAATATAATGGTGTTGTAGTGTAGGTAGGTGTACACCAGATAACAGTATAATATAATGGTGTTGTAGTGTAGGTAGGTAGGTGTACACCAGATAACAGTATAATATAATGGTGTTGTAGTGTAGGTAGGTAGGTGTACACCAGATAACAGTATAATATAACGGGCAGTCCATGCCGCAGGGCCTTGCAAATGTAGGGGGAACTTACAGCGTATACCATCGGCAGACTGGGCAGTGTTTTGAGGGTTACGGTAAATGTTCAACAGGGCAATGGTCTGAAATACAAAACGGACATTTTTGTGATACATGTCAAGCAGAAATGGGGTTTTGGGGGAAGAAAGTTAAATTAGATAAAGTATCATGCTCCTTACAGCAGGCCCTGAAGAGAACACACTAGGGTCAGCTAATACTTCCTCAATGGACACATTTGAAGCCATAACTAGCTTCATTAGTCCCCTGTATGGAACTCTGCTCTGAAGCATAGAGTGCATGGTGTGATCTGAAATGCTGAAAGAGAAGGTAACGGTGTGTCTCCTGACCACAGACGTCTCTGCCAGGGCTTCACAGGAGGCTGCAATCACAAGGAACTGTGAACGAATCAAAGTAATGCCAGTTAAAAAGAGACATTACTGACAAGTGTTACTGGAGAAGTAGCAAGGACTCTGGTAGGTTCATGTGTTGAACATTCAATCCAACACATTTTCCCAAAGGAAATCGCCGTTTGTGAATAGGTCACAGTACAAAAGCCATCTAAGTAAGCACATGTGAAGCCATCTCTGGGCTATGGAGGGAGGGAGGTGTTTGGCTAGTTCTGAGGTCCTTGTTTGGAAAGTCAGTCATCAGAAGAGAACAGAACCGTGGCCCAGACAGACTCCTGTGAGAGTCCACAGCCATACCTACCTGTGTGAGAGGAGAGGCGTCAGCTCTGGTAAGACAGGGCTCAACACTGGGTACTGCTCACACAGTGGAGGGTTACAACTAGGTCTACCCAATTATAGGTCTTGTGCTCAAGGAAGTTTGGGATTTCAATTGGTTAACATAGCCTATAGCAGAATGGAATATGTTTGTTTTGAGTGGCTGAGAGATTGTGTATAAGAGGGCAAAGACTGAGGCAGAGGAAACAAATATTTGACGATACAAAACAGAGATTGAGGAGCATCCTGTTAATTTATCTGGTAGTAATGGTTTGCCATTCAGGGTGGGGACTGGGAGGAGCAGTTACAGTAGCCGAAGTGTGAGAAAGGTACTATAATGTTGGGTTCCCTGCTAACAGTGCTGAGGCAGTCCCTCACAGCTCGGCTGCTACGTGACCTACATATGGGGAGCAGGAGGGGGGAAAAGGAGGGATTTCTGAACCCGAGGCAGATCTTTGGACTTACAGCGAGAGGCGTCGGCCGTCTGTGCACTGTTTTGGGGGTTACGGTAGATGTTTTGAATCAAGATGGTCTGCCGGGGATGACAAGAATACAAGAGATAAATTATTAAATTTGTGTAAATCCCAAATGAGTCTAGGTCCCTGATTATTGACGTAAATACACTATTGTGTTTACTGACTTAGGAATCGAATCTCTCCTCAGAATCTATGGGCTGTATTTCAGAGAAGTTGGGGTAGAGGAAAGAATGTGAACGGAGCGAGCAGCGAGTTTCCAAAGGCTGGAGCGCCAGCCTTCTCACCCGATTCCAATAGCGCTCACTTCCCGAGCTCAGGGCATGCCCAGCCCAGCATGCATTTGTAGTCTACCTGTGTGCTACTATAGCCCCTTGCTTTAGCTACTGTCATCAAGTATGCTACATATTTCCATAAAAAAATACAAATAATAATAATAATCAAGGTGACTTACAAAGACGAGGAGGATCAAGAGTGAGTGCGGTGATGTAGTCTCTACAACTAAAGAATCATTTTGGTGGCTTCCCGGGTCTAAGGCACTGCATTGCAGTGTTGCGGAGTCACTACAGCCAGGGGTTCGATCCCAGGCCGTGTCACAACCGGCCGTGTCACAACCGGCCGTGTCACAACCGGCCGTGTCTGGGAGTCCCATATGGCGGCGCACAATTGGCCCAGCGTCATCTGGGTTAGGGGAGGGTTTGGCCGGGGGGGGCTTTACTTGGCTCATCGCGCTCTTGTGACTCGTGGCAGGCCAGGCGCCTGAAGGCTGTCTTCGGTCATCAGTTGAACGGGGTTTCCTCCAACAAATTGGTGCGTCTGGCTTCCGGGTTAAGCGAGCGTGTGTTAAGAAGCGCGGCTTGGCGGGTCGTTTCGAAGGACACACAACTCAACCTTCAACTCTCCCGAGCTCGTTGGGGAATGGCAGCGACGAGACAAAATAGTGAACACGAAATCAGGGAGAAAAAGGGGGGGTCAAAATTACACCCCAAAAAAATCATTGTGGAATCTGAAAAAATATCCCGAAAGCATGATGGGAACTTACTACATGCACATGCTAACAGAAAGGAACGAGGCGGGTAGCTAGCTAAGAGTGTCATTGTAGCAAAGTATTTATAAACTAAGTTTTGTTCATTTTGGTTCTATTATCTATACAATAGGCCATAATTGATTTTGGCCCAATAGGTCTGGCATATTACCTCTTTCAAGGAGCTTTCCATTTAAATTGTGATTCAAACGAATGGAGCGGCTGTTTTTTTCTTCTTCTGTGTCTGCGGAGCGTTTTTTTAGCGGAGCAATTGGAAAGGACGTGGATTGCCGCGCAAGCACCCCTCCATGAGCGGGATTTCTGACCGGCTCAACTCCGCCCAGATGCTCTGGTAGAGGATCATCCAATCAGTCTACTGATAGAAAGCTTTGTTTTGTTTCTCATGGTTCGGCATAGGGCCAAGCACAACTATCCTGAGTTGGGAGACCTAGGGTTGGGTCAGATTGAGTCTTTCGATATGAAGTGGCTAAGCTGTTTAATGAAGCACAAGGACAGGGGAACTGAGCTGCCATCGTGTCCATCAAATGTCTACCAAAGAGCCAGGCAAGCCGTCACTAAATGAGGGGAGCAGGTTGGCCACATGTCCATGTGAGCATCGTCAAAAGACCCAGGTTGGAGGAAAATATATACCATTCAGGATAACACTACTTCATTTCATCAAGGTTGTGCCATCTGCCATTGCATCATGCATACCATAATCAGCATTAGCCTACCAGTGGCTAGGGTGACCACATATCCCGGATTGTGCAGGACACTCCCACATTTAAATTAAAACACCACTAACTTACAAAAAAGTTAGTTGTCTGTATTTAAGTCAGATTTCCTATTCATTTGATGAGAATTGACATTCTTAACCGTCTCTTTTGTAGTCATGTTGCACTTTTGACAAGATATTATAAGGCCGTGGTACTGGTAACGTTGAACACTTCTCCAATCGTTGAGGATCTCTGATATTCTGCACAGCGCAAGATGAGACTTAAGCCAATGTCGTATTGTCAACCAAAATCACATTTGTCAAATCCTTTCGAGATTTGCAGCTGACAGTGAGTGACTTACAAAAAGTTTGCTTCTGATGAATAGCTACAAGAGTAAATATTAGACTGACAGATAAGGTCATTTTGTCACACTTGTAAGGCTCTCTACTCAGTTCCTCATTCAACGTAATTGCTGCTACTTCACTCAATCCCGTTTTAAGTCCTCCTTCCTAACTGTATTAAATTCTCTGATAAACCAGAAATGGTTCCTTGGCCAAATATTCCCTGATTTTCATAACAGCCACACATGTGGTCTCTCTTGCGTCACGTGGTCTCTTTTGCGTCACCAAATTTTGTGCGAGCCCGGAAAAAGAGTAGGCTTCATGCGCTTCAATTACCCTGGTGCAGCTGCAAAAAAACATGTATTCATGTAGGCTACACTGTCCCACGAACATCTCGCAAAATCATCCTGTTGTACCACATTTGGGTATTTTAAAAATGTGGTCACCCTACCAACAGCAGTTGCTTCTCTTCTGATGATAAATATGGACTGAAAAGCATTGACATGCTGCCTATCCTCATCAACCATAATGCAGGTTCTCTGAAAGGCAACAGAACACAATGTTATATACACACACTTCTGTAGGTAAGCCAATCGTGGAATCTGAAATGCAAACGTGCACATGGTTAGTGGAAACAGATCGGCAAACATTTAGGTCTACTTTACATCTGCTCACATCTGCTCAGCAACCTGTTCTTCCACATGATGCTATTGCAGTATGTACCTAGGCCCATTGGAACATGGAAGCAACATTGCAAACGTGAATGGAATTAGGGCTAATTGACAACACTGCATGTTTCAGTACTTCATGAATGATTATTTGATCCTACACAAGGTTAAGTCCAATCGCCACACAAACAAGTAAACAATCAAATGTGATTATAATCAGTAACGCGAGCTAGCTAACAAAAAAAGCTAAGGAAGTCCTGATACATTCTAGTGGGCTATATCACAAGCATCGGGCAATTGCTTGCCATAAACCCCTAGCTACCTAATCATATTCAAGACATAATAAGTACACTTACCTGGCTGAAAGTTGGCTTGTTGTGCAACCTAGAGCAGCGGTCCCCATGTCTGCACGCTCCAATTTTAAAGTAGAATGAACAATTGACCCTTGAATATGGACAAGAAAGTAAACAAATTAGATGTTGATAAATGGCTAGATTAGTGTTTGCTTTGTATAGTTTTGTTGCTGCATCTAACTAGCTACAATGGAAAACAAACACGATTCGGTGTGTGCTTGTGCAGTAGCCAACCTAGCCACTGGAGTCGTCTCGAGACAATGCTAAAGAGTTAGCTAGCTACAGTAGCACGCTAGTTAGCTGCAGATTAGCTTAGCAAGCCAACTTTGAGGTTATACTAACTAGCAAACTATTTAACTACTGACTTGTAAAACATTTGATACTAAATTACTCTAGAAAATGAAGATTGATTTAGCTTAGTCTGGCCGATTTGGAGGGATACTGACGCGACGCAGCACATGCCACATTTTCAAACCAAGCCGCCGCCTCCTCCATTCAAGCAAGTTAGCTAGCCCTCTACAGTATAGTCAGGAAGCTACGCTAGCTAGCCACACAAGTCTGAATGAAAAGCAACGGGTGCAGCAGCAGTCGTATTTGTAAGTAAACTGGTAGCTTGTTGGGTTAAAACGTGCACGTTCTACAGAATAGGCATTTTACTAGCATTATTATTTCAGCTTTTTCACAAAAAGACGAAATAACCTACTTGTCTTTCTCTGTTCCGAAAATGGAGGCCAGGTACTCCGCCATCTTCGGTTTGTCAACTAAACTGTGCTCTACGTCATGTATTCAACACTTGCCGCTTTTTTGATAGAGGCAAAAATTGTGCTCTTCGTCATTGTCGTTTGCATACGCTTTTATCTTGTCTGTTTTTTCCCCTTAATACTCCCATGGGGGCGCAATTGCATCCATTTTGGTTTCATGAATAGGGCCAACGATTATGATAACTAAAGCCCTTTCATCTGTTTTAGGGCCCTGTAGAAAATATCTGTCTGTATGCTACGCTGAATGAAGAAGAAGAAGAAGAAGGGGAAGAAGTTTTAAGAAGAAGATGACTTTATTGTCTAACGTCCATTCATAATGTAAATTAGTAGCAAGGGGTTTCAGACTCCCTAGTATCATTCAATGAGAGGATAGTAGAGCTGACAAAACAACAACAGCATAGATCCTAAAGCCACCACACAATGTTGGCACATGACTCAATATTACCCTCTAACCACACAGAAAAGCCACAGCAGGGTTATATTAAAGACTATGTGTATGTTCACACAGAGAGATCTGACAGGTATTGTATGAGATATTGAGCCTACTGTAATGTGTATAACTGTAGCCTACTGTAATGTGTATAACTGTAGCCTACTGTAATGTGTATAACTTTAGCCTACTGTAATGTGTATAACTTTAGCCTACTGTAATGTGTATAACTTTAGCCTACTGTAATGTGTATAACTTTAGCCTATTGTAATGTGTATCACTTTAGCTTACTGTAATGTGTACAACTTTAGCCTACTGTAATGTGCTTAACTTTAGCCTACTGTAATGTGTATCACTTTAGCCAACTGTAATGTGTATAACTTAGCCTACTGTAATGTGTATAACTGTAGCCTACTCTAATGCGTATAACTTTAGCCTACTGTAATGTGTATCACTTTAGTCTACTGTAATGTGTATAACTTAGCCTACTGTAATGTGTATAACTTAGCCTACTCTAATGCGTATAACTTTAGTCTACTGTAATGTGTATCACTTTAGTCTACTGTAATGTGTATCACTTTAGTCTACTGTAATGTGTATCACTTTAGTCTACTGTAATGTGTATCACTTTAGCCTACTGTAATGTGTATCACTTTAGTCTACTGTAATGTGTATAACTTAGCCTACTGTAATGTGTATAACTTAGCCTACTCTAATGCGTATAACTTTAGTCTACTGTAATGTGTATCACTTTAGTCTACTGTAATGTGTATCACTTTAGTCTACTGTAATGTGTATCACTTTAGTCTACTGTAATGTGTATCACTTTAGTCTACTGTAATGTGTATCACTTTAGTCTACTGTAATGTGTATCACTTTAGCCTACTGTAATGTGTATCACTTTAGTCTACTGTAATGTGTATCACTTTAGTCTACTGTAATGTGTATCACTTTAGTCTACTGTAATGTGTATCACTTTAGTCTACTGTAATGTGTATCACTTTAGTCTACTGTAATGTGTATCACTTTAGCCTACTGTAATGTGTATCACTTTAGTCTACTGTAATGTGTATAACTTAGCCTACTGTAATGTGTATAACTTAGCCTACTCTAATGCGTATAACTTTAGTCTACTGTAATGTGTATCACTTTAGTCTACTGTAATGTGTATCACTTTAGTCTACTGTAATGTGTATCACTTTAGTCTACTGTAATGTGTATCACTTTAGCCTACTGTAATGTGTATCACTTTAGCCTACTGTAATGTGTATCACTTTAGCCTACTATAATGAGCTTAACTTTAGCCTACTATAATGAGCTTAACTTTAGCCTACTATAATGAGCTTAACTTTAGCCTACTCTGTAATGTGTATAACTTTAGCCTACTCTGTAATGTGATTAACTTTAGCCTACTCTGTAATGTGATTAACTTTAGCCTACTCTGTAATGTGCTTAACTTTAGCCTACTCTGTAATGTGTATAACTTTAGCCTACTCTGTAATGTGCTTAACTTTAGCCTACTGTAATGTGTATCATTTTAGCCTACTCTGTAATGTGTATAACTTTAGCCTACTGTAATGTGTATAACTTTAGCCTACTGTAATGTGTATCATTTTAGCCTACTATAATGTGTATAACTTTAGTCTACAGTAATGTACATTTGTTTCATTTACTGTATAACTAGTCTCACATCCTGCATCTATCTGTTCATGATCATAGCTGATTTATAGTAACAGGGCCACCGTGGAGGCGGTCAAAAAGATTCAAGTTCCTCGGCGTACACATCTCAGAGGAACTGAACTGGTCTAACCACACTGACACCTTGGTGAAGAAGGCATAACAGAGACTCTTCAACCCACACGGACACCTTGGTGAAGAAGGCACGACAGAGACTCTTCAACCCACACTGACACCCTGGTGAAGAAGGCACGACAGAGACTCTTCAACCCACACTGACACCCTGGTGAAGAAGGCATAACAGAGACTCTTCAACCCACACTGACACCTTGGTGAAGAAGGCACGACAGAGACTCTTCAACCCACACTGATACCCTGGTGAAGAAGGCACGACAGAGACTCTTCAACCCATACTGACACCCTGGTGAAGAAGGCACGACAGAGACTCTTCAACCCACACTGATACCCTGGTGAAGAAGGCACGACAGAGACTCTTCAACCCACACTGACACCCTGGTGAAGAAGGCACGACAGAGACTCTTCAACCCACACTGATACCCTGGTGAAGAAGGCACGACAGAGACTCTTCAACCCACACTGATACCCTGGTGAAGAAGGCACGACAGAGACTCTTCAACCCACACTGACACCCTGGTGAAGAAGGCACGACAGAGACTCTTCAACCCACACTGACAGGAGGCTGAAGAAATCCTGCCTGTTCCCGAGGGCCTTCACAGTGTTCTACAGGAGCACCATCGAGAGCATACTGTAATAGATGGTCTCTATTACAGAAGGTGGTACGCTCAGCCGAACGCACCATTGGGTGTACACTGCCTGCCCCCCAGGACACCTACAACACCAGGTGTCGTATGTGATAAGAAGACCTCAGCCACCCGAGCCACGGCCTGTTCTCCCTGCTTCCATCACTCAGACGTGGGCAGTATAGGTACATCATGGCAAAAACTGTCAGACTTCTACCGCCAGACCATCAGCCTGATGAATAGCCACCACTAGGCAGCTAGCTGCTACCCCTGTGTCCCCAACGGACGTTTATCCTGCCCCCCCCCCATGGACATTTATAATTGTTACAGTTGTAAATATGTATATATTATTATTATTATTTGTATTATTGTATCATCCACTTCTCTTTGACCAGCACTGTTGGAGCTCGGAGCTTAAGAATGTCACTGTACCCTGCTATTACATCTGCAACCTTGTGCATCTGACGAATAAACCTAATCTAATCTATAGTGATCACTACAGTCAATTTTATGTAGATGAGATAGGAAGAAGCACATGGGGAGAGAGAGAACGAGTGAAAGAGAGAGTAGGTAAAGGAAGTAAAACTGAAGAAATGTTACCACAAACACTTGTGCAGTGACGGAGAGACTATGATGCTGGGGTGTGTTCAGACTGATGTGAGAGACATTTGAAATTGAGGAAGAGAGAGCGAGAGAGAGAACAGACAGTGTATTTCACTCACTCTCACACACAAACACACAGAGAGATGATCATCTACCAATGCTGTGGCTGTCTTCCTAAACCACCTCTGGTGTAACCTGCTGATATAGAAGGCCTGTGGGCTACAAGTCACCATGGGGCCCCGTAACTGCTGGTCCTGGACCAGCCTACCTCTCACCATCTTGGTTGTGCTTCTCTTCCCCCGGGATGCCCATGGTAAGTTAGATCCAGGGGGGGAAAAAAACTTTTTGTATGTGATTAAACTACAGCGTATTGTGGTTGGTTCAGTTCCAACACAAAGTAAGAGAAGTGTTGCTGGTAAATAAAAGAACTGGGGTTCTCTTTGAGTGAACATTTTTGTAAATATCTGAAATGTCATCCTCTCATTCAAGACTTCCAGTTTTTGTCATCCTGGCAAAAAACACTTTTTTTATTTGTGTGTAAGAGCTCGATGACAGAAAAAAAGATATCCTGTTGTAGAAAAAGATAAAGGGACTAAAAATAAGAGATTAGCGGGGTAGGAAAATTTGTTCCAAGTCATCTTAATGTCCGCCCGATCTTCCTCCCTAAAGATGAATAATTTATGTTGTTAATGTTCTCCTCCCTGTTTTCCAGTTGTTGTTGTTGAAACAAATCGCTCTTCTGGCTTCCATTTTGTTTCCGCTGAATAGCAAATACTCCACATTTCACACTGGCATTTTGAACCCATCAACATTAATATTTTATAATTGACATTACAGAGATATTGTAGCTTACTGACACCCAGCTGAAATATTTTTTGGGGCACATCTCAGTTGTACCAATACTAGTGTCATGTATTTTAATTTATATGATTTCAACAACAACAATCATGAGTTAATTTAAAAATGTTGTGATTTAGCAGACAAATTTATCCAGAGCTACTAACAGGAGCAATTAGGGTTAGGTGCCTTGCTCAAGGACACATCGACAAATGATTTTACCTAGTCGGCTCCGGGATTCGAACCAGCAACCTTTTGGTAACTGGCCCAACGCTCTTAGCTGCTAGACTACCTGCTGTCCACTGTTATATTAACTTATTATAACTTGATAATTATGAAAATACAGGCCCTATTTTTCCTCAGTAGCTTATTATTAACCACAATGAGTCATACTATATATATCAGATCCCTCTGTGTGAACATACCCATGGTCTCTATTAAAGCTGCGATATGTCACTTTTTGGGCGACCCAACAAAATTCACATAGAAATGTGAGTTATAGATCTGTCATTCTCATTCAAATCAAGTCTAATAAGCGGTAGATCTGTTCTATGTGCGCTATTTCTATTCTCCCTGTTTTTAAGTTTAGTTTTTTGAGTCTTATACTTTCGGTTTTGTACACCAGCTTCAAACAGCTGAAAATACAATATTTTTGGGTATGGAAAATATATACTGCTCAAAAAAATAAAGGGAACACTTAAACAACACATCCTAGATCTGAATGAAAGAAATAATCTTATTAAATACTTTTTTCTTTACATAGTTGAATGTGCTGACAACAAAATCACACAAAAATAATCAATGGAAATCCAATTTATCAACCCATGGAGGTCTGGATTTGGAGTACCACTCAAAATTAACGTGGAAAACCACACTACAGGCTGATCCAACTTTGATGTAATGTCCTTAAAACAAGTCAAAATGAGTCTCAGTAGTGTGTGTGGCCTCCACGTGCCTGTATGACCTCCCTACAACGCCTGGGCATGCTCCTGATGAGGTGGCGGATGGTCTCCTGAGGGATCTCCTCCCAGACCTGGACTAAAGCATCTGCCAACTCCTGGACAGTCTGTGGTGCAACGTGGCGTTGGTGGATGGAGCGAGACATGATGTCCCAGATGTGCTTAATTGGATTCAGGTCTGGGGAACGGGCGGGCCAGTCCATAGCATCAATGCCTTCCTCTTGCAGGAACTGCTGACACACTCCAGCCACATGAGGTCTAGCATTGTCTTGCATTAGGAGGAACCCAGGGCCAACCGCACCAGCATATGGTCTCACAAGGGGTCTGAGGATCTCATCTCGGTACCTAATGGCAGTCAGGCTACCTCTGGCGAGCACATGGAGGGCTGTGCGGCCCCCCAAAGAAATGCCACCCCACACCATGACTGACCCACCGCCAAACCGGTCATGCTGGAGGATGTTGCAGGCAGCAGAACGCTCTCCACGGCGTCTCCAGACTCTGTCACGTCTGTCACATGTGCTCAGTGTGAACCTGCTTTCATCTGTGAAGAGCACAGGGTGCCAGTGGCGAATTTGCCAATCTTGGTGTTCTCTGGCAAATGCCAAACGTCCTGCACGGTGTTGGGCTGTAAGCACAACCCCCACCTGGGACGTCGGGCCCTCATACCACCCTCATGGAGTCTGTTTCTGACCGTTTGAGCAGACACATGCACATTTGTGGCCTGCTGGAGGTCATTTTGCAGGGCTCTGGCAGTGCTCCTCCTGCTCCTTCTTGCACAAAGGCGGAGGTAGCGGTCCTGCTGCTGGGTTGTTGCCCTCCTACGGCCTCCTGCACGTCTCCTGATGTACTGGCCTGTCTCCTGGTAGCGCCTCCATGCTCTGGACACTACGCTGACAGACACAGCAAACCTTCTTGCCACAGCTCGCATTGATTTGCCATCCTGGATGAGCTGCACTACCTGAGCCACTTGTGTGGGTTGTAGACTCCGTCTCATGCTACCACTAGAGTGAAAGCACCGCCAGCATTCAAAAGTGACCAAAACATCAGCCAGGAAGCATAGGAACTGAGAAGTGGTCTGTGGTCTCCACCTGCAGAACCACTCCTTTATTGGGGGTGTCTTACTTATTTCCTATAATTTCCACCTATTGTCTATTCCATTTGCACAACAGCATGTGAAATTTATTGTCAATCAGTGTTGCTTCCTAAGTGGACAGTTTGATTTCACAGAAGTGTGATTGACTTGGAGTTACATTGTGTTGTTTAAGTGTTCCCTTTATTTTTTTGAGCAGTATATTTCATAGCGGTTTAGATGGTACGATGATTCTCTACACTATACTTGCTTTTTTGTCACATAAACTGAAATTAGGCGAACTATTCGAATTTTAGCAACCAGGAAGTGGCGGAACAATTTCTGCATAGTTGTAACGGCTGTCTTCGTCGTCAGATGAAACAGAGAAGTCATCGTCGGAAAAGGTGGACCAATACGCAGCGGAGGATGTGTTCATATTCAATATTTAATTAATAGAAACACTTCAAACAAAACACAAAAATGAACGACAGCCTACAGTTCTGCTAGGTACAAAACTAAACAGAAAGTAAAATTTCCCACAAAACCCAAAGGAAAAACATGCTCCTTATGTGTGACTCCCAATCAACAACAATGAACTTCAACTGTGCCTGATTGGGAGCCACACACGGCCCAAAACAAAGAAATACAAAAAACCTAGAAAAAGAACATAGAACGCCCACCCAATGTAACACCCTGGCCTAACCAAAATAAAGAACAAAAAACCCCTCTCTATGGCCAGGGCGTTACAATAGTGCATCTTTATTTTAGCCCTACTGTGGCTTTCCTGTGTGGTCGGAAGGTATAATCGAGTTGTGTGCCATTGTGTGGTAGGCCTACAGTCAAGTGGTATATGATGCTATCATTTTGTCACCTCTACTGTCCTCTCATTGATACTGGGAAGTCTGACACTCCTTGCCATTAATTGACATTCTGAATGTTATTGATGGTCAGTTATAATGAGTTAAACTGAGACCATTTTGGATATACTCAGTTCCTCAGTGACGATTATGAAGTCTGAAAGTCTTTAGGTTTGTGATAAGTTCCCCCACGGTATGATGAGGTGGTCCTATTTAGTCTGAGACAGGATGCAGCACTGAATAAGTGCAGGTCTTCCTTGTGGCTCAGTTGGTAGAGCATGGTGTTTGCAACGCCAGCATGGTGTGTGCAACGCCAGGGTTGTGGGTTCGATTCCCACGGAGGGCCAGTACAAAAAACGGGGGGCCAGTACAAAAAATAAAAATAATGCATGAAATGTATGCATTCACTACTGTAAGTTGCTCTGGATAAGAGCGTCTGCTAAATGACTAAAAATGAATCTCAATTCCCTAGAACCTGTAGTCCCACTGTTTTATGCTAATTGAGTTCCCACTCTTCAGGATGTGAAATGTGTTTTGTCCTTTTTTTTATCTCTCTGTATGTATCCCCCTTCTATTAGTCATGAACATGTCCCTTTCACTGATACCACGGGGAAATTCTGATGTAGGGGAAAATCTCCCTCACCTGTCTGCAATCTTTAATCACCTCTCATCTCAGTAAAACATTTTTTTCCACCACCTAGGATCCAGATAAACACATTTTAAGGCCTATCCTTGTAGCCATTATTACAATCTATTTTTTATGTGTGTGTGTATGATTTGATATAGAGGTGATGGGTGATCTTATGGGGAACTATTGGTCAGGCAGTGACTTACTTCAGTTTAATTCTTTGCAGGTCAAGATTCTGATTGTTTCCCAGAGATTAGAGTGGCACGGAACACAGTATGGAAGGCTTCACCTGGGAAACAACTGAAGATGAACTGTTCTGTTGATTTCTGTTCCAACTTACCACCACCATCATGGTGTAAGTTTGATGAATCAAACAAATGCAATACTGTCAACACAACAGCTCTCATTCAAACACAGTTGACATATTTGACAAACACTACATGGATCTCATTTCTGACTTTCACAAACATATCCAGAGGTGATGCTGGTCTATACAGGTGTAAATTACACACGGCTGTGGGTCATTCTATAAATGTTACTGTCTCAGGTGAGCAATCTATTAATACATTTTCTCAGTTTGAAATGTTTAATCAGTTAAACAATAAACATTTAGTTATTTTTTCCCATTGTATTCATAGAAGCAAACCCCCGTGATGGGTGTCAATTGTTATGTATTTCAGAGAGAATCGAAGACACCACAGATTTATATCAGAACAATGAAACAACAAGTAAGAGGAGATTTTCGCTCTTCATAGCTTAGCATGCATTGCACACTGAACAGAAAGGTGCTGCAGCATGAATATACATCAAGGCACACCACAACACAATGCTATGTCACACCTAACTCTGAAACACTGTGGTAACCAGTAACACCCTAACAGCCAGTTAAAACTAGCAACCTAGTATCCCTGTTGAGTCAAACCTCCTCTTCAGGGGTGTAATTTTGATTTTAAATGTGTGTGTGTGTAATTAGGCAGAATTATTTTGCCATTGAAAACAAATTTCCTGCATTTCATATTTTTGAGTCTATAGCTTTTATGAATTCAAATGTGGCGTGGGGGGACATTTCCTCCCTGTTCATAGTGGAAATTAGGCCTCTTTCTCTTATAGACAGTACAGTGAGTCAGAGGGACAGCTTCCTGGAGTGGGTGTGGCCTTATGTTTACTCCTCGGTTGGGATTGTGGTGTTTGTCATCGTGGTGATAACCATATCCATGCTCTCAATGCGTGGCTGTAAAGGTAAGATGATCACGATTACCTCAGCATATTAATACAGACTAATGATGACCATAGTACATTAATACAAACTAATGATGACCATAGTACATTACTACAGACTAATGATGACCATAGTACATTACTACAGACTGATGATGACCATAGTACATTACTACAGACTAATGATGACCATAGTACATTAATACAGACTAATGATGACCATAGTACATTAATACAGACTAATGATGACCATAGTACATTAATACAAACTAATGATGACCATAGTACATTAATACAGACTAATGATGACCATAGTACATTAATACAGACTAATGATGACCATAGTACATTAATACAGACTAATGATGACCATAGTACATTACTACAGACTAATGATGACCATAGTACATTAATACAGACTAATGATGACCATAGTACATTAATACAAACTAATGATGACCATAGTACATTAATACAAACTAATGATGACCATAGTACATTACTACAGACTAATGATGACCATAGTACATTAATACAGACTGATGATGACCATAGTACATTAATACAGACTAATGATGACCATAGTACATTAATACAGACTAATGATGACCATAGTACATTAATACAGACTAATGATGACCATAGTACATTAATACAGACTAATGATGACCATAGTACATTACTACAGACATTTATATCTAGGACATGACATCTAATTTCAATGTTTTGTTCATGATTCCCTTGAAATTGCAGGTGCCTGTCCGGCCAGGAAGTCAAGGAAAGAGGACCAAACAGAGAACCAGGTCAAACAGATATACACTTTACACATCTCCCTTTCATTTAGTCCTATATTAGTACTATTAGTACAGATTCTGAATGGTGTTTAATGTGTTTACAGTATGTAACAGAGTCTTTTGGTGCGCTCCTTGTCTGTCAGTCCCAGGTGTGGCCCACTATAATCAATGGTGGGGTTTGCAAATACACAGAGTATTAAAGTTGCTTACTTGTTGTTGCAGTATATGGCTATACCAATGACCCAGCAAGCATTCCCACGACCCAACCCCCAACCCCACCACAGACGAAGCATCCGATCCCACCAAGCCCAGGACCGGCCCCAAGCCCAGCCCCGGCCCCAAGCCCAGGCACAAGCCCAGCCCACCCCACCGCCGGACTGTATCTATGACAACGCACCTGCCAGGGGCCCACGTGGCACTCATCCGGCACCCGTCCAAGATGCAGCCAATCAGGTAGCTGTCCCGGTGGACAGGGATGATACCTATAGCAACGGGAAGGAGAAAAAGGAAGAAAGTGATATCATGTACGCAGCGCTCAACCATCAGGTAAAGCCTCGAGCCGCACCGCGCCCTGCACAGCCTCAGGAGGAGGGCTCAGAGTACGCAGCCATACGAGTGTCCTGAGCCCTGGAACCAGGAAGTAAAACTTCTCTTCCCAGAGGGCCGCAGTCCTACTGGTCTTTGTTTCTCCCTGATTACGAGAAGGGGGTCGCTGCGTCCCAATATGGCGACCGGAATATGGACGAGTGGGTGTGTCGAAAGGGAAGTAGTGGGCGTGTGGAAAGGAGTGGGTGTGTCAAAGCGCTCTGCTATAGGTTAGACGGTTTTGATTGAGCTGTATTTTTTCTCTTCCGTTTCTTGCCACTCAACCAGACTGTGACACACAACTAGGTGCTATCTACAACCAAAAAGGATTATTTGGCTGTCCTCATCAGAGAACCCTTTGAAGAACCCCCGTTGGTTCCAGATAGAACCCTTCTGGGTTCCATGAAGAACCCTTTCCACAGAGGGTACTACATGGAATCCAAAAGAGTTCTACCTGGAACCAAAAAGGGTTCTCCTATGGGGACAGCCGTAAAACCCTTTTGGAACCCTTTTTTTCTACGAGTGTACCTCACATTGAGCTACCATACTGCGAGTTGGGACTTCTGTTTTTAAGCCAGAGGATGAGTCTGAGTGTTAGAATTACATGAACAATTGTACATTTTCCGGTTTAAAACTGAAGATTGTTTATTGGGGTGGCAGGTAGCCTTGTGGTTAGAGTGTTGGGCCGGTAACCGAAAGGTTGCTAGGTCAAATCCTATATTCTGCCCCTGAACAAGGCAGTTAACCCACTGTTCCTAGGCCGTCATTGTAAATAAGAATTTGTTCTTAACTGACTTGCCTAGTTAAATAAATAAAAAATAAAAAAATGGAAGTATTGATGATGGGTGTACTGTTGCTTTATGGGTTGTACGCATGTTCTTACTGTGACTGTCACCCTGATATATTACTGTGACTGTCACCCTGATATATTACTGTGACTGTCATCCTGATATATTACTGTGACTGTCACTTATGATATATTACTGTGACTGTCACTTATGATATATTACTGTGACTGTCACCCTGATATATTATTGTGACTGTCACCCTGATATATTATTGTGACTGTCATCCTGATATATTACTGTGACTGTCACTCTGATATATTACTGTGACTGACACCCTGATATATTACTGTGACTGACACCCTGATATATTACTGTGACTGTCACTCTGATATATTACTGTGACTGTCACCCTGATATATTACTGTGACTGTCACCCTGATATATTACTGTGACTGTCATCCTGATATATTACTGTGACTGTCACTTATGATATATTACTGTGACTGTCACTTATGATATATTACTGTGACTGTCACCCTGATATATTATTGTGACTGTCACCCTGATATATTATTGTGACTGTCATCCTGATATATTACTGTGACTGTCACTCTGATATATTACTGTGACTGACACCCTGATATATTACTGTGACTGACACCCTGATATATTACTGTGACTGACACCCTGATATATTACTGTGACTGTCATCCTGATATATTATTGTGACTGTCATCCTGATATATTACTGTGACTGTCACTCTGATATATTACTGTGACTGACACCCTGATATATTACTGTGACTGACACCCTGATATATTACTGTGACTGTCATCCTGATATATTACTGTGACTGTCACTTATGATATATTACTGTGACTGTCACTTATGATATATTACTGTGACTGTCACCCTGATATATTATTGTGACTGTCACCCTGATATATTATTGTGACTGTCACCCTGATATATTATTGTGACTGTCATCCTGATATATTACTGTGACTGTCACTCTGATATATTACTGTGACTGACACCCTGATATATTACTGTGACTGACAACCTGATATATTACTGTGACTGTCACTCTGATATATTACTGTGACTGTCACCCTGATATATTACTGTGACTGTCACCCTGATATATTACTGTGACTGTCATCCTGATATATTACTGTGACTGTCACTTATGATATATTACTGTGACTGTCACCCTGATATATTATTGTGACTGTCATCCTGATATATTACTGTGACTGTCACTCTGATATATTACTGTGACTGACACCCTGATATATTACTGTGACTGACACCCTGATATATTACTGTGACTGTCACCCTGATATATTACTGTGACTGACACCCTGATATATTACTGTGACTGACACCCTGATATATTACTGTGACTGTCACCCTGATATATTACTGTGACTGACACCCTGATATCTTACTGTGACTGACACCCTGATATATTACTGTGACTGTCACCCTGATATATTACTGTGACTGACACTCGGATATATTACTGTGACTGTCACCCTGATATATTACTGTCACTCTGATATTGGCTACTAGGTAGCTACTTCCCATGCCGTTACCGGACAGTAGTGCCTGTTAAGCGGGAGTGAACGGTACTGTCTCCCGGTGTTGTTGTTTTTCATGCGTACCCTCCCCATTGAGTAGTAGACTGTATGTACTGTATGTATCAAGGTGACATCTAGATGGTTATCAGTATTAGTTACTTCTTGTGTAGGCTGCTATCCTCTTTTAAATAAAATCATTTGAGAGAAAATGTTGCCACGTTAGCTGCCGCCTGTGACATGAATGACCATGATACCAGTGGCGATCGATGCCATTTAAGATTATTTTAACCTTTATTTAACTAGTCAAGTCATTTAAGAACAAATTCATATTTACAATGACGGCCTACACCGGCCAAACCCGGACGACGCTGGGCCAATTGTGCGCAACCCTATGGGACTACTAATCACGGCCGGTTGTGATACAGCCTGGAATCGAACCAGGGTGTCTGTAGCGACACCTCAAGCACTGAGATGCAGTGCCTTAGACCGCTGCACCACTCGGGAGCCCTGATGAGTGATGAGGGAGGACGTCTTTTTTTCTTCTTTCATGAGCATGGCCTTATTTCTATTACGGCTTATTGGATGACTGTCATTCATATTCCATTCACCCAGTTCAATGTAACATCGATAGGTTTAGGCTACTACATGATAGTCAAATTTTCCCTGTACCCATCATGAGGTTTCCTCAACCTATGAATGAAAGCTACAACATGGTGCTCTTTAGGCTACTGTAGACCTACATTGCAAAACAGTGTGTTTTAATCAATTATTTGGTGACGTGAATATATTTAGAATATTTTTTTCTAAAAAGGCTAACTTTTTAAAAATGTTTTACTATTTAATTTATTATGAAATTCACTAAGGAAGATGTTCCTCCCCTTCCTCCTCTGAGGAGCCTCCACTGCATGATACCCATTAGGAAGCAGGCATGTCGATACAACCCTGGTGCGCTGGTCCAGCTTATCGACTCGTCTTGCAGCCCAATCAGCCACGTGAAACAGTATTCAGTGGCAACAAATCTGCCCAATTAGCTGATTTCGCTTTCCATACACCCACTCTCCCATACTTCTGTCGCCATGTTGGGCTGCAGATACCCATACTTCTGTCGCCATGTTGGGCTGCAGATACCCATACTTCTGTCGCCATGTTGGGCTGCAGATACCCATACTTCTGTCGCCATGTTGGGCTGCAGATACCCATACTTCTGTCGCCATGTTGGGCTGCAGATACCCATACTTCTGTCACCATGTTGGGCTGCAGATACCCATACTTCTGTCGCCATGTTGGGCTGCAGATACCCATACTTCTGTCGCCATGTTGGGCTGCAGATACCCATACTTCTGTCACCATGTTGGGCTGCAGATACCCATACTTCTGTCGCCATGTTGGGCTGCAGATACCCATACTTCTGTCGCCATGTTGGGCTGCAGATACCCATACTTCTGTCGCCATGTTGGGCTGCAGATACCCATACTTGGTATAACAGAAATCGATCAGCTGGCTGCCTCTGAACTTTGAACTTCTACCAATGATAACATCAGCCTTAACTATGGTCTTTTGGATAAAACTTTCTTACAGAGGTTGATTCTTGAGGCCTACATGAAATATTCTACTGCACTGTAATCACGTGAAAATCAGTTGACTGTGAATGTAACTGTGATTGATTGTTTTTTTTAATGCATTTTTTTGTGATTGCGTGTTACCTATTTAAACAAATAATCAGATTTGATTTACTATAATATCATTTTCACTGCAATATTACTATTCTCCATTCCTTACTGTAATCAACCAGTTTCAGTGAAATCACTGTGAGTGATGACAATCCCCTGGCCTTGGGTTTAGTTGAGGTGTTACTGTCGTTATGCAGGGTGTTTTGCAGTTTACCTCTTGTGCTGGGATGTGATTAGGAGGTTTCCTGTGCTACACAAACCAAAAACCCCACATGCTGCAGCACACAGTTACATATCCTGTGATGCAGTGAGAAGCTTTCTCTCTCTGTGGTGTGTGTGTGTGTGTGTGTGTGTGTGTGTGTGTGTGTGTGTGTGTGTGTGTGTGTGTGTGTGTGTGTGTGTGTGTGTGTGTGTGTGTGTGTGTGTGTGTTCATGCCTGATCTACTGTTCCTGCATGTGTGTGCATGTATTATCCCAGCTAGCACATAATGTTCTGAGAACCATATATTTCTTAGACCTTGATGAGAGTATGCTTGTCCTATGATTATTTTGCACACATCCTTGCCACAATGTTCTGGGAATGGTGCAGGATACCCAGCTAGCACATAACGTTCTAAGAACCATACTTCAGCATAATGTTTTCTGCAGGTTTCCTCATGGTTCTATTTAAAGGAAAAATCCACCCAAAACCACTCATTCCTATAATTTACAGTGTTGCATAACACTAATATGTGAGAACAATATTTTTTGTGAACACATTTTTTATTTTGTCGTTATAATAAAGTTGGTAGCAACGGGAAAATCATTGTGGAAATCTGTTGCAGCTCAAGATGACTAAAAAACCCACAATGCAATGCTCTCTCTATGGGCTGGCTGGCTAGTAGCTAGCTAGCAAACGTAGCTACACACAATAATACCAAAGTCAATATCAGCATGTGAAGTAGCTAGTTGGCTTTATAATTGCCTAAACAAACTGCAATATTAATTTAGGAGTCTACAATCTCACCATGTTAAACATGCAGATCGATGTGCCTCAGAGTGGAGTCTGACATTCACAACGGCACCATGCAATGCACCCTGGACTGAAGAGGCAGATAAATAGGAGAAATGTGTTAGACCCTCTGTTAAATTACACATTTCTCCAGGTAGGAATATCGTGAAAATATGATCAATGGCTCATTGGAGAGAAGACTACCTCCCACGTTATGACATCGGCCAGTATTAGAATCTGACACGTATGATAGACGTTTTAACGATCTAAAAGTCAGATTCCTATTAACTTCCAGTGTAGTGAGAGACACTTTAACACAATGCTACATCATACTGGCCGAAGTTCTGCCTGCTTGAACGGCAATAACTCAGATACACATGAAAACATGAAATGACCCAGGGAATCGATAGAACATCACTCAGAGACGCACAAAAACATTCTAACATTCAAAATGGGTGAATCTTTACTTTAAAGTCATGTTCTCAGAACATTAAGAAAACTTTCCATAAAAATCACAAGCAAACATTAGTAACATTCTAAGAATGTTATTTAAAAACATATACATTCCATTCTCAACATCAACAAAACTCTCTCTGTACTCTATCTTGTTAAGTGTGTTCAGGTGTGTTGACCTTAATGGGTGCTTGTTTCCTTTGAAATGGGGTCTGTTTGAATAGATTAAAATGAACGGCTTTGTATCAGTACAAATACATGGCATGCTAGCTCCATCTTGGTGGCGCAGTGGACTAATTCCAAAACCTTCGGGAACCGTAGTAAACGTTCTCAGAACCTCCCTGTAAGCTACAAATGAACATTCCCAGAAAGTTTTCACTTTCTGTTTTACCGGTCAGGAAATGTATGTCTTCCTTCGCAGAAGCAATTTGAAACCAAAAACGCACGTTCCCCGGACTTCCAAGTAACCGCATTTAGTAGACTGGATGTGAGTGTTTATGTGCTTGCATGAGTGTGTTATGTGATTGCATGAGTTACTATATGTGATTGTGATCTCCTAACCATCACAAAGACACAGGGCCTTGAACAGGAAACACAGGGCTGACCACAGTGTCGTGAAGTACACCTGACATGGTGGGATTGAGACTGTGTTGTTTTACAGCACAGGTGTCAAACTCATTCCACGGAGGGCCGAGTGTCTGCGGGTTTTTGTTCCTCCCGTCTACTTCACTGTAAAAACAGAAAGTCTCAAAACACCATGCATGATTGTGTAACGAAACCATGGAAAATAGTGCACCTAAGCTGAGATTTGGTGTTTGGAAGGTGTTTGAATGTAAACCCAATGAGAGTGTTTTAAATACAGAGAATGTGTTTTAAAACAGAAATGAAGTACTTTGAAAGACCCAAAGTGGTTCATCAACCTGACTTGGTGTTTTTAAGAGAGTGTTGTGAAAACACTTTTTGTGGTTTCAGTGCATGTAAAAGGCAGCATCAAAACACAAAAACAGTTTTTCTCATGCAATTAATAGTTTATAAATGCAAATGGTTTATAATCCTAAATATTGATTGATGATAAGGTCCTATGGAGAATATTTTTTGTGGAGTTCTACCTTTATTTTTTTTCAATGCTTTTATTTAGACAGATTAGAATCAGGAGGTGCAGTAAAATGGTGCATTTTGTTGGAATTTTACCCACTCACCCACACAGCCACACTGTAAGAATTATTCAGGGGCGAATTGAAATTGAACCACCCCTCCTCCCCAAAAAAGAATACATTTACTTAATCAAAATGAATGCAAGTTGTGCAGAGCCCAAAGAACGGGGTTGAATTCCCCGCTCCAAGCCTTCAATCTGTTTCTCCCACCTATCTGTATCCTCTCTGGCATTTCATAACTGTCTCAATAAAGTCAAAATACCTCAAAAATATCTTTACAAAAAATGTATGCAATCATATTAATGATTTGTTAATTTCATTTTAACAAAATAATGTAAGAATAAATCCAACTTAACATGTTGCTCAAAATGTCAGTATCTTTCATGACTATAACCAAAGAGAGAAAATTAGTGATTGAACTCATTAGAAGTCTGGTTTTAATCATGTTGCATTTTCTATCTTGTCACGTGACTCTGATTTTAGAGGATTGTGTGTAATTTTTTTCTTTTTGACTTTATGATTTTTTCACACAATGATTCATGCATATTTGATGAAATCCAAGTAGATTTCTATATTAGTATTGAGCTTGTGCCATGAAGTGTGATGGATCATGATATCTAAACCGTCAAATTGACGTTCAATGAGGACAGCACCCATTCCCACATTCAAGATTATTAATGGTGAAGTGTAGAATCCCACATTTTTGCAGTTCAACCTCCAGTTACTGCTGGTGACTTGAACACTGTGCTTGACAATGCCTGCCCAAAATGGTATATAATGTCAAATGATCAAATACATAACAATGTTAAACATTAAGGCACTTCAGAGAAAGGGATCTAATTCTGCACTAGACAGGATTCAAAACATCACAATGGAGTTTAGAAGCTTTAAATAGAGGAAAGAGAAGGGATCTAATTCTGCACTAGACACGATTCAAAACATCAGAATGGAGTTTAGAAGCTTTAAATAGAGGAAAGAGAAGGGATCTAATTCTGCACTAGACAGGATTCAAAATATCAGAATGGAGTTTAGAAGCTTTAAATAGAGGAAAGAGAAGGGATCTAATTCTGCACTAGACAGGATTCAAAACATCACAATGGAGTTTAGAAGCTTTAAATAGAGGAAAGAGAAGGGATCTAATTCTGCACTAGACAGGATTCAAAACATCAGAATGGAGTTTAGAAGCTTTAAATAGAGGAAAGAGAAGGGATCTAATTCTGCACTAGACAGGATTCAAAACATCAGAATGGAGTTTAGAAGCTTTAAATAGAGGAAAGAGAAGGGATCTAATTCTGGACAGGACTTGAAAAACCAAAATAGTGTTTTCAACCTTTTCTGTGAGTGCTCCCAGTCTGGCAAGGTGCTGCACACCACACCGTGTCATGTTTCAAAACATCTCAGGATGATGTGTTTCAACACTCCAGCAAAGTTAAGGTTTCGTCTCCTTCAATTTGGTGGCAGCTCAGTTGCCACTAGTTTTGGCATTACAAAGTACTTCATTTTAACAATGTTGATTTATAAATGAAGGTCACTAATTAGTAAGGAACTCCCCTCACCTGGTTGTCTAGGTCTTAATTGAAAGGATAAAACCAAAAGCCTGCAGACACTCAGCCCTCCATGGAAGGAGTTTGACACTCCTGCAGCACAGTATTGTAGACAAGGTGAACCATGGGTGCACTGGTCATCTGACACCATGATTTAAAGAAACAGTAACCACTTAGCTGACTGGCATGTTTAGGCCAGTAATGGGACTTTACCTCTCAATACCATCATGCACATTTACGTAGACACTCTTATCCAGAGCGACATACATTTTCAACACTTTTTTTGTGCCATGCTCTACTGAGCTGCACGGAACACATACATGATAATGTTGTGTGTGATCACATCATAAAGGCTGTATTGTGAACACAGTTAACCCCACAAGGCATCATACTCTGACAAGTTCTTTTTTCTTTTATAGCAAGTCTAACCTGAGAATCTGCATTGTCTCCAGGTCTCTCTTGAAAAATAGATTTGTTTTATATCAACGAGAGTAACCTGGTTAAATAAAGGTTAAATACATTTTAAATAAGTGTTAATCCTTCCATGGTGCTGCTTGTATAAGACACTGCTTTGCTGTTCTCTCACTGAGTGTACTGGAACAGAACAGCAATGATGATTGCCATTGACTGGCTATTTAAAATGAGACTTTTTATAAAATATGTGTTGTTGCTTTTTTAAATGTATTATTCAATAAATGTATGATATTTTCTGAACGGCGAACTGTCCTAAATGATGAACTGTACATGAATTAGGATGAAGCTATGTATTATGTTTTGTTTAACTGCGTCTGAACTGCATATACAGTTAACCTGATTATTAAGCCTGTATGTTTTTTCCCAACCAAAACATGAGTGACATTTAAGACAGTCAGATAGGGAAGCACCTGTTCCCCTACAGACTATGCTCCCCCATGCTCAACGTCTCAACGTCCCACTGAATCCGGGAAATGAGCCATTTCAGTTCAAAACAGTGATCCAAAACTTAGACCACGCGGTGATTCTCTGGTCTCAACCACTTCAGTCCCGTGGTGTGAGGTGGACGTAGGTTGTTCCTGCCACCTCTCTGTGGTCTGTGAGTGGAAATAACTGTTGAAGCCTGACTCTGATAGCACCCTCCCTCCCCCCCACACAGACAGACACGTGGATGGGGTTTAGGCTGGGTTTCTGTAGAAGCACTTTGTGACATCTGCTGATGTAAAAAGGGCTTTATAAATACATGTGATTGATATGTGCACCCACCAAGTGCTACTATACAGCAACACCCAGACTGTGTGGCTGACCCCTGAACCCTGAAACTGAGGAGGAGAGGATGTATAGACCTACACCTACAGTAGACTGTGTGGCTGACCCCTGACCTCTGACACTGAGGAGGGGAGGATGTGTAGACCTACACCTACAGTAGACTGTGTGGCTGACCCCTGACACTGAGGAGGGGAGGATGTGTAGACCTACACCTACAGAAGACTGTGTGGCTGACCCCTGACCCCTGACACTGAGGAGGGGAGGATGTGTAGACCTACACCTACAGTAGACTGTGTGGCTGACCCCTGACCCCTGACACTGAGGAGGGGAGGATGTGTAGACCCTACAGTAGACTGTGTGGCTGACCCCTGACTCCTGACACTGAGGAGGGGAGAATGTGTAGACCTACACCGACAGCAGAATGTGTGGCTGACCCCTGACCTCTGACACTGAGGAGGGGAGAATGTGTAGACCTACACTGACAGCAGAATGTGTGGCTGACCCCTGACCTCTGACACTGAGGAGGGGAGGATGTGTAGACCTACACCGACAGCAGAATGTGTGGCTGACCCCTGACCTCTGACACTGAGGAGGGGAGGATGTGTAGACCTACACCGACAGTAGACTGTGTGGCTGACCCCTGACACTGAGGAGGAGAGGATGTGTAGACCTACACCTACAGTAGACTGTGTGGCTGACCCCTGACACTGAGGAGGGGAGGATGTGTAGACCTACACCGACAGCAGAATGTGTGGCTGACCCCTGACCTCTGACACTGAGGAGGGGAGGATGTGTAGAAGTGAGAAAAACAACACCTGAAAAGATTTTGAGCAGAAAGCTTTCCATGAACATTTATTTTTAAATCACCCTCATCATAAGGCAATCAATAAAGTCTAGCTGGGGTGTGTGTGCGTGTTTGTGTGCGTGTGTTGGTACTATACAAGCACCATAACAGGGGAAGGCGAGTCAGGGGGGACAACTTCCTCCTGTTATTCTCATGTCTCAATTCCCTGTTCTGCTCTCAGGAGGAAGTTGGATATTTCACATACTTTTACTGGTAAACGAGTGTGTCTGAAAAATGTGCTTAACTGACATCAGAGGACCAAGATTAGAGATCTGAAAACTATATAAATACAAAACAGGTGGACTGTCTTAAATTCTCTTCTATTAGAACCCCCACTACAGAGGTAACGCTGTAGGGGGTAATTAAAGGGTTCATTTACAGAAGATCATCTAGAGTGCCCTCTAGTGGATGTATAGTATATAGAACACAATTAGCTAAACCTCCCACTAAGCTGTTATCTTGTTTCGGACTGGTTGTTATGAACGGATTCAATCCACATGTATTCGTCTAGTTTCAACATGAGACCATGATCTGCTGCTCGGGCTCAGGTTAAGAGGCATGGTATGACCCTTAAAATATGTAGGTCCCACATAAAACCAGGCATAACCTTTAAGGCATAATGAAGCCCTATAGATGCTTCATAAGTCATCCATAAGCCAATGTGATGCTATATAAACGGGTAGAAAAAAGGTTATGCCACATTTGGTAAAGAACCAGGTGTACAGTCAGATCTGTCACATGACCCTTTGTAGTGCTTATGAAGACTTTACAAATTTATGTCATGTTATGTCAACTCAAATGAAGAAAAAACACATTCAATATAATGATAAATGTCTTTGGTCTAACAGAGTTGGATATAATGATAAATGTCTTTGGTCTAACAGAGTTGGATATAATGATAAATGTCTTTGGTCTAACAGAGTTGGATATAATGATAAATGTCTTTGGTCTAACAGAGTTGGATATAATGATAAATGTCTTTGGTCTAACAGAGTTGGATATAATGATAAATGTCTTTGGTCTAACAGAGTTGGATATAATGATAAATGTCTTTGGTCTAACAGAGTTGGATATAATGATAAATGTCTTTGGTCTAACAGAGTTGGATATAATGATAAATGTCTTTGGTCTAACAGAGTTGGATATAATGATAAATGTCTTTGGTCTAACAGAGTTGGATATAATGATAGCGGAAGGTGGTGGCTTTGGTCTAACAGAGTTGGATATAATGATACATGTCTTTGGTCTAACAGAGTTGGATATAATGATACATGTCTTTGGTCTAACAGAGTTGGATATAATGATAAATGTCTTTGGTCTAACAGAGTTGGATATAATGATACATGTCTTTGGTCTAACAGAGTTGGATATAATGATACATGTCTTTGGTCTAACAGAGTTGGATATAATGATAAATGTCTTTGGTCTAACAGAGTTGGATATAATGATAAATGTCTTTGGTCTAACAGAGTTGGATATAATGATACATGTCTTTGGTCTAACAGAGTTGGATATAATGATACATGTCTTTGGTCTAACAGAGTTGGATATAATGATAAATGTCTTTGGTCTAACAGAGTTGGATATAATGATAAATGTCTTTGGTCTAACAGAGTTGGATATAATGATAAATGTCTTTGGTCTAACAGAGTTGGATATAATGATAAATGTCTTTGGTCTAACAGAGTTGGATATAATGATAAATGTCTTTGGTCTAACAGAGTTGGATATAATGATAAATGTCTTTGGTCTAACAGAGTTGGATATAATGATAAATGTCTTTGGTCTAACAGAGTTGGATATAATGATAAATGTCTTTGGTCTAACAGAGTTGGATATAATGATAAATGTCTTTGGTCTAACAGAGTTGGATATAATGATAAATGTCTTTGGTCTAACAGAGTTGGATATAATGATAAATGTCTTTGGTCTAACAGAGTTGGATATAATGATAAATGTCTTTGGTCTAACAGAGTTGGATATAATGATAAATGTCTTTGGTCTAACAGAGTTGGATATAATGATAAATGTCTTTGGTCTAACAGAGTTGGATATAATGATACATGTCTTTGGTCTAACAGAGTTGGATATAATGATAAATGTCTTTGGTCTAACAGAGTTGGATATAATGATAAATGTCTTTGGTCTAACAGAGTTGGATATAATGATAAATGTCTTTGGTCTAACAGAGTTGGATATAATGATAAATGTCTTTGGTCTAACAGAGTTGGATATAATGATAAATGTCTTTGGTCTAACAGAGTTGGATATAATGATAAATGTCTTTGGTCTAACAGAGTTGGATATAATGATAAATGTCTTTGGTCTAACAGAGTTGGATATAATGATACATGTCTTTGGTCTAACAGAGTTGGATATAATGATACATGTCTTTGGTCTAACAGAGTTGGATATAATGATACATGTCTTTGGTCTAACAGAGTTGGATATAATGATACATGTCTTAGTTTCAAAAGGCAACAGAGTAAACTGCAACAATGAATTTGATAATGAAGATCAACAGAGTGAAATAAAGAGCATCTCTGGATGGTTTAATTGTCCATGTAGGTCCTGTAATAGTGCATTACATACTGTACATACAGCGCCTTCAGAAAGTATTCACACCCCTTGACTTACTCCACATTTGGTTGTGTTACAGCCTGAATTCAAAAAGGTATTAAATAGATTTTTTTCTCTCTGTTACATCTGCTCCTGCCATGCCATCTACTTCTCATCCTGTGTCTCCCTAACCTGCCGCCACTTCCCCAGTGCTCTCTCCCTCTGTGTGTGTGTGTGTGTGTGTGTGTGTGTGTGTGTGTGTGTGTGTGTGTGTGTGTGTGTGTGGAGACAGGTATGCTGGAGGCGGAGCAGATCCCTACCAGCTGCAACATGTTCCATAATCAAGCCTTTACAAATACTCAGCCCTGCCACTTCCACACTGCTAGTTTGTAGACTCTGCTCAGTCTGCGGTTCAAGCTGTTTGTTCCTGCATAGATCTTGTTATTCTCTTGTGCCTGGTTTTCCCTAGCCTGACTCTGCTTTTCTCTCCGCTACAGTTCCGTCCGCTCTGACTCTGGTCACTGTCTCCAGTCACTCGTCTCGTCAGTCCTGCTTCCCTGCCCTGGACCCCCGCACTACTGCTTCCTTGGATTCTGCTCTGGACTTGCTTACCCTGCCCCTACTCTCCTTGCTTCAGCCTCAGCTCCTGGATCCCTGCTACCCGCCCGAGCTTCCCCTGGCCTGCACCCCCCCCCCATCCCCCCCGCCCCGCTTTTCAATAAATACCTTATCCCTGTCTCCACGTCAGAGTCTGCACTTGGGTTCACCTGCTCCGCCCCGTGAAACACTCTCTTACCCAATCTACACATAATACCCAATAATGACATAAAGTGAACATATGTTTATAGACATTTTTTGATGTCTATGTGTTGAAAATGAAATTGTGAAATATGCCATTTACATTAGTATTCCCACCCCTGAGTCATTACATGTTAGAATCACCTTGCCAGTGATTACAGCCATCAGTCTTTCTGGGTGAGTCTAGAGTTTTTCACACCTGGATTGTACAATATTTGTGCATTATTCTTTAATAAATTATTCAAGCTTTGTTAAGTTGGTGGTTGATCATTGCTAGACAGCCATTTTCAAGTCTTTGTGACGTGGTGAGGTTGGACCCAGGTGCAGAGAAGAGACCAGACCAGGAATCAGTGGTTAAGGATAAACATAATACTTTACTGAGAAACGGTAGTCGCAGGATCACAGTAAGCATAGATGATTAGATGTTAAAATGGTGCTGGAATAGTGGAGGCAGCGCATGTTTTCTTACGACTTGCGGTAACTCTCTGTGGTTCTAAATCAATAGTTTAGTAGTCTGAAAATGTCTGAAAAATGTACTTGTTCTACCATGCTGTAGGTCATGTAACTGTTTGTTACATGCAATAAGCTTTCCAGACAGATGTCGCTCTCCAGTTTTGTGGTGAAACAAAGGTGTGGTTTAATTTATTCTGCCACTGTGTCTTATTGTCTCGGCCTTTAGGCCTATATATCACTGTGTTAAGGCATATGAACTAACAGGTTACAGAGCAAACAATGCAATTATCACAACATATAGGTTGAAAAATTGCTTTTTTCCCCTGGCTTGGCTTCCCCGGTGATTTTACCCACCGCTATTGATCAGCTCTTTTTTGGTGCTCTTATTGGTCAGGCATTGGAAATTCTCCGTGGTCTGTGTTGTTGAATCTGTGTTGGAAATTCACTGCTCGACTGAGGGACCTTACAGATAATTGTATGTGTGGGGTACAGAGATGAGGTAGTCATTACAAAAATCATGTTAAACACTTTTATTGCACACAGAGTCCATGCAACTTATTATGTGACTTGTTAAGCACATTTTTTACTCCTGAACTTATTTTGACTTGCCATAACAAAGAGGTTGAATACTAAATTGACTCAAGACATTTCAGCTTTTCATTTTTAATTACTTTGTAATAGGCCAGTGACACATAATCTCAATTGAATCCATTTTAAATTCAGACTGTAACACAACAACATGTGGAGAAAGACAAAGGGTGATTACTTTCTGAAGCCGCAGTAGATCTATTCACCAGTAATCCTCAGGCATCATTTAGAAACACACAGCTAAGCTCACTATTAGTGCTGTTTGACACTGCAACAGGAATATTCACAGTGTCGTAAGGGACAGCAGACTAAAAAGCTATTCTGATACACACAACCTGCCATCTAATGGCATATTTCATTGACACAATCACGTCAACTTCCATCGTTGTCTAGACTATTTTGGGTAGGCTGATTTGGTGTGACGTTAAACTATAGGGTTTGTAATACTGACTTTAGGAAGATGCTGAAGAGTTTATTGCTAATAAACAGTAGTACTTCATTTGTATTCCTACATCTGTTGTGAGGTTTAAACAGGCTGAAAAGTATGGAACCATTTTCCTGCTATAATTCCACCTTCAATTCAAATGGGCAGATGGTAGGAATATGCTTCAACAGGAAAGGCACACACGAGACAGACATTATGTCATACCCTGTTGTAAATATGTAAGTTAAATATTGAGCATGAGAAATATATATGATATTGTTTGTATTCTAAATGTCATCTAGCTAGCTGTAATATACATGGCAAGTTGCAATTGTATTTTAATACTGGAACTCCCATGAAGTCAACTTGTGTGTTTTTGAGTCATAAAATAAAGATATCTCTCTCTCTCGCTCTCTCTCACACACACACACACACACACACACACACACCCCCCCCCCCCCCCCCCCCCCCATAACAGCAGCAAAATTACACAAACAAATAACAGGAGAACTCCTACACAAAAAAGCAGCCTGGTCCTTAAACACACTGTAACTGTTAAAAAACATTACAGTGTGTAATGAGAACGTTTTTGCGAACATATCATTTAAAAACCTCCTACTAAGTGTCTCTATATCTACTGTTAATAGAAACATGGCTTTAGTGTTGTTGATGTTGTTGTCACTTGTGGGATGAAGGTTTATGTCCAGTTCACCCAGTGGGGCCTGGGGAACTGTTGGTGATGTGTAGTACTGTAGTGAGCTGTTCCTCCTAACAGACATGGAGCGTATGGTGATGTGTAGTACTGTAGTGAGCTGTTCCTCCTAACAGACATGGAGCGTATGGTGATGTGTAGTACTGTAGTGAGCTGTTCCTCCTAACAGACATGGAGCGTATGGTGATGTGTAGTACTGTAGGGAGCTGTTCCTCCTAACAGACATGGAGCGTATGGTGATGTGTAGTACTGTAGTGAGCTGTTCCTCCTAACAGACATGGAGCGTATGGTGATGTGTAGTACTGTAGGTGAGCTGTTCCTCCTAACAGACATGGAGCGTATGGTGATGTGTAGTACTGTAGTGAGCTGTTCCTCCTAACAGACATGGAGCGTATGGTGCTGAGGAGCTGATAGGCCTAGCTGGATGACCAGAACTCTGGCTTTTCATCAAAACAGTCCTTCTTCCACCATTCCAGGTCAAATCTCAATCTGGATGGTGGGAGAGCGAGAGGGTGGGAGGAGGGGGGGCAGAGAGAGGGGGGAGAGACACAGCGAGAGAGAGAGAGAGAGAGACAATTAGACCAAACCAAATCATGAGAATACAAAAAGTTAATTACTTGACACATTGGAAAGAATTAACAAAAAAACTGAGCAAACTAGAATGCTATTTGACCCTAAACAGAGAGTACACAGTGGCAGAATACCTGACCACAGTGACTGACCCAAACTTAAGGAAAGCTTTGATAATGTACAGACTCAGTGAGCATAGCCTTGCTATTGAGAAAGGCCGCCGTAGGCAGACCTGGCTCTCAAGAGAAGACAGGCTATGTGCACACTGCCCACAAAATGAGGTGGAAACTGAGCTGCACTTCGTAACCTCCTGCCAAATGTATGACAATATTAGAGACCCATATTTCCCTCAGATTATACAGATTCACAAAGAATTAGAAAACAAACCCGATTTTGATAAACTCCCATATCTACTGGGTGAAATACCACAGTGTGACATCACATCAGCAAGATTTGTGACCTGCTGCCACAAGAAAAGGTCAACCAGTGAAGAACAAACACCATTGTAAATACAACCCATATTTATGTTTATTTATTTTCCCTTTTGCACTTCCCTTTTGTACTAACCATTTGCACATCGTTACAACACTGTATATATACATAATATGACATTTGTAATGTCTTTAGTCTTTTGGAACTTCTGTGAGTGTAATGTTTTCTGTTCATTTTTATTGTTTATTTCACTGTGTATATTATCTACCTCACTTGCATTGGCAATGTTAACATATGTTTCCCATGCCAATAAAGCCCCTTGAATTGAAATGAGATAGAGAGGGGGGTGGGTGGGAGGAGGGGGGGCAGAGAGGCGGGGGAGACACAGTGAGAGAGAGAGAGAGAGAGAGAGAGAGAGAGAGAGAGAGAGAGAGAGAGAGAGAGAGAGAGAGAGAGAGAGAGAGAGTGTGTAGGAGGGGGGGCAGAGAGAGAGATATTTAATTCATCATCATATCCAAAGACGAGGTGTTATTGTGCTAGTTCTCCCATCATCTACTCCACAGTTTCAACTCAAAACAACAGTCCCCTGTCAGTCAGTCACTCCCTCTTCCTGACACTCTAATGTCGGAGTAGAGACTTCCTCTGGTTTGCTTAAGGAGCAGGACCAAACCTTGTCATATTATTCTTCCTGAAAGTGATTAAATCATGTAATGTTCCCTGCCAAACTCATCATAACATCCTGGCCAAGTGTGACACTCATCCAGACACATTATAGAGCAGTGGATGCTGGAATGGCATCAAACAGTGGAGGCTGGAATGGAATCAAACAGTGGAGGCTGGAATGGCATCAAACAGTGGAGGCTGGAATGGCATCAAACAGTGGAGGCTGGGATAGCATCAAACACCTGGCAACCACGTGTTTGATGTATTTGATACCATTCCACTCATTTCGCTCCAGTCATTACCCCGAGCCCGTCCGACCCAATTAAGGTGCCACCAACCTCCTGTGTTATAGAGGGTGTCTACAGTACACTCATTCCACCCATTTCCAGGAACATAGGAAACCCCAAAACACACAACCTTCCCTGAAAGACCACATGCACACTTAGAACTCATCAACTACTTCTCAGATAGAGTTCAGTGTGTCAAATCAGAGGGCCTGTTGTCCGGACCTCTGGCAGTCTCTATGGGGGTGCCACAGGGTTCAATTCTCGGGCCAACTCTCTTCTCTGTATACATCAATGATGTCGCTCTTGCTGCTGGTGATTCTTTGATCCACCTCTACGCAGATGACACCATTCTGTATACCTCTGGCCCTTCTTTGGACACTGTGTTAACTAACTTCCAGATGAGCTTCAGTGCCATACAACTCTCCTTCCGTGGCCTCCAACTGCTCTTAAATGCAAGTAAAACTAAATGCATGCTCTTCAACCGATCGCTGCCCGCACCTGCTCGCCCGTCCAGCATCACTACTCTGGACGGTTCTGACTTAGAATATGTGGACAACTACAAATACCTAGGTGTCTGGTTAGACTGCAAACTCTCCTTCCAGACTCACATTAAACATCTCCAATCCAAAATTAAATCTAGAATCGGTTTCTTATTCCGCAACAAAGCACCCTTCACTCATGCTGCCAAACATACCCTCGTAAAACTGACTATCCTACCGATCCTTGACTTCGGCGATGTCATTTACAAAATAGCCTCCAACACTCTACTCAACAAATAGGATGCAGTCTACCACAGTGCCATCTGTTTTGTCACCAAAGCCCCATATACTACCCACCACTGCAACCTGTACGGTCTTGTTGGCTGGCCCTCGCTTCATACTCATCGCCAAACCCACTGGCTCCAGGTCATCTACAAGTCTCTGCTAGGTAAAGCCCCGCCTTATCTCAGCTCACTGGTCACCATAGCAGCACCCACCTGTAGCACGCGCTCCAGCAGGTATATCTCACTGTTCATCCCCAAAGCCAATTCTTCCTTCGGCCGCCTCTCCTTCCAGTTCTCTGCTGCCAATGACTGGAACGAACTGACAAAAATCACTAAGGCTGGAGACTCATATCTCCCTCACTAGCTTTAAGCACCAGCTGTCAGAGCAGTTCACAGATCACTGCACCTGTACATAGCCCATCTGTAAACAGCCCATCTATCTATCTACCTCATCCCCATACTGTATTTATTTATTTATCTTGCTTCTTTGCACCCCATTATCTCTACTTGCACATTCATCTTCTGCACATTCTACCATTCCAGTGTTTAATTGTTATATTGTAATTTCTTCGCCACCACGGCTTATTTATTGCCTTACCTCTCTTATCCTACCTCATTTGCACATGCTGTATTTAGATTTTTCTACTGTATTATTGATTGTATGTTTGTTTATTCCATGTGTAACTCTGTGTTGTTGTATGTGTCGAACTGCTTTGCTTTATCTTGGTCAGGTCGCAGTTGCAAATGAGAACTTGTTCTCAACTAGCGTACCTGGTTAAATAAAGGTGAAATAAATAAATAAATAAAAAGAAGTAAAGCATGGCTGAAATTCCATAGTAGTGTACGTTTGTGAGTGTGGGATAGTCAGTGGTGGTTTATCAGTAAAATAGGCATCAACTTTAAAAAATATATTTTACTTTCTTTGCCTTGAAAAGTAAATGAACATGTACAGGCAACCACCAGCAGGTGTCTCCTAACCATCCAATAAGAGGATCTCTAACCAGGTTGCCAGATTGGTGATAGATGACCATGCTTAACGGTTAAGATAACGTGAAGGTGATACAACTAAAAATGTTATTTCCCTTCTTCTCTTAGACTGTTTCTGAAACTGTCTTCCCTACTTCCCCACAACCAATCAGAGTTGTGCCGACAGTGCTGCACTCATGGCGAGGTAAGGTCGGTTGAGCATGTTTGTGTGCCGGACAGGATATGGTTACTCCCCGCACTTCCTCCTGTGTTGCAGATTAAAAGTGCCCTATGCAAACTTACCCTTTCATCAAATAACATAAGTTCTTATCTGGACTTTACTTTCTGCATGACTGGCTGAAGTTCATATCCTACAAGATACACATTAAACCTTTTAACAGTATGTCTGATGACCGGGTCTCCTGCGTGCCACGACTATGTTATCATACAAACGCTAACTCTGTGTAGACATAAATAGAACTGGAGAATTTGACTGGAATACCTTTAGTTCTGGGTTGGGTTCTATTTCCCAGCTGTATTTGAAGCAGACAGACACCACTTTGGCCCATTGATTTAGTAGAACCATAGTAGAACCACAGAAACCCACTTGTGGTTCCATGCTGCTCCCAGTCTCTCCCCACACATGTCAATAATCTACTCCACCATCCAGACTAGCCACATCTCTGAGCTCCAAAAGTATTGGTACAGTGACAAATGTTTTGTTGTTTGTGATTTGAAATGATACAATGACTATGAGGTTAAAGTGCAGACTGTCAGGTTTCATTTGAGGGAATTTTTTTATCTATTTATTTTTGAACCGTTTAGAAATTACAGCACTTTTTGTACATAGTCCACCCATTTTAGGGGACCAAAAGTATTGGGACAAATTCACTTGTAAGTAGTCAAAAGTTTAGTATTTGGTCCCATATTCCTAGCACACAATGATTTCATCAAACTCTGACTCTATAAACTTGTTTGGATGCACTTGCTGTTTGTTTAGGTTGTGTTTCAGATTATTTTGTGCCCAATAGAAATGAATGGTAAATAATGGATTGAGTCACTTTTATTGTAAATAAGAATAGAATGTTTCTTAACACTTCTACATTGATGTGGATGCTACCATGGTTAAAGATAATCCTGAACGAATCCTGAATAATGATGAGTGAGAAAGTTAGACGCACAAATATCATATTTTCAAATTGGACAAAGGTAATTGTCAATTATGAGATTATATTAGATCAATTAGAGAAGCCATCTCTCATTCCATCGCAAGTGTTGGTGTAATTTCAGCCGCTGACATACAGTTGTTCGACCTATAATACAACACAGTGGGAGATAAATCTGAAATCAGAGATGCAGGTGCCTCTCTTGATACAACAACCTCACAGCAACGTCATAATCAAAACCGTCTTCTGACCCCAGCAAGTGTTTGGTCATGTCACTCTGCACAATGTCATTGAGGGCACAGCAATGCGTGAGGGCCGGGCTAGCATGCGGCAGGAACAGTTTGAGAAAAAGAGAGGCGTTGTTATCCACTGGGCAGTTTGTCAGATTTTGGGTTCTTTCTGCCCCCTCTTCCCTCCTCCTGGCCCCTTGTGTGAATCTGGCTCCAAGTAGCGGATTAGAGAGAGTCCTTTCTACTGAGAAACTAGCACTGGACAGCCAGCACAACCACTTGTTATTCTGGGGGGAGAGGAGCACGAATCATAGACAACACTTAAAACAAACTCAATTAGTAAAAATAAATGACCTCTGTGGTGTTTTTTGGCAGGGGTGACAGTAGGTCACCTCTAAGTTCTGTACACACATTAAAATCATAGCGAGTTACATTTACTCACACATATTCTATTTACCAATCAGAATATTTCTCATAATGACTTTATGAGAAACAGCTATGCAAAGTAAATTATGACCTCCACAGGTAATTGCAGGTAGTGCACTACTTTAGACCAGGACTCATAGTGCACTACTTTAGACCAGGACCCATAGGGCACTACTTTAGACCAGGACTCATAGTGCACTACTTTAGACCAGGACTCATAGTGCACTACTTTAGACCAGGACCCATAGGGCACTACTTTAGACCAGGACCCGTAGGGAATAGGGTGCCATTTGGGACGCATCTGTGGTCTTGAATCCACATCATGATTCAGGGGGTGAACCAACAAGGACATGTCTGCCCTCCAGGATGTTGATTTTGGAGCCATTGCTGGCAGTCTGAGAAAAGTAACTCAACAGGAAATAGTGTTGACTAGTTTGGAGTAGATGAGTACCAGTCTCCTCAACACATCTACCCACATGGCAGAGGTCTTCCTCATCAGTTCCAGCCTTTCTTATCACGTAAGAACACAGCAATGAGGAAGAGCAGCATCGTGATGAAAGCTCTGACCGACCAGTGGGTCAGAACTTATTGAGTCAAGTTGGACACTTTCATCAGCTATGGAAACTAAAATAATTACTAAACCTACGCAGTACGCAAACCATGGACGGTTCGTTCAATGACCCTTAAACTTTACAAGAGTGCAAAAGAGATCCGCCGAATCCGATCAACTTTTAAAATGTCTTGACCCATCTGTAAGAATTGAGAAATCAAATTGTCCCTATTGCTAAATGCTAGACCACTTCTAAGATATGGCTATGAGCCAACAGAGCCAACACTCATGGACTGTCATTATAATTCCTCCACAACCCTACCTGGCTTATCTTGACACCTCAGTGCCAGACTCAGCAGCAGTGTTTTGCAGACTACACCTCTCTCAGAATAAGTTGACATACCACTCACCCCTCCCACCACTGCTTATCATAGACCACAGTAACCCCAGAACCACTTCCCTCTCATTGGCTAAATCTTATCATTAGTGAGCGTAATGAGCCTCTTCAGTTTGAACATGTTGAGACGTAAACATGTTGAAACGGCAGGAGGATTTCGCAGTAGGAATACTGAGTAATACTGTTGTGTTGAATTCCTTGAAGGAACTACCTGAAAGTACTTATACAATTTCCTTTTGAATGCCAGGTAAATACCAATGGAAACTAGTGCTGCCAGAAACTGTCCCCACAGGATTTCACAATCGGAAATAGAACAAAAAAAATGGACCATTCCTGAAATCTCTCTCCTTTGGCCGACCAAAAAGCTAACTTCGACGGCAACTGTTGTTGGTAGTGTGATCTGTTCTGTTTCCTGCATCTACCTGGGAACTGGGAAGTCCTGTTATTATTTCCATTTCACCCAGCCCTGAAGAGGTCATGGGAAAAGGTGTTAGAGGTCAAGGGTCAAGGGAGCGATGATGACAGAGGACTGGCGTGCCCCCTTTCCCTTTCCTGTGGACCTCCCACCTCCATGTTAAAAGATGTCATCACTCTCAAAGAGTTATCCTTTTGAGTCATGTTTCCTTACCTTTGTGACATTGGTTTTGTGATTTAGGGGAATGGTAACTTTCCATTAGTGTACATTTTGAAGGTCATACTGTTGTGTTTTTGTTTGAAGCTTTGTGCCAGCTGTTACTGAGTGTTCTTTAACAACACTGATAGTCGCAGAAGTTTGAGATACTTGTTACCAAAGAGATAAAACAATTCGTTTTATCAACTGTTATTACTACTCTCTACTAAGCCCCAGAGGACATCCTGAGAGTCCACTGAAGTCACATAGAGATATGATGATGAGGCCTTGACCCCATATCATAAATACTTTATTCATCCCAGAGGGGAAATTTGTTCAATTAAGTTTCCCATACAGTTCAGTTTTTTTCCCCAATACAGTTAAAGTGATTGACCCAAAACTCCCATGCAACTCCCATGCTAACCAGTGGGAGTTGCAATCAAGATGGAGTCGCAATCAATGAAACATTAGAGCTGCCTTCTACCTTTTGTTTACACGACATGGTCCAACCGTGCAAACTCATAGAGCAAGATGCTAACTTTTCCCTCTGAGATTGACAGTTGGCTTTTAGAGATCGTAGATCTCAGGGAAGGTGACGTCACATTCCGATGCTAACAAAAAGGCTCCTCTTCATCAAGAACACATGAAACAACCACAGTAGGAGACAGATGACTAGGGTTATGAGAAGCACTCATAACTTAGCAAACATAACCCTGGTCACATTGTGTCTGCTGTGTCAGTTCTGAAGAGGCTTGTTCCCAGGACTCTTTAATTTATTATATTTTGCTTTATTTCACCTTTATTTAACCAGGTTGGCCAGTTGAGAACAAGTTCTCATTTACAACTGCGACCTGGCCAAGATAAGACAAAGCAGTGTGACAAAAACAACACAGAGTTACACATAAACAGTCAATAACACAATAGAAAAATCTATGTACATTGTGTGCAAATGTAGAAGAGTAGGGAGGTAATGCAAAAAAATAGGCCATAGAGCCGAAATAATTACAATTTAGCATTAACACTGGAGTGATAGATGTGCAGATGATGATGTGCAAGTAGAGATACTGGGGTGCAAAAGAGCAAGAGGATAAATAACAATATGGGGATGAGGTAGTTGGGTGTGCTATTTACAGATTGGCTATGTACAGGTACAGTGATCGGTAAGCTGCTCGGACTGCTGATGCTTAAAGTTAGAGAGGAAGATATAAGACTCCAGCTTCAGTGATTTTTGCAATTCGTTCCAGTCATTGGCAGCAGAGAACTGGAAGGAAAGGCGGCCAAAGGAAGTGTTGGCTTTGGGGATGACCAGTGAAATATACCTGCTGGAGCGTGTGCTACGGGTGGGTGCTGCTATGGTGACCAGTGAGCTGAGATAAGGCAGGGATTTACCTAGCAAAGACTGGAGCCAGTGGGTTTGGCAACAAATATGTAGTGAGGGCCAGCCAACGAGAGCATACAGGTCGCAGTGGTGGGTAGTATATGGGGCTTTGGTGACAAAACGGATGGCACTGTGATCGACTACATCCAGTTTGCAGAGTAGAGTGTTGGAGGCTATTTTGTAAATGACATCGCCGAAGTCAAGGATCGGTAGGATAATCAGTTTTATTTGTAGTTGTCCACATATTCTAAGTCAGAACCGTCCAGAGTAGTGATGCTAGTCGGGCAGGCGGGTGCAGGCAGCGATCGGTTGAAGAGCATGCATTTAGTTTTATTAGCATTTAAAAGCAGTTGGAGGCCTCAGAAGGAGTGTTGTATGGCATTGAAGCTTGTTTGGAGGTTTGTTAACACAGTGTCCAAAGAATGGTGTCGTCTGCTTTGAGGTGGATCAGAGAATCACCAGCAGCAAGAGCGACATCATTGATATATACAGAGAAAAGAGTCGGCCCGAGAATTAAACCCTGTGGCACCCCCATAGAGACTGCCAGAGGTCCGGACAACAGGCCCTCCGATTTGACACACTGAACTCTATCTGAGAAGTAGTTGGTGAACCAGGCGAGCCAGTCATTTGAGAAACCAAGGCTATTGAGTCTGCCGATAAGAATGAGGTGATTGACAGAGTCGAAAGCCTTGGCCAGGTCGATGAAGACGGCTGCACAGTACTGTCTTTTATCGATGGCGGTTATGATATCGTTTAGGACCTTGAGCGTGGCTGAGGTGCACCCATGACCAGCTCGGAAACCAGATTGCATAGTGGAGAAGGTACGGTGGGATTCGAAATGGTCGGTGATCTGTTTGTTAACCTGGCTTTCGAAGATTTTAGAAAGGCAGGGCAGGATGGATATAGGTCTAAAACAGTTTGGGTCTAGAGTGTCTCCCTTTGAAGAGGGGGATGACCGTGGCAGCTTTCCAATCTTTGGGAATCTCAGACGATATGAAAGAGAGGTTGATCAGGCTGGTAATAGGGATTGCAACAATTTCAGCGGATCATTTTAGAAAGAGAGGGTCCAGATTGTCTAGCTCAGGTGATTTGTAGGGATCCAGATTTTGCAGCTCTTTCAGAACATCAGCTGTCTGGATTTTGGTGAAGGAGAAACGGGGAGGGGGGCTTGGGCAAGGTCCTGTTGGCCGGGGTAGGGGTAGCCAGGTGGATAGCATGGCCAGCTGTATAAAAATGCTTATTGAAATTATCGATTATCGTAGATTTATCGGTGGTGACAGTGTTTCCTAGCTTCAGAGCAGTTAGCAGCTGGGAGGAGATGCTCTTATTCTCCATGGACTTTACAGTGTCCCAAAACTTTTTGGAATTAGTGCTACAGGATGCAAATTTCTGTTTGAAAAAGCTAGCCTTAGCTTTCCTAACTGACTGAGTATATTGGTTCCTGATTTCCCTGAAAAGTTGCATATCGCGGGGGCTATTCGATGCTAATGCAGAACGCCACATGATGTTTTTGTGCTGTTCAAGGGCAGTCAAGTCTGGGGCGAACCAAGGGCTATATCTGTTCTTTGTTCAACATTTTTTGAATGAGGCATGCTTATTTAAGATGGCGAGGTAAGCACTTTTAAAGAGCAACCAGGCATCCTCTACTGACATTCTCTACTGACTCTGAAGGACACTGGTATCATTAGCCTCACCATGGCAACAACACATCCATGGTGTTGGAGACTACACAAAAGTAGCAGTAATGTCCTTTTTGTGACTGTTTACAAAACACCTAGGGAATGTATTGAGTAGGACACAACATTTTAAACATTGCAGATATAATTACAATGTATATTGAATGGACAGGGTCCTCTATTCTGAATGAGAGAATCGTGTCAACTCTCTATGTTCAGGTTACATGAGAATGTTGCGCCCCACTAAATAAGCCCATGGAGTGTCACCTTTTCGACCAGGAAATGGACTCAAGGAGGATCAGAAACTGATTGGCTACTCACAGTCTCGGCACAGGAAGCACTTGCAGAGGCACACACACAGACAGCACAGGAGCAGGGCTGTCACACAGGATACTGAGATGATAGTAGTGAGGGCCGGACCAACTGCAACACACACACACACACCATGTTTACCAACAGACATATGACAACCCATGAGATGTGGATGGCGCCGGAGGGGATGGCTGCCGTCTTATCGGCTCTTAACCAACCGTGCGATTTTGTTTGTTTTTCGCGTCGTTCATAATTTGTTTTGTACATAATGTTGCTGCTACCATCTCTTATGACCTAAAAGAGCTTCTGGACATTAGAACAGTGATTACTCACCTCAGATTAAACAAAGAGTTTTTCTTCAATGAGTCGGACGGGAGGGATATAATACAGACACGCGAACATGCCCAGATCCCTGTCATTGGCTGGAGAAGAAAACTGAGATTTCGCGGAAAAGGATCAGGGTGTCTTGTAAGGATCAGGTGACGAGTGGCTAATCTGCCTTCGCCTTCTGCCTTTGCCTGCTAACTAATGTTCAATCGCTGGAAAATAAATGAGACGAACTGAAGGCACGTATATCCTACCAACGGGATATTAAAAACTGTAATATCTTATGTTTCACAGAGTCATGGCTGAACGACGACATGAAGAACATACAGCTGGCGGGTTATACACTATCGGCAGGATAGAACAGCAGTCTCTGGTAAGACACTTGGCGGGGGCCTATGCTTATTTGCAAACAACAGCTGGTGCTCGATATCTAAGGAAGTCTCGAGGTTTTGCTCACCTGAGGTATCTCATGATAAGCTGTAGCACAACACTATCTACCTAGAGATTCTAGACAACCTTTACTCCACACACAGAGACGCATACAAAGCTCTCCCTTGCCCTCAATTTGGCAAATCTGACCATATTTCTATCCTCCTGATTCCTGCTTACAATCAAAAATTAAAGCAGAAAGCACCAGTGACTCGGTCTATGAAAAAAGTGGTCAGATGAAGCAGATGCTAAGCTACAGGACTGTTTTGCTAGCACAGACTGAAATATGTTCTGCGATTCTTCCGATGGCATTGAGGAGTACACCACATCAGTCACTGGCTTTATCAATAAATGCATCGAGGACGTCGTCCCCACAGTGACTGTATGTACATAGCCCATCCCGAAGCCATGGATTACGGGGAACATTCGCACTCAGCTAAAGGGTAGAGCTGCCGCTTTCAAGGTGCGGGACTCTAACCCGGAAGCTTATAAGAAATCCCGCTATGCCCTCCTACGAACCATCAAACAGGCAAAGCGGTAATACAGGACTTAGATCGAATCGTACTACACCGGCTCCGACGCTCGTCGGATGTGGCAGGGCTTGCAAACTATTACAGACTACAAAGGGAAGCACAGAGCTTCCCAGTGACACGAGCTTACCAGATGAGCTAAACAACTTCTATGCTCGCTTTGAGGCAAGTAACACTGAAACATGCATGAGAGCATCAGCTGTTCCGGACAACTGTGTGATCACGCTCTCCGCAGCCGATGTGAGTAAGACCTTTAAACAGGTCAACATTCACAAGGCCGCAGGCCCAGACGGACTACCAGGACATGTACTGCGAGCATGCGCTGACCAACTGGCAGGTGTCTTCACTGACATTTTCAACCTCTCCCTGTCCGAGTCTGTAATACCAACATGATTCAAGCAGACCACCATAGTCCCATTGCCCAAGAACACTAAGGTAACCTGCCTAAATGGCTACCAACCCGTAGCACTCACGTCTGTAGCCATGAAGTGCTTTGAAAGGCTGGTCATGGCTCACATCAACACCATTATCCCAGAAACCCTAGACCCACTCCAATTTGCATACCACATCAACAGATGATGCAATCTCTATTACACTCCACACTGCCCTTTCATACCTGGACAAAAGGAACACCTATGTGAGAATCCTATTCATTGACTACAGCTCAGTGTTCAACACCACAGTGCCCTCAAAGCTCATCACTAAGCTAAGGACTCTGGGACTAAAAACCTCCCTCTGCAACTGGATCCTGGACTTCCTGACGGGCCACCCACAGGTGATAAGGGCAGGTAACAACACATCTGCCACGCTGATCCTCAACACAGGGGCCAATCAGGGGTGCGTGCTCAGTCCCCTCCTGTACTCCCTATTCACTCATGACTGCACGGCCAGGCACAGCTCCAACATCCATCATTAAGTTTGCTGATGACACAACAGTGGTAGGCCTGATCACTGACAACGATGAGACAGCCTATAGGGAGGAGGTCAGAGACCTGACCGTGTGGTGCCAGGACAACAACCTCTCCCTCAACGTGATCAAGACAAAGGAGATGATTGTGGACTACAGGAAAAGGAGGACCAAGCACGCCCCCATTCTCATCGATTTGGCATGATCCTCAGAAGGTTTTACAGCTGCACCATCGAGAGCATCCTGACGGTTTGCATCACTGCCTGGTATGGCAACTGCTCGGCCTCCGACCGCAAGGCACTACAGAGGGTAGTGTGTACGGCCCAGTACATCACTGGGGCCAAGCTTCCTGCCATCCAGGACCTCTATACCAGCCGGTATCAGAGGAAGGCCCTAAAAATCGTCAAAGACTCCAGCCACCCTAGTCATAGACTGTTCTCTCTGCTACCGCACGGCAAGCAGTACCGGAGCGCCAAGTCTAGGTCCAAGAGGCTTCTAAACAGCTTCTACCCTCAAGCCATAAGACTCCTGAACAGCTAATCAAATGGCTACCCTGACTATTTGCATTGTCAACCCCCCCCCCACCCCCCCCCCCTTCTACGCTGCTGCTACTCTGTTATTATCTATGCATAGTCACTTTAATAACTCTACCTACATGTACATATTACCTCAATTACCTCGACTCCTGTGCCCCCGCACATTGACTCTGTACCGGTACCCCCTGTATATAGCCCCGCTATTGTTATTTACTTATGCTCTATAATTATTTGTTATTCTTATCTCTTACTTTTTTTAGGTATTTTCTTAAAACTGCATTGTTGGTTAAGGGCTTGTAAGTAAGCATTTCACTGTAAGGTCTACACCTGTCGTATTCGGCGCATGTGACAAATACAATTTGATTTGATAGCATATACCATTTAGCAGGCGCTTTTATCCAAAATGACTTACAGTGCAGTGAGCGCATACATTTTGGTAAACAAATCTGACCCTCGGGAATGGAAGCCAGGACCCTGGCGTTGCTAGTGTCATGACCAACTGAGCCAGACAGGACCACAATATTGACTTCAAGGACATTAAACTATGCCTCATGTTGACCATAACTCATGATATGAGCTTCACAACAAGAGAGATAGATGTACTGTGGAAAAGGCTTGATGCTTATTTTGGTTTTCCACTTCCTGGAAACTGTAGCACTTAATGGTCTATCAAACGAGCCATAATTGTACATAACTAGAATAGCAACTGAAGCTTTCCTAGGAATCACTCCCCCAAATGGATACAATCACAAAACTAGATCAGGACAGTGTTACAATACAGGATTTCAACACACAACTCTACACATGTTGAACCACAATGCAGACCTGCGTTCAAACAGTGGTCCCAAGTCCTGGGCTTGATTGACCTCTCCTGGCGGAATGGACCCAAAACAATAGTCCTAAAAGTGCAAACCCTGCCCATCGCACTCCGTGTATGGCATTTGAAAAAAAAATACTATTTGAACCCAGCACTGTCACATTGCGAGGGCTGTTAAGCAGACTTGTCTTCATAAGCAGAACAAATCTGGGTGACACTTTATTTAAAAAAAGTATCATTAATATACCTTTATTAGATCAATTATAAGACATGTATTAATGATTTACTGCTAATATATAAATCTTTATTGAGCCAATGTGATTCTCTGAGCTGCTCACCATTGAGGTTGACGGACATGGGCGAGTCCAGGCCTCGGTGGTGCACCATGCATTTGACGGATAGGTCGTGGGGCAGACCCTCCTGGAGGAGGAGGGTGCTGGTGACCAGGGTGGTGCCGTCCCCCTGGTCGTAGGATGAGGACACGGACGGCCCCAGCGTCCGGTTGTCCCCCTCCACATTCCATACCATCTGGGCTGCAGGACGGGCTGCGGCTGTGCAGTTGGCCTCGATGATCCCGCTGGAGGCCATGTAGGTGATCTCTGGGTTGGGCAGCACTGAGGGAGACATCACACACAATGGATGAGAGATCATGTTTATGGTGAATGACAGTATATACAGTGTAAGACAGTGGTTCCCAACTCCAGTCCTCCAGGACCCCCAACAGTGGTTCCCAACTCCAGTCCTCCAGGACCCCCAACAGTGGTTCCCAACTCCAGTCCTCCAGGACCCCCAACAGTGGTTCCCAACTCCAGTCCTCCAGGACCCCCAACAGTGGTTCCCAACTCCAGTCCTCCAGGACCCCCAACAGTGGTTCCCAACTCCAGTCCTCCAGGACCCCCAACAGTGGTTCTCAACTCCAGTCCTCCAGGACCCCCAACAGTGGTTCCCAACTCCAGTCCTCCAGGACCCCTAACAGTGGTTCCCAACTCCAGTCCTCCAGGACCCCCATTAGTGGTTCCCAACTCCAGTCCTCCAGGACCCCTAACAGTGGTTCCCAACTCCAGTCCTCCAGTACCCCTAACAGTGGTTCCCAACTCCAGTCCTCCAGTACCCCTAACAGTGGTTCCCAACTCCAGTCCTCCAGTACCCCTAACAGTGGTTCCCAACTCCAGTCCTCCAGGATCCCCAACAGTGGTTCCCAACTCCAGTTGGTGTTATCTTGTCTGGTGTTATCTAGTCTGGTGTAATCTAGTCTGGTGTAATCTAGTCTGGTGTAATAGTCTGGTGTAATCTAGTCTGGTGTAATCTAGTCTGGTGTTATCTTGTCTTGTGTTATCTTGTCTGGTGTGGTCTGACTGATCTTGTTATCTTGTCTGGTGTTATCTAGTCTGGTGTAATCTAGTCTGGTGTAATCTAGTCTGGTGTTATCTTGTCTGGTGTAATCTAGTCTGGTGTAATCTAGTCTGGTGTAATCTAGTCTGGTGTAATCTAGTCTGGTGTAATCTTGTCTGGTGTAATCTTGTCTGGTGTAATCTAGTCTGGTGTAATCTAGTCTGGTGTGGTCAGTCTGATGTTATCTAGTCTGGTGTGGTCTGACTGGTGTTATCTTGTCTGGTGTGGTCAGACTGATGTTATCTAGTCTGGTGTGGTCTGACTGGTGTTATCTTGTCTGGTGTTATCTGGTCTGGTGTGGTCTGACTGGTGTTATCTGGTCTGGTGTGGTCTGACTGGTGTTATCTTGTCTGGTGTGGTCAGACTGATGTTATCTGGTCTGGTGTGGTCAGACTGATGTTATCTGGTCTGGTGTGGTCTGACTGGTGTTATCTTGTCTGGTGTGGTCTGACTGATGTTATCTGGTCTGGTGTTATCTAGTCTGGTGTTATCTGGTCTGGTGTGGTCAGACTGGTGTTATCTAGTCTGTTGTTATCTGGTCTGGTGTGGTCAGACTGTTGTTATCTGGTCTGGTGTGGTCAGACTGATGTTATCTGGTCTGGTGTGGTCAGACTGATGTTATCTTGTCTGGTGTGGTCAGACTGATGTTATCTAGTCTGGTGTGGTCTGACTGGTGTTATCTGGTCTGGTGTGGTCAGACTGATGTTATCTGGTCTGGTGTGGTCAGACTGATGTTATCTGGTCTGGTGTGGTCAGACTGATGTTATCTGGTCTGGTGTGGTCAGACTGGTGTTATCTGGTCTGGTGTGGTCAGACTGGTGTTATCTGGTCTGGTGTGGTCAGACTGATGTTATCTTGTCTGGTGTGGTCAGACTGATGTTATCTGGTCTGGTGTGGTCTGACTGGTGTTATCTGGTCTGGTGTGGTCAGACTGATGTTATCTGGTCTGGGGTGGTCTGACTGATGTTATCTGGTCTGGTGTTATCTGGTCTGGTGTGGTCAGACTGATGTTATCTTGTCTGGTGTTATCTGGTCTGGTGTAGTCTGACTGATGTTATCTGGTCTGGTGTGGTCAGACTGATGTTATCTGGTCTGGTGTTATCTGGTCTGGTGTAGTCTGACTGATGTTATCTGGTCTGGTGTGGTCTGACTGGTGTTATCTGGTCTGGTGTTATCTGGTCTGGTGTAGTCTGACTGATGTTATCTGGTCTGGTGTGGTCTGACTGATGTTATCTGGTCTGGTGTTATCTGGTCTGGTGTAGTCTGACTGATGTTATCTGGTCTGGTGTGGTCAGACTGATGTTATCTGGTCTGGTGTTATCTGGTCTGGTGTAGTCTGACTGATGTTATCTGGTCTGGTGTGGTCTGACTGGTGTTATCTGGTCTGGTGTGGTCAGACTGATGTTATCTGGTCTGGTGTGGTCAGACTGATGTTATCTGGTCTGGTGTGGTCAGACTGGTGTTATCTGGTCTGGTGTGGTCTGACTGGTGTTATCTGGTCTGGTGTGGTCAGACTGGTGTTATCTAGTCTGTTGTTATCTGGTCTGGTGTGGTCAGACTGGTGTTATCTAGTCTGTTGTTATCTAGTCTGTTGTTATCTGGTCTGGTGTGGTCAGACTGATGTTATCTGGTCTGGTGTGGTCAGACTGATGTTATCTGGTCTGGTGTGGTCAGACTGATGTTATCTGGTCTGGTGTGGTCAGACTGGTGTTATCTGGTCTGGTGTGGTCTGACTGGTGTTATCTGGTCTGGTGTGGTCAGACTGATGTTATCTAGTCTGGTGTGGTCAGACTGATGTTATCTGGTCTGGTGTGGTCTGACTGGTGTTATCTGGTCTGGTGTGGTCTGACTGGTGTTATCTGGTCTGGTGTGGTCAGACTGGTGTTATCTAGTCTGTTGTTATCTGGTCTGGTGTGGTCAGACTGGTGTTATCTAGTCTGTTGTTATCTAGTCTGTTGTTATCTGGTCTGGTGTGGTCAGACTGATGTTATCTGGTCTGGTGTGGTCAGACTGATGTTATCTGGTCTGGTGTGGTCAGACTGATGTTATCTTGTCTGGTGTTATCTGGTCTGGTGTTATCTTGTCTGGTGTTATCTGGTCTGGTGTGGTCAGACTGGTGTTATCTGGTCTGGTGTGGTCTGACTGGTGTTATCTGGTCTGGTGTGGTCAGACTGGTGTTATCTGGTCTGGTGTGGTCTGACTGGTGTTATCTGGTCTGGTGTGGTCAGACTGGTGTTATCTGGTCTGGTGTGGTCTGACTGGTGTTATCTGGTCTGGTGTGGTCTGACTGGTGTTATCTGGTCTGGTGTGGTCAGACTGGTGTTATCTAGTCTGTTGTTATCTGGTCTGGTGTGGTCAGACTGGTGTTATCTAGTCTGTTGTTATCTGGTCTGGTGTGGTCAGACTGGTGTTATCTAGTCTGTTGTTATCTAGTCTGTTGTTATCTTGTCTGGTGTTATCTGGTCTGGTGTTATCTGGTCTGGTGTGGTCAGACTGGTGTTATCTGGTCTGGTGTGGTCAGACTGATGTTATCTGGTCTGGTGTGGTCAGACTGATGTTATCTGGTCTGGTGTGGTCAGACTGATGTTATCTGGTCTGGTGTGGTCAGACTGATGTTATCTGGTCTGGTGTGGTCAGACTGATGTTATCTGGTCTGGTGTGGTCTGACTGGTGTTATCTGGTCTGGTGTGGTCTGACTGGTGTTATCTGGTCTGGTGTGGTCAGACTGGTGTTATCTAGTCTGTTGTTATCTGGTCTGGTGTGGTCAGACTGGTGTTATCTAGTCTGTTGTTATCTAGTCTGTTGTTATCTTGTCTGGTGTTATCTGGTCTGGTGTTATCTTGTCTGGTGTTATCTGGTCTGGTGTGGTCTGACTGGTGTTATCTGGTCTGGTGTGGTCAGACTGGTGTTATCTGGTCTGGTGTGGTCAGACTGGTGTTATCCAGTCTGTTGTTATCTGGTCTGGTGTGGTCTGACTGATGTTATCTGGTCTGGTGTGGTCAGACTGATGTTATCTGGTCTGGTGTGGTCAGACTGATGTTATCTGGTCTGGTGTGGTCTGACTGGTGTTATCTGGTCTGGTGTGGTCAGACTGGTGTTATCTAGTCTGATGTTATCTGGTCTGGTGTGGTCAGACTGGTGTTATCTGGTCTGGTGTGGTCTGACTGGTGTTATCTGGTCTGGTGTGGTCAGACTGGTGTTATCTGGTCTGGTGTGGTCAGACTGATGTTATCTGGTCTGGTGTGGTCAGACTGATGTTATCTGGTCTGGTGTGGTCAGACTGATGTTATCTGGTCTGGTGTGGTCAGACTGTGATCGGTCTGGGGGCAGCTGGCTGGTCTGGTGTGGTCAGACTGGTGTTATCTGGTCTGGTGTGGTCAGACTGGTGTTATCTGGTCTGGTGTGGTCAGACTGGTGTTATCTGGTCTGGTGTGGTCAGACTGGTGTTATCTGGTCTGGTGTGGTCAGACTGATGTTATCTGGTCTGGTGTGGTCAGACTGGTGTTATCTGGTCTGGTATTTGTTGTTTTATTGTGTTGTCTGGTGTTGTGTTAGTTCCTCTGTCTTCATCATGGCATAACAGACTCAAAGAAATAGGACATGGCCTCCAACCCTCCAGTCTCCACCTGACACAATGAGACCTCACTATATCAGACTGCACAACATGGAAACAGGACATGGCCTCCAACCCTCCAGTCTCCATCTGACACAATGAGCCCTCACTATATCAGACTGCACAACATGGAAACAGGACATGGCCTCCAACCCTCCAGTCTCCACCTGACACAATGAGCCCTCACTATATCAGACTGCACAACATGGAAACAGGACATGGCCTCCAACCCTCCAGTCTCCATCTGACACAATGAGACCTCACTATATCAGACTGCACAACATGGAAACAGGACATGGCCTCCAACCCTCCAGTCTCCACCTGACACAATGAGACCTCACTATATCAGACTGCACAACATGGAAACAGGACATGGCCTCCAACCCTCCAGTCTCCATCTGACACAATGAGCCCTCACTATATCAGACTGCACAACATGGAAACAGGACATGGCCTCCAACCCTCCAGTCTCCATCTGACACAATGAGACCTCACTATATCAGACTGCACAACATGGAAACAGGACATGGCCTCCAACCCTCCAGTCTCCACCTGACACAATGAGACCTCACTATATCAGACTGCACAACATGGAAACAGGACATGGCCTCCAACCCTCCAGTCTCCATCTGACACAATGAGACCTCACTATATCAGACTGCACAACATGGAAACAGGACATGGCCTCCAACCCTCCAGGCTCCATCTGACACAATGAGACCTCACTATATCAGACTGCACAACATGGAAACAGGACATGGCCTCCAACCCTCCAGTCTCCATCTGACACAATGAGACCTCACTATATCAGACTGCACAACATGGAAACAGGACATGGCCTCCAACCCTCCAGTCTCCATCTGACACAATGAGCCCTCACTATATCAGGACTGCCACAACATGGAAACAGGACATGGCCTCCAACCCTCCAGTCTCCATCTGACACAATGAGACCTCACTATATCAGACCTGCACAACATGGAAACAGGACATGGCCTCCAACCCTCCAGTCTCCACCTGACACAATGAGACCTCACTATATCAGACTGCACAACATGGAAACAGGACATGGCCTCCAACCCTCCAGTCTCCATCTGACACAATGAGACCTCACTATATCAGACTGCACAACATGGAAACAGGACATGGCCTCCAACCCTCCAGTCTCCATCTGACACAATGAGACCTCACTATATCAGACTGCACAACATGGAAACAGGACATGGCCTCCAACCCTCCAGTCTCCACCTGACACAATGAGACCTCACTATATCAGACTGCACAACATGGAAACAGGACATGGCCTCCAACCCTCCAGTCTCCATCTGACACAATGAGCCCTCACTATATCAGACTGCACAACATGGAAACAGGACATGGCCTCCAACCCTCCAGTCTCCATCTGACACAATGAGACCTCACTATATCAGACTGCACAACATGGAAACAGGACATGGCCTCCAACCCTCCAGTCTCCATCTGACACAATGAGACCTCACTATATCAGACTGCACAACATGGAAACAGGACATGGCCTCCAACCCTCCAGTCTCCACCTGACACAATGAGCCCTCACTATATCAGACTGCACAACATGGAAACAGGACGGAATGACAGATGGGCATCGGTGCCTGGGTTTACTGCTGTCTTTACAGTGGACAAAAGCAGGGCTGTTCGGATGAGATTGGAGCAGAGGGACTCACACAGAGACATACTGATCAGAGCACCACACACACACAGACACAGACAGACAGAGAGGGCCTGTGTCTAGGGAAAACAGTGACCCAGTCATCCCCTGTGTCTCAGCCCATTTAAATCCCCTCTTTCCTGTCTCCAGAATCATCACCCCTCCCTCTAACAACTTTATCACTCCCAAGTCCCAACACTCACATTCTGTAATCAGTCCATAGCCTGCCACACAGCATCTAAGAGGACTTCTGTAATCAGTCCATAGCCTGCCACACAGCATCTAAGAGGAGTTCTGTAATCAGTCCATAGCCTGCCACACAGCATCTAAGAGGAGTTCTGTAATCAGTCCATAGCCTGCCACACAGCATCTAAGAGGACTTCTGTAATCAGTCCATAGCCTGCCACACAGCATCTAAGAGGAGTTCTGTAATCAGTCCATAGCCTGCCACACAGCATCTAAGAGGAGTTCTGTAATCAGTCCATAGCCTGCCACACAGCATCTAAGAGGAGTTCTGTAATCAGTCCATAGCCAGCCACACAGCATCTAAGAGGACTTCTGTAATCAGTCCATAGCCTGCCACACAGCATCTAAGAGGACTTCTGTAATCAGTCCATAGCCTGCCACACAGCATCTAAGAGGACTTCTGTAATCAGTCCATAGCCTGCCACACAGCATCTAAGAGGAGTTCTGTAATCAGTCCATAGCCTGCCACACAGCATCTAAGAGGACTTCTGTAATCAGTCCATAGCCTGCCACACAGCATCTAAGAGGACTTCTGTAATCAGTCCATAGCCTGCCACACAGCATCTAAGAGGACTTCTGTAATCAGTCCATAGCCTGCCACACAGCATCTAAGGACTTCTGTAATCAGTCCATAGCATGCCACACAGCATCTAAGGACTTCTGTAATCAGTCCATAGCCTGCCACACAGCATCTAAGGACTTCTGTAATCAGTCCATAGCCTGCCACACAGCATCTAAGGACTTCTGTAATCAGTCCATAGCCTGCCACACAGCATCTAAGAGGAGTTCTGTAATCAGTCCATAGCCTGCCACACAGCATCTAAGAGGAGTTCTGTAATCAGTCCATAGCCTGCCACACAGCATCTAAGAGGAGTTCTGTAATCAGTCCATAGCCTGCCACACAGCATCTAAGAGGAGTTCTGTAATCAGTCCACAGCCTGCCACACAGCATCTAAGGACTTCTGTAATCAGTCCATAGCCTGCCACACAGCATCTAAGAGGAGTTCTGTAATCAGTCCATAGCCTGCCACACAGCATCTAAGAGGACTTCTGTAATCAGTCCATAGCCTGCCACACAGCATCTAAGAGGAGTTCTGTAATCAGTCCATAGCCTGCCACACAGCATCTAAGAGGACTTCTGTAATCAGTCCATAGCCTGCCACACAGCATCTAAGAGGAGTTCTGTAATCAGTCCATAGCCAGCCACACAGCATCTAAGAGGACTTCTGTAATCAGTCCATAGCCTGCCACACAGCATCTAAGAGGACTTCTGTAATCAGTCCATAGCCTGCCACACAGCATCTAAGAGGAGTTCTGTAATCAGTCCATAGCCTGCCACACAGCATCTAAGAGGACTTCTGTAATCGTCCATAGCCAGCCACACAGCATCTAAGAGGAGTTCTGTAATCAGTCCATAGCCTGCCACACATCATCTAAGAGGAGTTCTGTAATCAGTCCATAGCCTGCCACACAGCATCTAAGAGGACTTCTGTAATCAGTCCATAGCCTGCCACACAGCATCTAAGAGGAGTTCTGTAATCAGTCCATAGCCTGCCACACAGCATCTAAGAGGCATTCTATCAAAGTCAAATTCTATAACTTAAATTCCATAACTGTGAAATTACAATAGGCAATGTTGAGTTTCCAGTGTGAAATACTCGTATCTATCTCAGTATGCCACCAAGGGCATAACATTTGTGGTTCTTATATTTCAGTGGGCAGAATGCACTAAAACAGCCCAACCCTGTTCCTAGAGAGATACCCTCCTGTAGGTTTAGACTCCAACCCTGTTCCTGGAGAGATACCCTCCTGTAGGTTTATACTCCAACCCTGTTCCTGAAGAGATGCCCTCCTGTAGGTTTATACTCCAACCCTGTTCCTGGAGAGATACCATCCTGTAGGTTTATACTCCAACCCTGTTCCTGGAGAGATACCATCCTGTAGGTTTATACTCCAACCCTGTTCCTGGAGAGATACCATCCTGTAGGTTTATACAACAACCCTGTTCCTGGAGAGATACCCTCCTGTAGGTTTATACTCCAACCCTGTTCCTGGAGAGATACCATCCTGTAGGTTTATACTCCAACCCTGTTCCTGGAGAGATACCCTCCTGTAGGTTTATACTCCAACCCTGTTCCTGGAGAGATACCATCCTGTAGGTTTATACTCCAACCCTGTTCCTGGAGAGATACCCTCCTGTAGGTTTATACTCCAACCCTGTTCCTGGAGAGATACCCTCCTGTAGGTTTATACTCCAACCCTGTTCCTGGAGAGATACCCTCCTGTAGGTTTATACTCCAACCCTGTTCCTGGAGAGATACCCTCCTGTAGGTTTATACTCCAACCCTGTTCCTGGAGAGATGCCCTCCTGTAGGTTTATACTTCAACCCTGTTCCTGGAGAGATACCCTCCTGTAGGTTTATACTCCAACCCTGTTCCTGGAGAGATACCATCCTGTAGGTTTATACTCCAACCCTGTTCCTGGAGAGATACCCTCCTGTAGGTTTATACTCCAACCCTGTTCCTGGAGAGATACCCTCCTGTAGGTTTATACTCCAACCCTGTTCCTGGAGAGATACCGTCCTGTAGGTTTATACTCCAACCCTGTTCCTGGAGAGATACCATCCTGTAGGTTTATACTCCAACCCTGTTCCTGGAGAGATACCATCCTGTAGGTTTATACTCCAACCCTGTTCCTGGAGAGATACCCTCCTGTAGGTTTATACTCCAACCCTGTTCCTGGAGAGATACCCTCCTGTAGGTTTATACTCCAACCCTGTTCCTGGAGAGATACCGTCCTGTAGGTTTATACTCCAACCCTGTTCCTGGAGAGATACCATCCTGTAGGTTTATACTCCAACCCTGTTCCTGGAGAGATACCACTCCTGTAGGTTTATACTCCAACCCTGTTCCTGGAGAGATACCCTCCTGTAGGTTTATACTCCAACCCTGTTCCTGGAGAGATACCCTCCTGTAGGTTTATACTCCAACCCTGTTCCTGGAGAGATACCATCCTGTAGGTTTATACTCCAACCCTGTTCCTGAAGAGATACCCTCCTGTAGGTTTATACTCCAACCCTGTTCCTGAAGAGATACCCTCCTGTAGGTTTATACTCCAACCCTGTTCCTAGAGAGATACCCTCCTGTAGGTTTATACTCCAACCCTGTTCCTGGAGAGATGGCCTCCTGTAGGTTTATACTCCAACCCTGTTCCTAGAGAGATACCATTCTCCAGGGTTGGAGTATAAACCTACAGGATGGTATCTCTCCAGGAACAGGGTTAGAGTATAAACAGTAGCATTGTGACCCATTCTGGCTCCTTCCACCGGCTACATATAGCTCTTCCCTTTCCTGTGCTATATCTGGGAAACACACACACACACACACAGACAGGGAGAAGTGTATCATCTTATTATAATACGACTTCCTTCCTATCTACTATTCCTTCCAATTTACTATTAGAATGTCTACTATGACAACATCATCCGGGAAATCATCACATTTTTACAGTGTGATTACAGTGTGATTACCGTGTGATTACAGTGTGATTACACATGGCCCTTTAATGACCTGGAGTGTATAGACATAAACACACACCCTCTCATCCAGTCTCAATGGGCCTGTTTGGCCTTCAATGAGCACAACAACTGACTACCTTGGGGCACATGGCTACGTTTTCCAACAAACAAAATATAAAGTATACTAGAATGGCTGGGCAGTAGATGACTGCTACTGGTTTTGAGCCACATCTTTATCAGTGAAGATTGAGAGCAGGAAATTCCAGCAAAAACCATTATCAATTAAAACTTTCCTTACAGCAATAGCCTCAGTGGATATACTCCCTGAGATATAAGTTAATTTCAACAATACAACCTTCCAAATGACCCCTAATAATCCCCATCCATACACACCATATACAAAGAGGCAGGCCGTGGCACTCCTGGTGCCTTCTGGGTAGGTGTGGAACTCGCAGGTGTAGCAGCCCTCGTCCTCCGTCTTCACCGGCCTGATGGACAGCAGGGTGTCTCCCAGGGAGGGGTTCAGGGTCATGCGTCCCCGATAAGGTTCCTCAATGCTGGGTTGGCCTCGCTTGGCAAAGGAGGCCAACGTGGTCGTGTCGCCCTGCTCTGCAGTCTTTCTCCACAGGACCTGGCGTACTTTGTCTGGGAGGCCGTACCAGCAGGACATGGTGGCCAGCTTCCCGCTGATGGCTGTTTTATTACCCTCGTTGCCCACTTTGACTGGGTCAGACACAGGGAGACAGAGGAAGGTGTCAGTAGGTGAGCATTGGAATGGGAGGAGCACATTCATAGTAGTGGGTTAGAGAGATATGACAAAGTGTTTGGAGGCTTAAATTTCAGCAAGGCATTTAAATATAGAAATCATTTGGATCCATTTAAAACCTTATGCACACTACATGAACAAAAGTATGTGGACACCTGCTCGATGAACATCTCATTCAAAAATCATGGGCATTAAAATGGAGTTGGTCCCCCTTTGCTGCTATAACAGCCTCCACTTTTCTGGGAAGGCTTTCCACTAGATGTTGGAACATTGCTGTGGGGACTTGCTTCCATTCAGCCACAAGAGCATTAGTGAGGTCGGGCATTGATGTTGGGCGATTAGGCCTGGTCCGCAGTAGGCGTTCCAATTCATCCTAAAGGTGTTCGATGGGGTTGAGGTCAGGGCTCTGTGCAGGCCAATCAAGTTATTCCATACCGATATCAATAAACCATCTCTGTATGGACCTCGCTTTGTGCACGGGGACATTGTCTTGCTGAAACAGGAAAGGGCCTTCCCCAAACTTTTGCCACAAAGTTGGAAGCACAAAATCGTCTAGAATGTCGTATGTTGTAGCGTTAAGATTTCCCTTCACTGGATGGTCTTCAGAGATACAATGGCAAGAGAAAGCATGTAAACCTTTCGGAATTTCCTGGATTTCTGAATAAATTGGTCATAAAATGTTATATGATCTTTATCTATGTCACAACAATAGACAAACAGTGTGCTTAAACTACCATCATACAAATTGTTGTATTTTTCTTGTCTATATTGAAAACATAATTTAAACATTGGGGAAAAGTATGTGAACCCCTAGGCTAATGACTTCTCCAAAAGCTAATTGGAGTCAGGAGTCAGCTAACCTGGAGTCCAATCAATGAGACAAGATTGGAGATGTTGGTTAGAGCTGCCCTGCCCTATAAAAAACACTCACAACAATGTACAAGAAGTATTGCCTGATGTGAACCATGCCTCGAACAAAGGAGATCTCAGAAGACCTAAGATTAAGAATTGTTGACTTGAATAAAGCTGGAAAGGGTTACAAAAGTATCTCTAAAGTATCTCTGTTGCTACTCTCCCTAGGACTGGCCGTCCTGCAAAGATGTCTGCAAGAGCACAGCGCAAAATGCTCAATGAAGTTAAGAAGAATCCTAGAGTGTCAGCTAAAGACTTACAGAAATCTCTGGAACATGCTAACATCTCTGTTGACGAGTCTATGATATGTAAAACACTAAACCAAAATGGTGTTCATGGGAGGACACCACGGAAGAAGCCACTGCTGTCCAAAAAAACATTGCTGCACATCTGAAGTTTGCAAAAGAGCACTTGGATGTTCCACAGCGCTACTGGCAGAATATTCTGTGGACAGATGAAACTACAGTTGAGTTGTTTGGATGGAAAACACAACACTATGTGTGGAGAAAAAAAAGGCACAGCACACCAACATCAAAACCTCATCCCAACTGTAAAGTATGGTGGAGGGAGCATCATGGTTTGGGGCTGCTTTGCTGCCTCAGGGACTGGACAGCTTGCTATCGTCAACGGGAAAATGAATTCCCAAATTTATCAAGACATTTTGCGGGAGAATGATCTGTCCTTTAATTGAAGCTCAACAGAAGTTGGGTGATGCAACAGGACAACGATCCAAAACACAGAAATAAATCAACAGAATTGTTTCAACAGAAAAAATTAAATACACCTTCTGGAGTGGCCCAGTCCTGACTTCAAACCCGATTGAGATGCTGTGGCATGACCTCAAGAGAGCGGTTCACACCAGACAGCCCAAGAATATTGCTTAACTGAAACAGTTTTGTAAAGAGGAACGGTCCAAAATTCCTCCAGACCGTTGCGCAGGTCTGATCCACAACTCCAGAAAACGTTTGGTTGAGGTTATTTCTGCCAACCAGTTATTAAATCCAAGGGTTCACATACTTTTTCCACCCAGCACTATGAATGTTTATATGGTGTGTTCAATAAAGACATGAAAACGTATAATTGTTTGTGTGTTATTACTTTAAGCAGACTGTGTTTGTCTATTGTTGTGACTTAGATGAAGATCAGATCAAATGTTATATTATATGACCAATTTACTAAGAAATCCAGGTGATTCCAAAGGGTTCACATACTTTTTCTTGCCAATGTATATGAGAGGGGTTGGAGGTAGTTGAAGGATGGGATTAAAAACAAACTAAAGATTATTATTGTAAAATACATTGTGTCTGTAAAATGTATATACTATGTATAAGCTGGAAGAAGAGGCCTAAGTGTTGTTGTCCATTAATTTATTCCAATTAGGGCAGGGGTTGATTCGTCCTTTCGGACTGCCAGATGGTGAAGCGTGATTCATAAATCCAGAGAACTCGTTTCCACGGCATCCTATGACGGTGCCACGTTGAAAGTCACTGAGGCCATTCTACTGCCAATGTTTGTCTATGGAGATTGCATGGGTGTGTACCCGATTTTAAACACCTGTCAGCAATGGGTGTGGCTGAAATAGCCGAATCCACCAGTTTGAAGGGGTGTCCACATACACTATATATACAGCAGTATGGTCGTTATAGTTAGAGAAAGTATCGGGGCCCTGGTCTGTTGAGTATGGCTGACCTCAACCCACTTCCTGTTTCTGATTATCCACAACTGATATATTCCGGGACGGGAGGGCCAAGTGAGCATGCTGACTTTTCATTACCTTACACAATCAGCAGACAAATCAACTGTGCTGAAAAACATGGGAACTACAAGCCTTGTAAAAATAAACAAATTCACAGGAGGCTTTGTTTTACAATTTAGAAAAATGTAACAATTGGGAATGTGCCAACCCTATGAGAAAGGTCACCTGGTGCTGGAGAGAGAGTAGGAGGAGGAGAAATTAAGGAAGCTATTGCATGCCATAGTCCTGGAATCTACAGTATATCTGGAAGTCCTTGCTAGTGTGACTGACCGGGGTTCAAATCTTGCTCCCCCAAGACAGGGTTAGCATGCTGAGCTAAAGCCTATGCATTACCTCTGGGCACTAATGCAAGTCTTCAGATCTCAGTCAAGGCTACTCATCACATGAGCGTGGTTTACCAAACCACCTTGTTTAGACTGAGGCCAAACTCACCTTCGATACTGAGGCAGGTCTTTCCCTCCTGTGCTCCGCTGGGGTAGATGTCAAAGATGCAGTGGTAGCAGCCCTCGTCGTTAGGCCCCGCCCTCTTGATGGTGATGGCGCTGACGTTAAGGTGCGATGAAGTTAGCTCCACGTTGTCTTGGCGGGAGGTGGTTCTGACCGACTCGCCCGGCTCGTACGCCAAGAGAACCTGCTTGTGTTTGTTCAGCCAGCGGACCTGCTTGACCGTGTCGCCAGTCGCTATGGTGATGTTACAGCCCAGCGTGAAGGGGAGGCCCGCCACAGCGGTCATGCTGGAGGGGGCGATGACCTCACCTGACACATGACAGGAAGTCAACCAACGAGAAGCACTGAAACTCAATACAATTCACTATTTTAAGGTGGTCAACCACATACCAAGTCAAACATGCTTTCTCAAAGGAAGAATAGCATTTTCTATTGGAAATATCCACTACTTTTAATTCAACATGGCACCTAAACCTACTGTAACGTAGTGAAATATGTTGAGTGTTGGCTACCTTGTGTCCTGAAAACCAGCATCACCAATAGCTGCAGACACAGCATCAGCCACCGAGACAGGGCAGATCCACACATCTTGGTCTGCAGGAGTGTGTGGCATACAGGTTACTGATAAAGAACATGACTACTGTTAAAAATAGCACCATGGAACATCCACAGCCAACAGTCACAATGAACTTCAGCATATAAAGTTTCATCTGATTTTTACTTCCCCTACCTGTGATCCAGTGTGTGAGACGTGTTGTCGGTCAGCGTTGTAGCAACCTCATCTTACTGGCAGACGGACTCCTGTAGCTGGATCCAGGAACCAGAGGAGGACACAACTCTCTCAACATTGTAACCCTTTATTCAGCATTATAACCGATTATAACAGAGCATTATAACCTACAGTGGCAAGAAAAAAAGTTTGTGAACCCTTTGGAATTACCTGTACTGATCATAAAATTTGATCTGATCTTCATCTAAGTCACAACAATAGACAAACACATTCTGCTTAAACTAATAACACACAATTATAAGTTTTCATGTCTTTATTGAACACACCATGTAAACATTCACAGTGCAGGGTGGAAAAAGTATGTAAACCCTTGGATTTATTAACTGGTTGACCCTCCTTTGGCAGCAATAACCTCAACCAAATGTTTTCTGTAGTTGCGGATCAGACCTGCACAATGGTCAGGAGAAACTTTGGACCATTCCTCTTTACAAAACTGTTTCAGTTAAGCAATACTCTTGGGATGTCTGGTGTGAACCGCTCTTTTGAGGTCATGCCACAGAATCTCAATCGGGTTGAGGTCAGGACTCTGACTGGGCCACTCCAGAAGGCGTATTTTCTTCTGTTGAAGCCATTCTGTTGTTGATTTACTTCTGTGTTTTGGGTCGTTGTCCTGTTGCATCACCCAACTTCTGTTGAGCTTCAATTGGCGGATAGCCTTACATTCTCCTGCAAAATGTCTTGATAAACTTGGGAGTTCATTTTTCCCTCGATGATAGTAAGCTGTCCAGGCCCTGAGGCAGCAAAGCAGCCCCAAAACATGATGCTCCCTCCACCATACTTTACAGTTGGGATGGGGTTTTGATGTTGGTGTGCTGTGCCTTTTTTTCCCACACATAGTGTTGTGTGTTCCTTCCAAACAACTCAACTTTAGTTTAATCTGTCCACATAATATCTTGTCAGAAGCGCTGTGGAACATCCAGGTGCACTTTTGCAAACTTCAGATGTGCAGCAATGGTTTTTTTTGGACAGCAGTGGCTTCTTCCGTGGTGTCCTCCCATGAACACCATTCTTGTTTAGTGTTTTACGTATCGTAGACTCGTCAACGGAGATGTTAGCATATTCCAGAGATTTCTGTAAGTCTTTAGCTGACACTCTAGGATTCTTCTTAACCTAATTGAGCATTCTGCTCTCTGCTCTTGCAGTCATCTTTGCAGTACGTCCACTCCTAGGGAGAGTAGCAACAGTGCTGAACTTTCTCCACTTATAGACAATTTGTCTTAGTGTGGACTGATGAACATCAAGGCTTTAAGAGATACTTCTGGAACACTTTCCATCTTTATGCAAGTGTAACGGCCGTCGTCAGAATTAGACCAAGTTGCAGCGGAGGATGTGTTCATCATTAGAATTTTAATTGAAAAAAAGAGAACACTTGACAAAAATAAACCAAAGACGACAGCAAAACAGTCCTGTCAGGAAAACACACTAACAGAAGACAATCACCCACAAAACCCAAAGGAAAAACAGGCTACTTATGTGTGACTCCCAATCAGCAACAAAGAACTACAGCTGTGCCTGATTGGGAGCCACACACGGCCAAACCAAAGAAACAAACCAACATAGAAAATAAACATAGAACGCCCACCCAATGTAACACCCTGGCCTAACCAAAATAAAGAACAAAAAACCCCTCTCTATGGCCAGGGCGTTACAGTACCCCCCCCCCCAAAGGTGCGGACTCCGGCCGCAAAACCTGACTCTGAAGGGGAGGGTCCGGGTGGGCCTTCCAACGGCGGCGGCTCAGGTGTGGGACGTGGCCTCCGCTCCACCCTCGGCTTCGCCCACTTAGGTGGCGCCCCTGGCTGCGCCGGAGGACTGGTGGGCGACCGACCCTGGCTGCGCCCGGCTGGCGACCGACCCTGGCTGCGCCCGGCTGGCGGGCGGCCCTGGCTGCGCCCGGCTGGCGGGCGGCTCTGGCTGCTCCGGGCTGGCGGGCGGCTCTGGCGGCTCCGGACTGGCGGGCGGCTCAGGATTCACCAGGCTGGGGAGACATGAAGGAGGCCTGGCTCTGGGCGCAGGCACTGGACTCACCAGGCTGGGGAGACCCACTGGAGGCCTGGTCCGTGGAGGAGGCACAGGACTGACCAGCATGGGGAGATCCACTGGAGGCCTGGTCCGTGGAGGAGGCACAGGACTGACCAGGATGGGGAGACCCACTGGAGGCCTGGTCCGAGGAGGAGGCACAGGATAAACCGGGCTGTGGGGGAGCACTGGAGTTCTGGTACGTAGGCTATTCACCCATACTCCAGGCTGAATGCCCACTTTGGCCCGGCACGGGCGGCGCGCAGGCATAGGCCGAACTGAGCCCTCCCAGCGCCCTGGAGACACAGTGCGCAGAGCCGGTGCAGGATAGCCTGGACCGAGACAGCGCACCGGAGACCAGATGCGCTGAGCTGGAACACTCCGACCTGGCACGATGCCCGCTCTCACATGGCACTTGCGGGGGGCTGGCCTATAGCGCACCGGGCTATGAGCGCGCACTGGAGACACCGTGCTCTTCACAGCATAACACGGTGCCTGACCAGTACCACGCTGCTTCCGGTAAGCACGGGGAGTTGGCTCAGGTCTAACGCCTGACTCCGCCAATCTCCCCATGTGCCCCCCCCAAAAAAAATTGGGGGGCTGCCTCTCGTGTCTGTCGCGCTCCCTCGGCAGGTTGTTGCAGTGGTCAAATAATTGTTCCCATGTCCAGTCAATCCTTGACTCCAAAACCTCCAGCAACCAGGATGCCATTACCTCCCGAGCACGCTGCTTCATCCCCTCCTTGTGCTGCTCCTTCCTCCGCTGCTTGGTCCGTTGTTGTTGGGTGATTCTGTAACGGCCGTCGTCAGAATTAGACCAAGGTGCAGCGGAGGATGTGTTCATCATTAGAATTTTAATTGAAAAAAAGAGAACACTTGACAAAAATAAACCAAAGACGACAGCAAAACAGTCCTGTCAGGAAAACACACTAACAGAAGACAATCACCCACAAAACCCAAAGGAAAAACAGGCTACTTATGTGTGACTCCCAATCAGCAACAACGAACTACAGCTGTGCCTGATTGGGAGCCACACATGGCCAAACCAAAGAAACAAACCAACATAGAAAAATAAACATAGAACGCCCACCCAATGTAACACCCTGGCCTAACCAAAATAAAGAACAAAAAACCCCTCTCTATGGCCAGGGCGTACAGCAAGTCAACAATTAGGTCTTCTGAGATCTCTCTTGTTCGAGACATGGTTCACATCAGGCAATGCTTCTTGTGAATAGCAACCTCAAATTTTGTGAGTGTTTTTATAGGACAGGGCAGCTCTAACCAACATCTCCAATCTCGTCTCATTGATTGGACTCCAGGTTAGCTGACTCATGACTCCAATTATCTTTTGGAGAAGTCATTAGCCTAGGTGTTCACATACTTTTTCCAATCTACACTGTGAATGTTTAAATTATGTACTCAAAATAGACAAGAAAAAATACAATAATTTGTGTGTTATTAGTATAAGCACACTGTGTTTGTCTGTTGTTGTGACTTAGATGAAGATCAGATCTTATCCAGGTAATTCCAAAGGGTTCACATACTTTTTCTTGCAACTGTATAACATTGCATTCTAACCTTTGATGTACTGTAGCATTATAACACTCTGCTTAGTGGATGAAAACTAAACTCTAATCAATTGGAGCTTATTTTCAGTAGCATTGCACCGCACCAGGTTGGTTACGCTAAGTGACACAAACAGTGTTGTTAGTCTGAGGGGCTATCGCCATGGGGATTGACTCAACAGATCAACAACAGCAGCAGCAGCATACTCATCAGTTCTGTCAGATTATAGGTCTTAACCCCTGTGCTGCACTCCTACCCACTGAGACTGTAGTCACCTGGCAAACAGAAGGCCAGATGTGCTGCACTCCTACCCACTGAGACTGTAGTCACCTGGCAAACAGAAGGCCAGCTGTGCTGCACTCCTACCCACTGAGACTGTAGTCACCTGGCAAACAGAAGGCCAGCTGTGCTGCACTCCTACCCACTGAGACTGTAGTCACCTGACAAACAGAAGGCCAGCTGTGCTGCTTTGATGTCTGCAATGCACCAGGCCCCGGTCTCAAAAAAACACGTTTGTGCAATCAAACCAGAAGCAAAAATCTGTGAACGACGCAAGATGAGTCTATGACAAAAGAAACAGAGGGACCACTATAACAGCCAGTACTAGCCATGATAGAGCACGGTGGATACGTACAGCAGCCTATAGGATTCAGGCGTAGTGTAAAGCACTGTCTGTCTGAGCATAGGCTTAGAGGTCTGCCAGCCAAGCCCAGCGTGGTTCAGCGGCTATAAAAAAACACTTGTGGTTAAGCTCCTGTGTCTGCGTTGCTGGGAAATCCACTTGTTTAAGAGAGCCAGTGGGAAGTTGTGACAAAGTAAGGAGAAACAGCCCTCCAGGCAGAGGGTGTCCCTAAGAGCTGATTTGGGATCCGTTTACACAACCACAATGATTATCCCTTCTCTTGTGGAGGTACATAGCCAAACTGACCTCAGATCAGCTACAGAGGCAACCTTCACTTAGACAATGAAAGAAAAACTGATATAACCACACGGCCAGATCAGAGCTAACCCACCAGTCTTTTATAGGCAGTTCATTGGGTCTTTTACCACGTAAACCGTCTGGGTTCAAACATGCCGTCTGCCCGTTGGGCAAAGTTTAAAACGGCTCCTCTCTTTTTCCACTATACACATTAAAAAAGTAGTTCTGACATCTTATTGTTAATAAAACATAGTATATGGAGTGAATGTAAACATAGAAACCAGTATTTCAAGATGAAACAGTCCCATAACAGACCCTCGAATCCATGCCCCTCAGGCATCTCTTTGAAAAACATGACACAGAAACTCCATTCCTGTATCAAACTGACTTGGATTTCACTGAATATCATAGCATAGATTATTACTGGGCCATGTTTGACTGATTCCATATCAAAGGGTGCATGGCACAGCCAACAAACTTAAAGGTCAACCTCATTGCCACGGAGTAAAGGAAAACCTGGCCATTCACAGGCAGTAGGCCTATACAAGAATGGAACATGTTAGAGTACACTGGTCCTCAAGGGCCAAACAGTGTGCAGGTGTGTGCAGAGCGTTAACATCTTCAACAGCTGTTTGTTTAGTTGTCAGTAACAAGGTGTGTGGACTCCCTAATGTCCAAATCAAAGACTGGGGAGTCCAGACATTCTATGTGATTAGATCACCAGACTTGATTCACTGTAGGCATTTGAGGAGTACAGAGCCTGTTAAGGCTTGTTCAGTTGATGTACCAACCTATGGGTTTTCTGGAATTGTTCTGTTGATGGATTCACTACCATGATTAGGCAATTTGATTATAATAGGACATTGTTTTGGAGGGGAAAGGGGGGTCTATTGAGCATATAAGGTGATACATTGACGATATGAATTCAATAAAAGGTTGAGATAAGCCTACTAGCAATATGTAGGCTAAAAGATGATCCACATGAGTTGAATGAGGTCCTAGTCAAAAAAAGGCAATTGTACAAAATACAATTTAAATTTCATCCAACTTCAATATGATGCAATATTTAACATAATCCTTGATTAAAAACTGCACTGGGATACAAAAATATATAAACATGATATAAACAATTGTTATAACAATATTATTAACGTAATGCTGTGGTGGGAAAATACTAAATGATCATACTTGAGTAAACGTAAAGATGTTTTAATAGAAAATTACTCAAGTAAAAATAAAAGTCGCATTGTAAAATACTACTTGAGTGTACAGTAGTGTCATACTTGAGTAAAAGTAAATGCTATACATCAAAATCCTTATATTAAGCAAACCAGAAGGCACGATTTGTTTTTGTTTTTTACGGACAGTCATGGGCAGACCAACACTCAGACATCATTGACAAACGCAGTATTTCTGTTTAGTGAGTCCGCCAGATCCGAGGCAGTAGGGAAGACAACGCGTTATATTCATAGGTGCGTGAACTGGATCATAATCCTGTCCTGCCTGAGCAGTAAGAGTAAAAAATAAATAAAAGTATATATACCCAAAATAAACGGCTTAAGTAATACTTTAAAGTGTTTTTACTTAAGTAGGCTACTTTACACCACTGACGTAATGTATAGGCTAACCCTACAGACTTCTCCCACCTTTAGAAAATAATGCAATATAGACAACGTTATTATGAACGTATTTATATGCATATTAAACAGAACACAATGTTTTATTTTAACTTGGCCCTATAACAAATGAATACTGGTAAAAAAAAAACGACTTACCCGTTGAGCAGTACATGGAGTTATTTGGATTTATTTAATTCCGTCCTCTGCAATAACACAATATTCTACAATTCGACTATCAAATCTATGCTTCAAAAGTCTTAAAGCTGAACAGATCGGCTGTGATGCGTTCCGCCTCTACATGAGTGGCGTCAGAGAACAGAGACTGCAAGTCAAGTGAACCTATATAGCGGACTGTCTATGGACTGTCTTGGGTAGGCTGTTGGCGATGTTGCATGAGCGCTGCAAAACTATCAAAACCGTTTCTCTACCACCTCTCTCCCTAAATTATATTCAGGCGACCCCTAGTGGCAATTGTTTGCAACATTGGCTGGTCTCGAGTGGCAGAAGAATCAGACAATTCGTTTAAGCTTTGCCAGCAGCAGATTTATGACAATTCCATAAATTACAACATTGTTACAGCATTTGATTTATAAAGTGATTAAATAATGAAACGAAAACGCACACAAAACACACCACAGAGTACATTATGATGACATTGTGTAGGCTACAATATTACAACACCTAGATTTATAACAAACATAAGAATGAAGCATACACTTCTAGGGGTTCTTCATGACCAAACTGCTAATATATTTACATAGGCTACATATGAACATATTTATACAATAACCCGCAGGACTACGTGTGTGTCATTAACCGTTCAGTCAGCTAATCAGTATCTGTCAGTATCTGTCCGAGACAACTCAACTGTCTCCGTGCCACAGATGTGTGTGTGACAGTATGATAGTCACTCAGTCATCCTTTAGAAACGTTTTCATATTGTTCTGTATAAAGAGAGTCATTAACATATTGTTCTGTATAAAGAGGGTAATTAACATATTGTTCTGTATAAAGAGGGTAATTAAGACAAAATATCTGTATAAAGAGGGTAATTAACATATTGTTCTGTATAAAGACGGTAATTAACATATTGTTCTGTATAAAGAGGGTAATTAAAACAAAATCTCTGTATAAAGAGGGTAATTAACATATTGTTGTGTATAAAGAGGGTAATTAACATATTGTTGTGTGTAAAGAGGGTAATTGACATATTGTTCTCTATGAATGGTAATTAACATATTGTTCCGTATAAATAAGGGTAATTCACATATTTGTTTTATGAAGTATGTAAGTGACATGAGTAACATCAGAACAACAATGCAGGAATGCAACTCATTTGAATATGTGTCTTACTAGACCTGTGGATTTCAGTCATCATGTTGAGGGTTGAGTGTTGATAGTTCTTCCTGTTCTATGTTATGGACTGTGGGAATTTGGGCTAAAGACAGTTTTGGTAAGTTTGACAATTAATGTCAAAGTAATACTGTAATTTCTCTTTGTCATCTGAACAGTAAAACCTACCTTCTCATTTTATTTCTCAGTTTGCACCACAGTACCACAGCAGCTCCACAGCACACAGCAATGAAACACAGTGAACCCATCACTGCAACAATCCCTGTTGGCTTAACTGTGAAAGATGACAAGATGAGAATGGTACAATTCACAGATAAGAGTCAGAGATTAGTTGTGGTCATTATATTAATGCCTGACCACTGATCCTGTCACCATCAGTGACCTCAGGTACACCTAGCACAGAACATACAGAGACAGTACTTCAGAATGACACCAGCATGTTGGTTGTTACTGTAGACATGTACTGAACCATTTCTCACCAGGAAATGAAGCTTGAGTTCTAGCTGGAATAACCATGGAAACGTTCTTGGTGACACCTCCAGAGAACAGTGACACCACACAGCCAACCCTGGTGTCTTTGTCAGGTAGTCTGAATGCTGCCAGCGTGGAAGTTATGATGACAGTGACAGTACCATTGAGATGGGTGACATTGATCATTGTGGAATTTTCTAGAATTTCTGTGTTGTCCCAGGTTACTATAGGAACAGGTCGTCCAGTAGCAGAACAGGACAGAGTGGTGTGACTGTTGTTGGTTTGTGTGATGAGGAGTGAGGGTCTATACAGCTCTATAGGAAAACAACAAACAGGTCACAGTCAATGTAAATACTATAATGTTTTCAAGCCCATCACATGGTCAAATTGATCTATGATGTTTGGAGGCCATTGCTCCTGTGATAAATGGATATTACACATTGTTCCTGTGTTAAATGGATATTACACATTGTTCCTGTGTTAAAGGGATATTACACATTGTTCCTGTGTTAAAGGGATATTACACATTGTTCCTGTGTTAAAGGGATATTACACATTGTTCCTGTGTTAAAGGGATATTACACATTGTTCCTGTGTTAAAGGGATATTACACATTGTTCCTGTGTTAAAGGGATATTACACATTGTTCCTGTGTTAAAGGGATATTACACATTGTTCCTGTGTTAAAGGGATATTACACATTGTTCCTGTGTTAAAGGGATATTACACATTGTTCCTGTGTTAAAGGGATATTACACATTGTTCCTGTGTTAAAGGGATATTACACATCGTTCCTGTGTTAAAGGGATATTACACATCGTTCCTGTGTTAAAGGGATATTACACATTGTTCCTGTGTTAAATGGATATTACACATTGTTCCTGTGCTAAATGGATATTACACATTGTTCCTGTGCTAAATGGATATTACACATTGTTCCTGTGTTAAATGGATATTACACATTGTTCCTGTGTTAAAGGGATATTACACATTGTTCCTGTGTTAAAGGGATATTACACATTGTTCCTGTGTTAAAGGGATATTACACATTGTTCCTGTGTTAAAGGGATTTTACACATTGTTTAAGACCTAAAAAGTAGCCTTAATGTTAAGACGAATCCACATTATATGCCTGAACTCCAAATGGATGGAAAAGATGAGCACAGCAGATCTGTAAAGGACATGCTGCTTATCTTCTCCATTGATTTGGGAGTCTGGCAAATAGCTGAATCTTCAAACCAGATGGCCTAGAACATGGACTTATCTCAACTGAAATCTACGTTTAAAGGTCTAAAAACATCTGACAAACTTACCATTTATCCAACTTGCTCATAAGAGAGAGAATTGTTCATAAGAAGGGCCTGAAATCAAAGTCAATATTCAGACCACTAGGGGTCAATGTTTTTAGATAGAATATCCAGTAAGCCTCCCTTTGTAATAGTAGGATCCCGAGGTTTCCTCCTCTCCTTGGTAGAGCAACATGCTCAATGCCTGTGTATTTGAGGGAGGAGATGGGATGGTTAGCTTCAACAAAGTGAGCTGCTACTGGATAGTCAATGTTCTTACACCTGATTGAGCTGCGGTGTTCAGCTATGCATTGTTTTAATTGTCTTTTCGTTTGTCCTACGTAGGCTTTGAAGGAAAAAGTCTGATTCAAAGACAAAGTCGTTTTTGGATAATACCAGTTCAGTAAATTGTAAGATGCAATCATTGGATGGAGCAAGGGTAGTCTCTCGCTGAAGGAAGTGTTGCAGCGCCTGCAAGCCTCAGTATGTGGGACGTTAGTGTACAAGTTCTCCACATAAAAAGTGGCCAGCAGGGTGCCCTCTGGTATCCTTCTAATCTCTCTATCAATGAGATCATGTGACTAGTGTCTTTGACATAAGGATGGGAGATTCTCAACCATCAGTTTAATGTGGTGATCCACAAACTTAGAAATGTTGGCTGTCACAGAGTCAATTGCTGCTACAATGGGCTACCTGCGGGAGAAGACACTTGTTTGTGTAATTTTGCAACTGTATAACAAGTTGGTATCTTAGGAAATTTCACACATAGAAATTCACATAATTTTTTGGTGATTTGTCCTGATTCCAAACAGCTTTCCACTGTAGATGAGATAATATGCTGAAATTCTAGGGTCATTATTCAGTTTGCGATAGAAGTCACCTTTAGATAGTTGTCGGCGATATTCATTCACATAGTCACATTTGTTTTGTATACAAATTCCTCCTCTTTGTCACATTTTTTCATGATAATCGAAGGATCCCACTGTAATATTTACATAAGGCCAGTTTGCGCTGTTCTGTGACGGGAGTAGTACACAGCGTTGTACGAGATCTTCAGTTTCTTGGCAACTTCTCGCATGGAATAGCCTTCCTTTCTCAGAACAATAGACTGATGAGTTTTATTGGAAAGGTCTTTGTTTCTGGCCATTTTGAGCCTGCAATCGAACCCCCAAATGCTGATGCTCCAGATACTCAACTAGTCTAAAGAGGCCAGTTTTATTGATTCTTTAAATCAGAACAACAGTTTTCAGCTGTGCTAACATAATTGCAAAATGGTTTTCTAATGATCAATTGGCCTTTTAAAATTAAAAAACTTGGATTAGCTAACACAACGTACCATTGGAACACAGAAGTGATGGTTGCTGATAATTGGCCCCAGTACACCTACGTAGATCTGCCTTTTCCAGCTACAATAGTCATTTACAACATTAACAATGTCTACACTGTATTTCTGATCAATTTGATGTTACTTTAATGGATTTTTTGTTGTTGTTGCTTAAATAAATAAAAGGACATTTCTAAGTGACCCCAAACTTTTGAACGGTAGTGCAGCTGCAGACATAGCCTATAGGCTTATGTTGACATTGTATAGACAAAGCTAATATTGTGAGGACTGGACTAAATATCAGGCAGAGCCAAAGCGAAGTGTTATATTTGATTATTTCCTACATTTTATATTTTCTACAATTTCTTATGTTAATGTTAAGTGAATATTATCATAATTTATGATTCTATAGAAAATATTTTATTCAATAAATATTTTGTTTGTGCCTCATTCTGTTCTGTATTGGTCTACTTATTCTTAGACAGACAGATGGAGCAAACTGTTTTAAAGGAGGGAGGATTGACGTGGGAGCACTGAGGTGTCAGGTGTGACTGTGTGGCAATGGTAAATGGTTTACATGGCTCACGGGTCACGTAGGAGGGCCCCTTAGCAGAATTTTGCTTAGGGCCCCAGGGAGGTCAGGACCGGCTCTGGTTGCAATACTCTGCTAGGGCATATAAAACTGTGACACAATAATCTACCGTTTCATTTTCCCCCTGTCTCCGCACATTAAAGCGTCCCTCTCATACATCACGTTCTTTTTAACAATAAAGAATGCATGAGATCCGTCTCTTATTTGTCCATAATGTTTTTGCTAGAGTTCGTTTAGGTTTAGACCCCTCAAAACGTAATGTGCTTCGTCGCCCATTACAGTACATGAGAGTGTTCACCTGGTTCTCCTCCGTAGATGTGTGAAGATTAATCGCCTGACAAAAGCGCTCAAACCTCCTAATCCATCTGGTCCATTCTTGAGGTTTAGAAAAATCTAACGGCTGTATGCTAAATGTAGCACTTGGGCCTGTATGAGCGAGTATCTGTGCCCCTCCGGCTGCACCTTGCACGGGAGGCTGGCCTCTTCCCACTGTCACCGGTGGCTTCTGCGCTTCTCCCGCAACGTCTTCCATGCTGATTAGCCTCCTCGATTTTCTTCCCAAAACTTTTCAACCAGGTACTGTAAGCTAAACTCTGTAAGTAAATACACTCGTTCTATCCCGCTTCTGACACCATGTCGTGTAGTCAAACTTGTCTGTATGTGAGTAAAATAACTACTAATGGATGCATCTTTATGAAGGCACATGTATTGCTAACTTGACGTTGCCTCACATTACAAGCCCCCATGCGAGAGATGCTTTCCTCATGAACCCTTACCTTACCACAGGCCCTCATTAGCATATGACCAATCAGGATGCAATATGCACATAACACCACAGACTGGCGCTCCGGGTACCGCTTGCCGTGCGGTAGCAGAGAGAACAGTCTATGACTAGGGTGGCTGGAATCTTTGACAATTTTTAGGGCCTTCCTCTGTCTGAGACCGCCTGGTATCGAGGTCCAGGAAGTAAGCTGGGGTTCAAAGTTAAAAGCCTATATTTATTGGGCAAAAAAAACACCTATTGGGTTTCAGCATAGAGCCTTCATCTGTGTGAAATTCATGGTGTTTTTTTTAAGAGCATTGCACAAAATAACATTTTGAAACATATATTCAATATAACATAATCTTTCACATAAATAATAGTGAGCAATTCATTAAATTAATTATTTTGAGGCCTTGGCTGGACCTTAGATGCTTCAAACTAGTTCACATTATTTTGTTGAATTACATTTTTCCTCTTTGTCTAATATATTGTGCCAATTTCGAAGTGGCTGTCAAATGCAGTATATTATCAATAAAACTAATTAAACTTACCTTCGTGGAGAGCTATCAGCAGGACAAACAGGTAGTTGTTAGGAGCCATGGTAAAATGTATTCTGTAGGGATCGAATAAGCAGCAGAGATGATCCGTCTCTGACCATTTGTGTACACTTGTGCACGTGGTGCCGAGCGGTGTTGCCAGAAAACCCCGCCTCCATTAATTATGAAATTCCGCATCCAATTCATTTTCAATGGAAGGAAAGCGGTGAGAAGCGGCGAGGGCTTGGGAGGCGGTGAAAAAGAAAAACTTTTCCCGACTTTGACGCAAATCACCAGCGGCGACCGCTGTGCGATGACCAATCATATCGAGTGGTTTCCATGACGAATTTGACGCTATGCAACCCATGGCTGGAGACTTTCTTCAGCAAAGATGGCTTGCAAAAATACTAGAAAGTGATAACGTATCATGCAACACATATGTACAGTTGAGAGGAATATGTTAGTTAATGTAGAGACTAACGATTATGCATATGCTTTTGTCATGAAGTTAATTTACAAAAATCGTGATTTAGCAAGCTAGCTGACTAGCTAACATTAGCTGGCTAGCTTTATGGGTGTTGTGACATGAGTTGGACATTGTAATTCTGGTTGTTTAATGTTTTAGGGACACCTGAAACAACCAGCAAACCAGGCTGTCGTCTTGTGAAACAGTGGGTGTAATGTACAATTTTGTAAGCTTGCCTTGCTGATATTTGCCATGCAATGCAGATTAATTAACGTAGCTAGCGAACTATTTTCTTGCTTATTGTGCAGTAGAGGATAAAAATACATGTATTCCTACGGATGTGTAGCTAGCTATGGAGCCGATCTGTGTATGGACCCTAAAACGTTTGGTATACAGTCGTGGCCAAAAGTTTTGAGAATGACACAAATATTAATTTCCTCAAAGTTTTCTGCTTCAGTGTCTTTAGATATTTTTGTCAGATGTTACTATGGAATACTGAAGTATAATTACAAGCGATTCATAAGTGTCAAATGATTTTATTGACAATTACATGAAGTTGATGCAAAGAGTCAATATTTGCAGTGTTGACCCGTCTTTTTCAAGACCTCTGCAATCCGCCCTGTCATGCTGTCAAGTAACTTCTGGGCCACATCCTGACTGATGGCAGCCCATTCTTGCATAATCAATGCTTGGAGTTTGTCAGAATTTGTGGGTTTTTATTTGTCCACCCGCCTCTTGAGGATTGACCATGTGACGTCCTGACCAGTAAAAGGGGTTATTTGTTATAGTAGTTTGGTCAGGGCGTGGCAGGGGGTGTTTGTTTTGATGTATGTTCTATATTTCTATGTTCATTCTATGTTCCCTATCCTTGTTTTGTATTTCTGTGTTTTGGCCTGGTATGGCTCTCAATCAGGGCCAGCTGTACTTCGTTGTCGCTGATTGGGAGCCATACTTAGTTGATTTTGCATTGCTGTGTGTGTAGCCTGCAAAACTGTCTAGCAGTCGTTTGGTTTCTTGTTTTTGTTTAGTGTTCAATAAAAGTTAAAGATGAGCACTCAACCCGCTGCGCCTTGGTCCATTCACTACGATGGCCGTTACAGACCACAAGTTCTCAATAGGATTAAGGTCTGGGGAGTTTCCTGGCCATGGACCCAAAATATCAATTTTTTGTTCCCCGAGCCACTTAGTTATCACTTTTGCCTTATGGCAAGGTGCTCCATCATGTTGGAAAAGGCATTGTTCGTCACCAACTTCCTGGATGGTTGGGAGAAGTTGCTCTTGGAGGATGTGTTGGTATCATTCTTTATTCATGGCTGTGTTCTTAGGCAAAATTGTGAGTGAGCCCACTCCCTTGGCTGAGAAGCAACCCCACACATGAATGGTCTCAGGATGCTTTACTGTTGGCATGACACAGGACTGATGGTAGTGCTCACCTTGTCTTCTCCGGACAAGCTTTTTTCCGGATGCCCCAAACAATCGGACAGGGGATTCATCAGAGAAAATGACTTTACCCCAGTCCTCAGCAGTCCAATCCCTGTACCTTTTGCAGAATATCAGTCTGTCCCTGATGTTTTTCCTGGAGAAAAGTGGCTACTTTGCTGCCTTTCTTGACACCAGGCCATCCTCCAAAAGTCTTCGCCTCACTGTGCGTTTAGATGCACTCACACCTGCCTGCTGCCATTCCTGAGCAAGCTCTGTACTGGTGGTGCCCCGATCCCGCAGCTGAATCAACTTTAGGAGACGGTCCTATCGCTTGCTGGACTTTCTCTCCTTGAAGTTCTTAATGATCCGATAAATGGTTGATTTAGGTGCAATCTTACTGGCAGCAATATTCTTGCCTGTGAAGCCCTTTTTGTGCAAAGCAATGATGACGATATGTGTTTCCTTGCAGTTAACCATGATTGACAGAGGAAGAACAATTATTCCAAGCACCACCCTCCTTTGGAAGCTTCCAGTCTGTTATTCGAACTCAATCAGCATGCCAGAGTGATCTCCAGGTGTGAGTGATCTCCAACACTCACACCTGTGTTAACGAGAGAATCACTGACATGATGTCAGCTGGTCCTTTTGTGGCAGGGCTGAAATGCAGTGGAAATGTTTTTGGGGGATTCAGTTCATTTGCATGGCAAAGAGGGACTTTGCAATTAATTGCAATTCATCTGATCACTCTTCATAACATTCTGGAGTATATGCAAATTGCCATCATACAAACTGAGGCAGCAGACTTTGGGAAAATTAATATTTGCGTCATTCTCAAAACTTTTGGCAACGACTGTACATATTAGTTCAGAACCTAGCTATGAACCTCAGCTATCATAGCTGTATCAACTTCAAAACAGTTTGAATAACATTAATGGCAAATAAAGGTGCAGTTCAGGTATGAATGTCTTTGAGATAATTTTTCAGTCATATCAAATTCCAGTCTTTGAATGATGCTGTGTCTGCATGTATGTATTACAATTATACACTTCAACAGTGTTTATCAATCTTGGTCCTGGGACATTAATGTTTACACGTTTTAACTATGCAATTAACTAGAAACATGATTTAACTAGTTAATTAAAGGCTGATTTGTAATTCATTTATACAGAAATATAATTTAAAAACACTACACTTCCTATGCATCGTGTAAGTACTCTAAAACCAGTTCATCTCAATATCTAATTTCCTTCATTCTGCATTGATCTGATAAACACAGGATAGGTGTAGTATTTCATCAAATCATAAACTTAATTTCAGCCAGTAGAGAATGTGAAACGCTTTATTGAAAGTTCATTATCCATGTGTTATAAATACATTATAAATATTATAATGGTAATATTATAAAGTTCAATCTGTACTTCAATGCACATCTGGTGTGCATTATAAAAATAGAGGAAGAAAGAGGTGGCGAGAGAGGTGTAAAAGACAGAAAGGGAACGAGGTAAGACAAGAGAAGCAGGGAACGCAGCATATGATTAATGAATTACAGTGCTACTAAACTTAATATTCTCTCAGTTCATCACAATTACATAATAGTGTCTTTAGCGCTGTCTCCTAACCAGCCTTGGGCCGAAGGTTCTCTTAAGAGCGGGTGAGGTGGTGATAACGGTACTGGGGATTGGCATCCTCTCACATCAAAACACCTGCAGACAGACAAGAGACAGATTCTTGACGCACAATCGAACTTGCTGCTATATGCTGCAAGCACACCTACCAGCAAGCCACTCTTGGCGGCAGGAGTGGCACGCAGCAATTTACCGCGTACTAAATTAACAATAAATTTAAAATAAAATAATATCATGCTCCACGTCCTCCATAGTGAAATGAAAATGTACTGTCAGTATCATAAACAGTTACTGGTCCCAGAGAACCAACATCACGTTTTGGACCAGCAGGGGTCGCACATGACTGCAAGGAAAGGAGAAAATACATGGGGTCTAAAGAAGCTTTCCATTGAGCTGAAATAAATAAATTAGGGCTAAAATATTGCACATTCACAGAAAACAATGTAAAGTAAAAAAAACAAAACAACTATGACTCTAACATCGCTCTTCTTTCTGGTCTTTCAGTAAGTAAATTGTAGCACAATTCATATATCTGACCGGCCCAAAAGTTAGACAGCACTTGTGAACCCAGAGTTACACTACGTATGTAATTCCAATGTGACATCTACTGTAAAAACCCAAGCTATCCCATTATCACATTTTAGTGGTAAGGCTGAAGCAACTGACTGTAAAGGAAAGTCTAGAGTTGTGTTCCAATACCCATACTAACATACTGTATACTACATACTTAATGAGTATATACTACATACTATTAGTTCATTTTAGTATACTGTAAACGAACAGTATGCTTTCAGTTGAGGGAACTAGCTCTTCGCCTGTCTACCAGAAGTTGATGCTGTTGCTATGCAACCTCTTGCTAGCAAGTTAGCGTAACAAATTACTAGTTAGACATTTTATGATTTCAGGTGTGTTCTTAAATTCAATCTGGGGGGGGGATGCATCTGCGACAGCCGAAAGTCAGACACTAATGTCGTTTTCCAATAGCAAGGCTCAGACCAACATGGAAGAGTTGCCTAAAAAGTTTTTCTTTATAATGTCGAAATAAATATGTTTCCAACCCCCATATCACACACTCACAAACTGATATCATACGAGTGTACATTGTACAATCAATTAGTGAGAGAGAGCCTCAAACATAACATTAATTTGTAAAGATCTGTATGAATCATGGCAAAGTTGATTCCTGTTTCAGTCATGTCTTTGGTCACGTTAGGGTGAGTAAAAAACAGATAATGATTGGTTGACAATAGAGCCTACCACAATGCAGGCAATTGCTGCAGGATGAAGTTAGAAGGGTAACTGCAGAAACCTTTTTTATAAATTCATGTAGTCGTCAAGTTCATGTAGACGCCACTCTCAACTATTATTCTGACATTTCACATTCTTAAAATGAAGTGGTGATCCTAACTGACCTAAGATAGGAAATGTTTACTAGGATTAAATGTCAAGAATTGTGAAAAACTGAGTTTAAATGTATTTGGCTAAGGTGTAGGTAAACTTCCGAATTTAACTGTCTGTACTTCCAAAAAAAATGGCTAAATAAAAATTTACACGCAACTGAAAAAAATAAATGTATCTTCGGCACCTCCAATATATTGAGCTGTTGTAGACTTCTGACCTGTGTGTGGCAGTACTGTATACAGTGCCTTCGGAAAGTATTCAGACCCCTTGACTTTTTCCACATTTTATTACGTTAGCCTTATTTTAAATTTAGATAAAAAATAAAATAAATCTCCAGCATTGAAGGTCCCCAAAAACACAGTGCTCTTCATCATTCTTAAATGGAAGAAGTTTGGAACCACCAAGACTCTTCCTAGATCTGGCCGCCCAGCCAAACTGAGCAATCGGGGGAGAAGGGCCTTGGTCAGGGAGGTGACCAAGAACCCGATGGTCGTTGTGACAGAGCTCCAGAGTTCCTCTGTGGAGATGGGAGAACATTCCAGAAGGACAACCATCTCTGCAGCACTCCACCAATCAGGCCTTTATGGTAGTGGCCAGATGGAAGCCGCTCCTCAGTAAACAGCCCACTTGGAGTTTGCCAAAAGGAACCCAAAGGACTCAGACCATTAGAAACAATATTCTCTGTTCTGATGAAACCAAGATTGAACTATTTGAGAGCAAAGTACAGAGAGATCCTTGATGAAAACCTGCTCCAGAGCGCTCAGGACCTCAGACAACGCAGGACAATCTTCGGGACAAGTCTCTGAATGTCCTTGAGTGGCACAAGCCAGAAGCCGGACTTGAACCCAATCGAACATCTCTGGAGAGACCTGAAAATAGCTGTGCAGCGACGCTCCCCATCCAACCTGACAGAGTGTGGTGTTTAATTTCTTTACTATCAAATGAGAGACAAACGTATCATACAAGTCAGAGTTATACTTAAACTAAATCTTTAATCACTTATTAATAAGGGAGCAGGTCAATACAACACACACAAAGTGAATCGATTGAGTGCTCTCTTGAGTGCTCTGGTCAACGAATCACCCTCAGATGATTCATTGAGAGCCCCGAGACAAAGGTCTTTTATAGCCAAGACACACCCCCTTCAGTCTACATGACAAACAGCAGATGTATGGAATGGGTCACAAGGTTAAGATTTGTATGAAAGATACTGTCTGCTGTGAATTATAAGGATCTACTATAAAAACTGTTCTCATTGTATAGAGACCAGGGTCTGGCCATGGAGTCATCTCTCCCTGGTACCTTATAGAACAGAAACATTAACTCATGCTCTGGAATGTGGTATCACCCAAAGACATGTAAATCTTCCAGAGGCCCATCCTCAGTAAAACACACACACGAGCATTCTAACAACCCCTTATTCTGTTGCATAAAACCACAATTTGATGCAATAACAGCATTATAACAATCTTGTAATTTCTCCACCATAAGAGCTTGAGAGGATCTGCAGAGAATGGGAAAAACTACCCAAATACAGGTGGGCCAAGCTTGTAGCGTCATACCCAAGAAGACTCGAGGCTGTAATCGCTGCCAAAAGGTTCTTCAACTGAGTAGAGTCTGAATACTTATTTAAATGTCATATTTTTTTTTTTTTTTTATACATTTGCAAAAATGTCTAAAAACCTGTTTTCGCTTTGTCATTATGGGGTATTGTATGTAGATTGGGGGGGAGGGGGGGGGACACACAATTTAATCTATTTTAGAATAAGGCCATAACATAACAAAATGTAGAAAAAGTCAAAGGGTCTGAATACTTTCCGAATGCACTGTATATATATATATATATATATATATATATATATCACAGCTGTCGTGGAAGAGAGAATGGGACCGAGGCGCAGCGGGTTGCGTGCTCAACATATTTATTATAATAATGAGAACACCACGGAAAACAATAAACAAACTAACGACAGGAACAGAAGCAGGCTCAACAAAAGCAGTGCTCTCAAACAATTACCCACAAGTGACAAACAAAACACACACCTATTTATAGGACTCCCAATCAGAGGCAACTAGAAACACCTGCCTCCAATTGAGAGTCCAGCACCCAACCTACACATAGAAAAACTACCCTACAATAAACACATAGAAATACAAACATAGACCAGTGACAAAAAAAAACCCGTAATACATAAATAAACTACCCTCTGCCACGTCCTGACCAAACTACAATAACAAAATATCCTCTATACTGGTCAGGACGTGACAATATATATATATATATGCACACAATGAAAATGTTATATTTGGCCTTACTGCTATTAGTCCATAAACATTGACTAACACATTCACTACATGGAACAGATAGTACCCCACAAAAAAATCAAAAGAAAGTTTGTTCTGAAGTGTCTGTCCTATATCTGAGAGATATAAGAAAGATCATGAAACAATCATCTTTTTTTTATTTGCTAAACAGTCTCCATATATACTTCCATTCATTTTTTTCAACTGGTACCGGATACCAGGTGAGACAAGTCTCACCTTTCCACCGAGGTCTCAACTTTCATATTAGTGTGTAGCCAAAACTGTTCGGACGCTACAGACAGAGGTTGGCAGATCGGCTGTACCGACTTCTGACAAGTTCCAAGAAGTCCCAAGCAAAACGGAGAACATAGAGGGGTCCTAATAGGTTTCTAGGCCAAACCATTCAGGCGGTTTTGTGAGAAGACCGATTTTCGGGACGTCTCATGGTCTGACAAACATTGCTTTGTACACCAGCTTCAAACATCTGAAAACACTATTTTTTGTTTAATAAAAATATATTTCACAGCGGTTTAGATGGTACAATTATTTTCTACACAAACCATTGCTTGTTTTGTCAAACTGAAATTAGGCAAACTATTAGAATTTTAGCAACCAGGAAATGGGGATTTCTGCATATTGCACCTTTAAAAATTGGATTTCTAGTACCATTACATCTTTCTTGACAGACATGCAATTTGAACCAGCAACCCTCCAGTTGCTGGCCTGCCTTTTCTACACCAACCGGTCAATCGCGATCAAATGGTCAATCTCCAAGGCGTTCCTAGTCGATCACCAAACGTCTGTAAAAAACCCAACGATAAAGCCTTACCTTCCCATTTTTTTCTTTGTTTCAAGCTTATGGCGGTAGGTGCACTTGATTCAGCAGACCTAGAAGGTAGAACTCCACCTACCAGGCAGGCCCAAAGAGCAAATCAAGTGCACCTATAGAACTACCGCTGGCCAATCAGATAGCTCAGATCACCGTGTCTGCAGTTTCCTTGACTCAGAAAAGGTTATTGACCGCTGCTCTAGGTTAACTACAGTTTTACCAGAGCAGTCTAGTTATCAGATAAGGAGCGCCTCCCGTAAGTATCTTTCTGACTGCGTATCCTTCCTGGATTTGGAATCAGCATATTTGTTTATTAGAATCCCCATTAGCTTTTGCAGAGGCAGCAGCTACTCTTCCTGGGGTCTGCAAAAACCACAAAACATGTAACAAAGTACTAAAAGGCAAGGACTGTCACACACATTTTTTTAAAGCATAACCCTGAGGTTGGGAGTGGCCAGAGTACTGTAATAAACCTCCAGCCCAGATGGTTCCTCTTTCATTTGACTCTTTTCTACAGTAACCCTGACTCAGACCTCCTGTTGGGCCACATAGCTAAGCTACTTGGTACAATTATAGAATGTTTTTCAATTGTGGGAACAAAGTAATGATGCAACAAAGTAATGAATCTCCTCGGCATGGCGGACATGACCACGACCCCTAACACTGGAGAGAGACTCAGGACCAGCATCGGGGAACTTCCTGCTGACTCAATTACCAGAATCGCACATACTATGGGCATGTGAGAAGCATGTGGTGAAAACTGTAAACCTCTATGACACACACACACATACTACTGTAATAGATTTAAAATCTCAAAATAAAATCCTCACCCTATTCCCATAACATGGAGTCATCATTTCCCACATTGTAAAACGTTTAATTATGTAAATTGACTGAAATGTATGCTGCTATTCTTGTTGCAGTTGTATTTTATGTTCTTATCTTTTAGGCCTATGAATTAAGTGTAGGCGTGTTTAGTTTCTTGGGTGGAGCATTAGCAGCCAATTGGTTTGGAACTTGCTGTGGTTATTACAGTACTCTGGCCAGTCCCAACCTCAGGGTTATGTATTTTTTTTAAAGGGGGAAAAATGAGGGCAGCAAAAGGAAGAGCTCAGCAAAAATACATCAAAACACAGCAATCATTCAACAAACAAGAATTATCCATGACCCAGGCCGTCTACTTTATTCTCTTGCATCGTTTGATTGTGTCCTGCATTTTGTGTCCTGAATTTTCTATCCATACCTTTTTATTGTCGTTCCACCTAGTGTTTGCTACTGCGCCATGATCCGCTGGATATTCTACATTAATTGATAAAAGAAGGATGTATACTTCAGAAAATGTATTGTCTGTCTTCAGTGTCTGTGTTTCTAGATTTAAGCATTGAGCTGCAGCTGGAATCGTCCTCTGGTTGAGTGAGACAGGTTCACATGTATCAATGTCACCACAGTAACATAAGACCACACCAGCCAACCAGAATATGAGACAGGTACTTCCCAAGATATAATGAACATGTTTTGTTCAGATTAAAACACCTTGCTGCTCTATTTCTCCTTTCAGGGGTTTCTATGGAAACTACACACATCCATTTGCCACCATACAGTGTTTTGACACTGTAAACACGGACATATGCATACCCTGAGGGTCCGTGTGCTGTGGTGCAGCATCATACTGTATTTCCTGACGGACCTGTGATTCGAACCAGCAACACTCTAGTTACTGGTCCGCCTCTCTAACTCTAGGCTACCTACAGTTCTACCAGATGACCCAGTACACATTTCAATACAATCACAGGATATCAAAGTTTACAGTAGCTTAGTCATCAGATAAGGAGTGGCTACTGTAAGTATCATTCTGACTGCTCATCCTTTCCTGGATTCAGCATAACACTTACCATTGAGGACATATATACACGTCAGAGCGGCATTGGACATCTCATATGTATATACTGTATTCTATACCACTGTATCTTAGTCCAATGCCACTCTGACATAGATGTATATATTCTTAATCCATTCCTTACTTAGATGTAAGTGTATTTTGGGTATATGTTGTGAAACTGTTAGATATTACTGCAGTGTTGGAGCTAGAAGCACAAGCATTTCACTACACCACAATAACATCTGCTAAACATTTACATTTTAGTCATTTAGCAGAATCTCTCATCCAGAGTGACTTACAGTAGTGAATGCATACATTTCATACATTTTTTTGTTGTTGTACTGGCCCCCCGTGGGAATCGAACCCACAACCCTGGCATTGCACACACGATGCTGGCGTTGCAAACACCATGCTCTACCAACTGAGCCACAGGAAACACGTGCATGTGACCAATACATTTGATTTGAGGCTGAGAGTGGTCAGAGTATTGTAATAACCCTACAGCCTAGACAGTTTCTCTTTCATTTATGATTCTATTCTACAGTAACCTTGACTCAGCCCTCCCACTTGGTCAAATACTATTCCCAGCTAAGACTGTCCATAATCAGGTATGACAAGAGGACAGGGGGATACCTAGTCAGTTGTATAGGGAACGAGGGATACCTAGTCAGTTGTACAGGGTACAGGGACAGGGGGACACCTAGTCAGTTGTACAGGGACAGGGGGACACCTAGTCAGTTGTACAGGGACAGGGGGACACCTAGTCAGTTGTACAGGGACAGGGGGACACCTAGTCAGTTGTACAGGGACAGGGGGACACCTAGTCAGTTGTACAGTGACAGGGGGACACCTAGTCAGTTGTACAGGGACAGGGGGATACCTAGTCAGTTGTACAGGGACAGGGGGACACCTAGTCAGTTGTACAGGGACAGGGGGATACCTAGTCAGTTGTACAGGGACAGGGGGATAGCGAGTCTGAATGCATTCAACTGAAATGTGACTTCCTCATTTAACCCAACCCAATTCTGCTCAGGGGCAGAATGACAGATTTTTACCTTGTCGACTCGGGGATTGGGCAACAACCTTTTGGTTGCTGGCCCAACGCTTCTACCCACCAGGCTACTTGCCGCTCGAGATACAGGAGGAATTTATATTCACATTTCATGAGAATATTATATATTTTATGGCAGCCTACAATAAAAATCAGTATTTAAAAACATATCTAACTATGTTATAATACTAAGGTTACGACATGAGCTTCTAGTGATAAACTCACAGATCTTTCGGTTTCACCTTTTCTATAATGCGTCTTGGATACAAGACTCTGGGGCAGTGGTCATCTTGCAAATTTCTCCATTTGCTTTGACATGTGGGAACAAAGTCCCTCACTGCACATCCCCTCAGCATGCACATGACCCTTACCACCAGTCTGGTCTCATAGACGTAACATAGTAAAGCTTTATCCAGGACACTCAATATATAATGTTTTGTTTGGTATGGTTACATAAGACAGATGGTTACTTAATGCAAAAATGTATAACACAAATGTCAAGCAACTCAAAGGTTGCGTGTTTGAATCTCATCACGGACAACTTTAGCATTTTAGCTAACCTTCCCCTAACTCTTTAACCTAATTCCTAACCTTCCCTTAACTCTAATGCCTAACCTAGCTAACATTAGCCAGCCAGCTAACGTTAGCTATCTAGCTAGAATTCGTAACATATCATGTGTTCTGCAAATTCGTAACATATTGTGCGTTTTGCAAATTCGTAACATATTTTACTTTATAGGTTACCCAGCTAGCTAACGTTAGCCACCTAGCTATAATTCGTAACACAGGATACGAATTGTAATTCGTAACACAGGACACGAATTGTAATTTGTAACAGAGGATACGAATTGTAATTTGTAACAGAGGATACGAATTGTAATTTGAAACACAGGATAGGAATTGTAATTTGTAACACAGGATACGAATTGTAACATATCATACGAAATAGGTGATGGATATCCTAGTGGGGCGGCAGGGTAGCCTAGTGGTTAGAGTGTTGGGCTAGTAACCGAAAGGTTGCAAGTTCAAATCCCCAAGGTAAAAATCTGATGTTCTGCCCCTGAAAAAGGCAATTAACCCACTGTTCCTAGACTGTCATAACTGACTTGCCTAGTTAAATAAAAATCCACAAATGAATGTACTCAATGGATGTTTCAGATTTACATACATAACAATGCAATGCTGGTTGCACCCCAGAACAGCATATCCAAGTGACAAATCTGTAAATTCCAATGACACACTTAATTACCTTGAAACTATTTTCTAGTCATTAGATCGTACAGTAAAATCCTCACCCTCTTCCCAACAACATGGAGTCACTATTTCCCCACATTACAAAACTATTTGTAGGTAGATTGACTTCAGTTTATGCTTTGTTCTTCTTGGGTTTTTTTACTGTTTCATCTTTTATACATATTAAGAAGACTATTAATGTGGTATTTAGGAGACTATATTGTTCTATTTTACCTGGAACAACGCAGACTTGCTTTGGAACTAGCTGTGGTTACAGTAGCCTTAATAATGCCTTTGATGTGGTGGCCTTCAAGTGGAAAATACACAGTGCCAGTGAACCATGGGCATAAAATGTACTTTTTATTCGACCAAAATCTACCAGCTACTCAGATTTTTTTACAAGACAAAATGTGTTTTTTTTGCGCTAAAATTACACAAACAAAACACAAAAAAACAGATGAGCATGCTTTGTAATGTTTTACTAGCAAGAAGCAATGTGGTATATTGTTTAATTTAATTTTTTGTGACCTTCGTCTTTTAACCAAAATATCATGAGACACAAAATTCCCCTGCCCCTTTAAAGGGCGGGTGATTACCGTGGTAGCGTGACTCGAGTCGTGTTTGTGTCTTCTAGACTGGGTCAATCTGACTTTTAGAAGCGTTGTTTTCTCTTCCCTAGCAGTTGAAACTCAAACATACAAAATCAACCTAGCTTGTGAACAAAATGTAAACAGCCAAGAAACACACGAACTAAGTGTCACTTCAATGGTCTTTTTTTCTCAAGTAAATTAGAGCTATTTTTATGCCTGTGCTCACAGTGGCGGTTCTAGACCATTTCAACTGGGGGGGCCAGTTGTACTGGGGCCAGTTGTACTGTTAGAGGGGCCAGTTGTACTGTTAGAGGGGCCAGTCACATTAGACGTTATTGTTGTCATATTGTTTTCTTCACTGCGTTGCAGGCATTAGCAGGCAAAATACCATGTTCATAATCAGTAGTGTTCCACGTTGCCACTGTCTAATAATGGATGTAAAAAAAGGACGATAGCAGAAATTAGTTATGTAAAAATGATCCCCCCCCCCCCTCTAGCCACGCAGTGTTGCAGCGCGAGGTGGAATAGGTTATTTAAGATTCGGAGTTCTTTGACTTTGTGCGATTAATTTACCAGCTATGAAACAAAACGGCAGAAATACTCAGAAAACAGTTGCTGCAGCATTTATTTAACTATACATGTGATCATACTTTACTATTTTTATTCACAAATGCGAGTGAAATGCTCGCACTGTGGAGCCATGACCACCCGTCAACGTGTCTGGTGAAATAGACATCTTAACCCGCAAATGCCAAAATCTACACGCATTTGGCAGATGTTTATTTTAGGCCCTGTATATCAGCTACAGTATGACATTAAGCTTATTGTGAGCCACACAGAAATACTAGAACAACCTCGTTTCTTCCACAGAAATATAATAACTTACTCATTCTAGTTCCGTGATAACTTCATTATCGATGTTTATTCTACATTGGTTACCGGAAACCGCCCAACGCCACCCGCTAACTTTCACTTTCACTCGCCAATATTTAAAGGTCCAACGCCAGAAACAGAAACATGATCTTGTCAACATTCACCAGCTGAGAATGAACACTTACCTAATTATCTTATGCATTCTGTCTGAAGGTACGTTATTTTCCATGGATCTGATCAGTTGATTCTGCTCGTATAAGATAAAGGAACATTTCCCACGTTTGACAGGTCATAGATTTTTTTTGTAAGGCTAAACTTTTATTTACCCGATAACATTCCTTCTTCCATTTCTAGCAGTCTCTGTCAACGTCGTAGCTAGAGGAGACACCAGGGTTGACTTCAATGCCGACGCATCATATACCTGCACCCATGCGGACTCGACAGGTGTGCTGCAAGTCACCTGGCAGAGGCTGTTCAAAGACGACTCGGTGGAGAATCTGGCCACCTACAGCAAGCGGTTTGGAGCTCAAATCATAGACCCGCACCGAGGCAAGGTGGTTTTCACGGAGGCATCTCTCAACTCTACGTCCATTACGGTGAAGAATGTAACATGGGCGGACGAAGCCTGCTATATTTGCTCCTTCAATGTTTACCCGAGTGGTTCAATACGCAAGCAGACTTGTCTTACCGTTCAAGGTTAGTCAAGTAATTAATTAACGAATTAACTAATTTACTAGTTACTAATTAATTAACTAATTAACTGCTCAACTAATTATCCAGCCCTTGATTAGGCCTATTTGAATCAGGTGTGCTGGTAGTATAGGAGCCTAAAAAGTCTATGGGGGTATTCTTGGAGAATCCTTTTGGGAAACACTGTTATACAGTATTCATAAAGTGTTAACAATACATATATGCTTCACAAGTAATTATGAGCAAAATCATAAAATAGAGGGTCATGTTAGGCTTTGTTTACACAGGCAGCCCAATTCTGATATTTTGACCAATTATTGGCAAAGGAGCTGATCTGATTGGTCAAAAGACCAATTAGTGGAAAAATATAAGAATTGGGCTGCCTGTGTAAACGAAGCCTAAAGTTCCTTGCATCTGGTTCTTTGCCAAATAGCATAATCCTTTAGTCACCCTTTATAGCGTCACTGTAAAACTTTTCCCTGTAAAATTAAAGCATTATACTTGCACCACAGTGGCCAGCTTAATACTGTATTTTTGCATTACAGCAGAGATGCTGTAATATGTTTTACAGTAATATTTTCCTTACTGTAAAGACATATTACAGCATCCTTGCAGTAAATGTAAATGGATGCTGTAATGTTTTACAGTAAGGAAAATGGTAGTGTAAAGCAAAATTACACTGGTGCACTGGTTATTCGCGTCAGCTTTAGCGGCTTGCGAGTACGGCCCACAACGCGGTTTGTGTTCAATGCGGCTGTCAATCATCTTTTGAACTGCTAGAAACAAGCCATTTTCTCTGTAGTAATGAAGGTCACGAATCTGCGCTTAGTGTATTCTCTATGGCACTCAGAGGCTGCGATACAGCCTATAATTACAATATTCTCTGACGTTTTTCTAGGTCGCACAGCTAGATATCTACGAGCAATTTAGAGCAGACCGAAATGGCTTTTGTCAACTTGAGCTAGCTAGCTAGCAAACGTTAGCCAGCTATCTAGCTAGGTTAGCTAAAGAAACATGCAGTTGAAGGTTGGCTAGCATACCTATGCTTATAAACAAGGCAAGGTACTGAAAATATTATTCCACTTCACAGCCGCTTCAAAAATATATTTACTAAAATAGTGTGAGCTTCATGTGTCTCACCTGACAGCATGAGGTAGGCGCCTGAAAGTGATCATTTGAATCTACAGTAGGCATAAACTATTACTGTAAAGAAACAGTATGTTAGAGTAATTTTTACAGGAAGCTTCCGAACTACAGTTAATAACAGTATTTTTCAGCATTGCACTGCATTAGGGGTAAAATCATACAGCATTGTAAAACACATTTATGGTATTATACTATGCATCCTACAGTGTTTTACTGTTGAAATTACAGAAAAGTCTTAGTGGGACCTTTGCTAAGGCATGATTTCTGAATCATACAGTACAGGCCAAGGGTTAATTATGGTTTTATTAAGTCTTTTTAACCAAAATATAAAATTGAATTATGACTTCTCACATTTATTGTGTTGACTGTCTTGTCCTAGACTTTTAATCCCTGCCCCCTGCGCCACAGGATTCCTTTTGCCATCTTTGTAAATAATAATGTATTCTTAATTGACCTGCTTTGTAAAATAAATAAAATCAATATGATCTAATATTCCCTGTTTCATCTTTTCAAAGGTGTATCTGAAGTGAGAGCCACAATGCAAAAAGTCCCCAGCACTGAATCTAAAGCAGACATGGAAGTTGTGGTCAGCTGCTCTGCCACGGGTAAACCAGCACCTTGGATCCAATGGAACATTTCTGCAGCAGTACCCATAAAGACACCTAACAACTGGACTGTCATTAACAAAGACCAAACTGTCACAGCCATTAGCAACATCACCCTCCAACTGTTGCCAGGCTCAGGTGGATACGTGGACTGTATCGTAAACAATGGGATGAGGACACAGAGACACGAGCGGGTCCCGCTTCCTATTCTCCCTGGAGAGAGTGGAGAGAGGGAGGTTGAAGAGGGTACGTAATGTTGACGTGTCATATACTTTTAGACCGTACACTATTAGCGTGTCAGTACAGAATGGTTCAACTTGAAAACAACATTGAGAAAACATCATCATCCCCAGTGACATGTTGGGTTAGCCTAGTGAACCAGCCAGATCATGTTACAGCTCACTATTCTAACATTCCAACAGAATGGTGAGCACAATGAGATCAGGCTGGTTGCAAGAGCCTAATGTTGTGATGCTAGTAGTGCTGTTATCTAATCTCACCAGTTAAGTTTCATTTTGACTACTGTGGTAAAGAATCATGAGTCACTCCCTGTAGAGTCAATTGTTTTATTGAGTTCTGGGTAGTTTCCGGCCCCTCAGGGAAGCTAAATGAAGGATGGATGATATGTTAAAGGTGGAAATCCATATCAACATGCTATTCAAACAGACTTCTTTGGAAAGAGGATGTACAATTCCCAGCTTCCTCTTCTCAAAAAATTGATCTCTCCAAACACATGATCACTGCAATTTCATAGGGGCGGCAGGTAGCCTAGTGGTTACAGCGTTGTGCCAGTAACCGAAAAGTTGCTAGATCGAATCCCCGAGCTGACAAGGTAAAAATCTGTCCTTCTGCCCCTGAACAAGGCAGTTAACCCACTGTTCCTAGGCTGTCATTGTAAATAAGAATTTGTTCTTAACTGACTTGCCTAGTTAAATAAATGTAAAAAAATAAATAATAATGTTTCACCTTCCAGATGACAGGAGGACTTCCCCGTGGGCGGTTGGCATTCCAGTGTTCCTAATCGTTTCCATTTTAGTCATCTGCGGCAGTGTCATGCTTCAAAAGAAAAAAGGTGAGTCAGCACAAGATTATCTGATGATGTCACTTTTGTCAGTCTTGTTTGCTTAAGTCATGAGAGACTAGATGTGATGTAATAACACCTTAGAAAGACCAATTGAGTGAATGTTTATAATCAGAACCATAGTATATCATCTCTCTCTCTCTCTCTCTCTCTCTCTCTCTATATATATATATATGTCTCTGGCTTTATGAAATAAACTGTGTGAAGCATCAGCTGTGGGCAAGTCATGTCTTAGAGCTCTAGAATGGTTACTGATAAAGTGTACAGTGCATTCGGAAAGTATTCAGACCCCTTCCCTTTTTCCAAATGTTGTTACGTTACAGCCTTATTCTAAAATGGAACCTTATTCTAAAATTAAATACATTTTTTCCCTTATCAATCTACACACAATACCCCATAATGACAAAGCGAAAACAGGTTTTTAGAAATGTTTGCAAATGAATTAAAAATAAAAACAGAAATATCTTATTTACATAAGTTTTCAGACCCTTTGCTATGAGACTTGAAATTGAGCTCCGGTGCATCCTGTTTCCATTGATCATCCTTGAGATGTTTCTACAGCTTGATTGGAGCCCACCTGTGGTAAATTCAATTGATTGGACATGATTTGGAAATGCACACACCTGTTTATATAAGGTCCCACAGTTGACAGTGCATGTCAGAGCAAAAACTGTAGAGCTCCGAGACAGGATTGTGTCAAGGCACAGATCTGGGAGAGGGTAGAAAAAAATGCCTGCAGCATTGAAGGTCCCCAAGAACACAGTAGCCTCCATCATTCTGAAATGGAAGAAGTTTGGAACCATGAAGACTCTTCCTAGAGCTGACCGCCCGGCAAAACTGAGCATTTGGGGGAGAAGGGCCTTGGTCAGGCAGGTGACCAAGAACCCATTGGTCACTCTGACAGAGCTCCAGAGTTCCTCTGTGGAAATGGGAGAACCTTCCAGAAGGACAACCATCTCTGCAGCACTCCACCAATCAGGCCTTTATGGTAGTGGCCATATGGAAGCCAATCCTCAGTAAAAGACACATGAAAGTCCGCTTGGAGTTTGACAAAAGGCACATAAAGGACTCACAGACCATGAGAAACAAGATTCTCTGGTCTGATGAAACAAAGATTGAACTCTTTGGCCTGAATGCCAAGCGTTTTCCAGCGGCAGGGACTGGGAGACTAGTCAGGATCGAGGGAAAGATGAATGGACAAAAGTACAGAGAGATCCTTGATGAAAACCTGCTCCAGAACGCTCAGGACCTCAGACTTGGGTGAAGGTTCACCTTTCAACAGCACAACAACCCTAAGCACACAGCCAAGACAACACAGGAGTGGCTTCGGGACAAGTCTCTGACTGTCCTTGAGTGGCCCAGCCAGAGCTCGGACTTGAACCAGTTCGAAATTCTCCGGAGAGACCTGGAAATAGCTGTGCAGTGACGCTCCCCATCCAACCTGACAGAGCTTGAGAGGATCTGTAGAGAAGAATGGAAGAAACAACCCAAATACAGGTGTGCCAAGCTTGCAACGTCATACCCAAGAAGACTTGAGGCTGTAATCGCTGCCAAAGGTCCTTCAACAAAGTGCTGAGTAAAGGGGCTGAATACTTCAATATATATATATATATATATATATATATATATATATATATATATATATATATACACACTGCTCAAAAAAATAAAGGGAACACTTAAACAACACATCCTAGATCTGAATGAAAGAAATAATCTTATTAAATACTTTTTTCTTTACATAGTTGAATGTGCTGACAAGAAAGTCGCACAAAAAAAATCAATGGAAATCCAATTTATCAACCCATGGAGGTCTGGATTTGGAGTCACACTCAAAACTAAAGTGGAAAACCACACTACAGGCTGATCCAACTTTGATGTAATGTCCTTAAAACAAGTCAAAATGAGGCTCAGTAGTGTGTGTGGCCTCCACGTGCCTGTATGACCTCCCTACAACGCCTGGGCATGCTCCCGATGAGGTGGCGGATGGTCTCCTGAGGGATCTCCTCCCAGACCTGGACTAAAGCATCCGCCAACTCCTGGACAGTCTGTGGTGCAACGTGGCGTTGGTGGATGGAGTGAGACATGATGTCCCAGATGTGCTCAATTGGATTCAGGTCTGGGGAACGGGCGGGCCAGTCCATAGCATCAATGCCTTCCTCTTGCAGGAACTGCTGACACACTCCAGCCACATGAGGTCTAGCATTGTCTTGCATTAGGAGGAACCCAGGGCCAACCGCACCAGCATATGGTCTCACAAGGGGTCTGAGGATCTCATCTCGGTACCTAATGGCAGTCAGGCTACCTCTGGCGAGCACATGGAGGGCTGTGCGGCCCCCCAAAGAAATGCCACCCCACACCATGACTGACCCACCGCCAAACCGGTCATGCTGGAGGATGTTGCAGGCAGCAGAACGTTCTCCACGGCGCCTCCAGACTCTGTCCCGTCTGTCACATGTGCTCAGTGTGAACCTGCTTTCATCTGTGAAGAGCACAGGGCGCCAGTAGTGAATTTGCCAATCTTGGTGTTCTCTGGCAAATGCCAAACGTCCTGCACGGTGTTGGGCTGTAAACACAACCCCCACCTGTGGACGTCGGGCCCTCATACCACCCTCATGGAGTCTGTTTTTGACCGTTTGAGCAGACACATGCACATTTGTGGCCTGCTGGAGGTCATTTTGCAGGGCTCTGGCAGTGCTCCTCCTGCTCCTCCTTGCACAAAGGCGGAGGTAGCGGTCCTGCTGCTGGGTTGTTGCCCTCCTACGGCCTCCTCCACGTCTCCTGATGTACTGGCCTGTCTCCTGGTAGCGCCTCCATGCTCTGGACCCTACGCTGACAGACACAGCAAACCTTCTTGCCACAGCTCGCATTGATGTGCCATCCTGGATGAGCTGCACTACCTGAGCCACTTGTGTGGGTTGTAGACTCCGTTTCATGCTACCACTAGAGTGAAAGCACCGCCAGCATTCAAAAGTGACCAAAACATCAGCCAGGAAGCATAGGAACTGAGAAGTGGTCTGTGGTCTCCACCTGCAGAACCACTCCTTTATTGGGGGTGTCTTGCTTATTGCCTATAATTTCCACCTGTTGTCTATTCCATTTGCACAACAGCATGTGAAATTTATTGTCAATCGGTGTTGCTTCCTAAGTGGACAGTTTGATTTCACAGAAGTGTGATTGACTTGGAGTTACATTGTGTTGTTTAAGTGTTCCCTTTATTTTTTTGAGCAGTATATATATATTTACAAGCATTTCGAAAAACCTGTTTTTGCTTTGTCATTATGGGGTATTGTGTGTAGATTGATGAGAGGTGGAAAACATTGTAATCCATTTTAAAATAAGGCTGTAACAAAATGTGGAAAAAGTCAAGGGGTCTGAATACTTTCTGAATGCGCTGTATGTCTTTACTACCTACAGTAAAGTCTAACCTTCACGTTCTATCTGGCAGGTTACAGGCAAGCAGCAACCACAGCAGACAAGCAGGACGCTTTTGGGGAAAGTGTGTAAATGTTCATCTGTGTTGATTGCTATACTTATGTACTTTAGCTGACAGAGGTTTTTATTGAGCATCGGAGCGCTGTTGATATTTAGAGTCCAGTTGCAGAAGAGCCCTGTTCCTCAAGAGATGAGATCCTCTAAAATGTCTCAACTAGACTACTAATCCATCTTTAGAATATTACAGTATATTCTAATTGTATGACAAAGGTCATATTAAATGCATGGTGACTAGCAAGATACAGTACTACTATTCATGAATGAGGATGAGAGTGTCTGGGAGTCTTGGGAGGATGAACAGTGTGCAGGCCTTCCTGTTCTTTATTAGTGTTCTTTATTAGCCCAGCTCCTACGTTTAGAAGGATGTAGTTATGACAAACATTTCTAATGAGACAGTCAGACAGATAGATGCACTGTGTTCTAGATACATATATTGAACCTTTTTGAGTTGTCAGAGTCATATTTCTTCCCCAGTCATATGTAAGATGATTTACACCTGCACCATACATTACATAATGGCGCTAATATTGTTTTTTTATTTTGAAATTGCACTTTAGTTTTGAGAAATGAGGTTTGTCAGTGAGGAAATAGATTATATTATATTAGAACACAGCACCACCTACAGTTAACTTTATGACACACCAGGAAGAAGACAGGGGAGAATGTCCTTCTATTTCATTTAACATGAATCCGTTTAAATATGATAGCACTTGTGTTAATGTGAGGTTTATGCTGTTATTATTACATACTATACCTATAGTAATACAGATACATGGATGTTTTACCTCCTTTATATCAATACAATGTATGAATGTATTTGAGCCCTGAAAATATAATGATGATGATGATAATGTTTTGCACTTTGATTGTTTGATATACTGTACCTTGTTCACTAGATTTAAGTGTATCACGTTTTAGTTCCTGTTTGTATTTATTTTAATCATGGATGTTGCTTGTTGTGTTTGACCCCACTTGATTTGACACTGTTTATAAATCAGGCTATTATTCTCACTTGAGATGTACAATGTTTTATATTGTTTAAGATTCAAAAGCATTCTTTAAATATATTGTGTTCTCCCCGTTTGATATAAAACTATACGCTGTATTTAAAAAATCACCCATTGTCACCTTGTTTTACAGTAACATCCCCATTTAAAATCAGGACTACTTTGTTCTAGCTCTGTTTACAGTAACATCACAATCAGGGCTAGGTTGTTATAGCTCTGTTTACAGTAACATCACAATCAGGGCTAGGTTGTTCTAGCTCTGTTTACAGTAACATCACAATCAGGGCTAGGTTGTTCTAGCTCTGTTTACAGTAACATCACAATCAGGGCTAGGTTGTTATAGCTCTGTTTACAGTAACATCACAATCAGGGCTAGGTTGTTATAGCTCTGTTTACAGTAACATCACAATCAGGGCTAGGTTGTTATAGCGCTGCTTACAGTAACATCACAATCAGGGCTAGGTTGTTCTAGCTCTGCTTACAGTAACATCACAATCAGGGCTAGGTTGTTATAGCTCTGTTTACAGTAACATCACAATCAGGGCTAGGTTGTTATAGCTCTGCTTACAGTAACATCACAATCAGGGCTAGGTTGTTATAGCGCTGCACCAGGCTCCATTGGCTGTGTGTGTGTAATATGTAAACTCCTATCTGTTTTAAGAAGAGTTCAACTAACACTGGTAATACACCAGCAGAGTTAACTTTCACTTTTAGTGTAAGAGGAGGGGCATCCGGAAAAGCAAAATTCTTCATATTAGAACTCACATTTTCACCATGGCTCCTCTGCTCCACAACTATCTGTTTATTCAGCTAATAGTCCTCCCTAAAGGTGAGTTATATCTGTTTTATACATGATATACTGCATTTGTCAGCTTTTTATTTGAATTGACACAGTATTGCTGACACTGTTGCTTTTCTTTATGAAATGAGGTACTTTCAAACCTATTTAACTGTTCAAACCTATTTATTTCAATACTCTGCTTTCATTATTTAATTTATCTTCCACTACACAGATTCAAATATATACAGATAAATGACATTATGAATGTAGTGAAAGTCACTGTATAAACTGTATAGTGTAGTGAAATTCACTGTATATACTGTGTAGTGTAGTGAGAGTCATTGTATGAACTGTATAGTGTAGTGAAAGTCTCTGTATAAACTATGATTTAATCAGTGAACAAACGAAGGATTGATCTATAGTCATAGTTCCTTCTATTCACTGATGTCCACACATTCTGTAGGTGATGTTACTTTAATAATTCAACACATTGAACCCATACTGCAGTCAGTTACTAACCCATACTGCAGTCAGTTACTAACCCATACTGCTGTCAGTTACTAACCCATACTGCAGTCAGTTACTAACCCATACTGCAGTCAGTTACTAACCCATACTGCAGTCAGTTACTAACCCATACTGCAGTCAGTTACTAACCCATACTGCAGTCAGTTACTAACCCATACTGCAGTCAGTTACTAACCCATACTGCTGTCAGTTACTAACCCATACTGCTGTCAGTTACTAACCCATACTGCAGTCAGTTACTAACCCATACTGCAGTCAGTTACTATTCCATACTGCTGTCAGTTACTAACCCATACTGCAGTCAGTTACTAACCCATACTGCTGTCAGTTACTAACCCATACTGCAGTCAGTTACTAACCCATACTGCTGTCAGTTACTAACCCATACTGCTGTCAGTTACTAACCCATACTGCTGTCAGTTACTAACCCATACTGCTGTCAGTTACTAACCCATACTGCAGTCAGTTACTAACCCATACTGCAGTCAGTTACTAACCCATACTGCTGTCAGTTACTAACCCATACTGCAGTCAGTTACTAACCCATACTGCAGTCAGTTACTAACCCATACTGCAGTCAGTTACTAACCCATACTGCAGTCAGTTACTAACCCATACTGCAGTCATTTACTAACCCATACTGCAAGCCAGTTACTAACCCATACTGCAGTCAGTTACTAACCCATACTGCTGTCAGTTACTTATCCATACTGCAGTCAGTTACTAACCCATACTGCTGTCAGTTACTAACCCATACTGCTGTCAGTTACTAACCCATACTGCTGTCAGTTACTAACCCATACTGCAGTCAGTTACTAACCCATACTGCTGTCAGTTACTAACCCATACTGCAGTCAGTTACTAACCCATACTGCAGTCAGTTACTAACCCATACTGCAGTCAGTTACTAACCCATACTGCAGTCAGTTACTAACCCATACTGCTGTCAGTTACTAACCCATACTGCAGTCAGTTACTAACCCATACTGCAGTCAGTTACTAACCCATACTGCAGTCAGTTACTAACCCATACTGCTGTCAGTTACTAACCCATACTGCTGTCAGTTACTAACCCATACTGCTGTCAGTTACTAACCCATACTGCTGTCAGTTACTAACCCATACTGCAGTCAGTTACTAACCCATACTGCTGTCAGTTACTAACCCATACTGCAGTCAGTTACTAACCCATACTGCAGTCAGTTACTAACCCATACTGCAGTCAGTTACTAACCCATACTGCAGTCAGTTACTAACCCATACTGCTGTCAGTTACTAACCCATACTGCTGTCAGTTACTAACCCATACTGCAGTCAGTTACTAACCCATACTGCAGTCAGTTACTAACCCATACTGCTGTCAGTTACTAACCCATACTGCAGTCAGTTACTAACCCATACTGCTGTCAGTTACTAACCCATACTGCAGTCAGTTACTAACCCATACTGCTGTCAGTTACTAACCCATACTGCTGTCAGTTACTAACCCATACTGCTGTCAGTTACTAACCCATACTGCAGTCAGTTACTAACCCATACTGCTGTCAGTTACTAACCCATACTGCAGTCAGTTACTAACCCATACTGCAGTCAGTTACTAACCCATACTGCAGTCAGTTACTAACCCATACTGCAGTCAGTTACTAACCCATACTGCTGTCAGTTACTAACCCATACTGCAGTCAGTTACTAACCCATACTGCAGTCAGTTACTAACCCATACTGCAGTCAGTTACTAACCCATACTGCAGTCAGTTACTAACCCATACTGCTGTCAGTTACTAACCCATACTGCAGTCAGTTACTAACCCATACTGCTGTCAGTTACTAACCCATACTGCTGTCAGTTACTAACCCATACTGCAGTCAGTTACTAACCCATACTGCTGTCAGTTACTAACCCATACTGCAGTCAGTTACTAACCCATACTGCTGTCAGTTACTAACCCATACTGCAGTCAGTTACTAACCCATACTGCAGTCAGTTACTAACCCATACTGCTGTCAGTTACTAACCCATACTGCTGTCAGTTACTAACCCATACTGCAGTCAGTTACTAAGCCATACTGCTGTCAGTTACTAACCCATACTGCAGTCAGTTACTAACCCATACTGCAGTCAGTTACTAACCCATACTGCTGTCAGTTACTAACCCATACTGCAGTCAGTTACTAACCCATACTGCTGTCAGTTACTAACCCATACTGCAGTCAGTTACTAACCCATACTGCTGTCAGTTACTAACCCATACTGCTGTCAGTTACTAACCCATACTGCTGTCAGTTACTAACCCATACTGCAGTCAGTTACTAACCCATACTGCTGTCAGTTACTAACCCATACTGCAGTCAGTTACTAACCCATACTGCAGTCAGTTACTAACCCATACTGCAGTCAGTTACTAACCCATACTGCAGTCAGTTACTAACCCATACTGCTGTCAGTTACTAACCCATACTGCAGTCAGTTACTAACCCATACTGCAGTCAGTTACTCAGGTTTCTTGAAAATATTATTACATTTTAGAACAAGGCTGTAGCGTAACAAAATGTGAAAAAGTTCAAGGAGTTTGAATACTTTCCTAATGCACAGTATATACTGTAACACTTTCTATGAATCCCATATGCATGATGCATTATACAGCATTATACATGTACTCATAATGCACTATGATAGGTTAATAATGCGGTATAAGCATAGTTATTGACACAAATAAATACTCATTAAGTCTCATAAAGTCTCCTAATGCATTATAATTCTAACCATAATGATTTAGAATATACAGCAACATTGTGCTTCATAACTGCTGGTCACTTTTTCCTCAAGGATCATACAGCATTATAATGACCGTCAGTGTGATGCATTTTTATACATTCTTTGTCAATGAGCAGCACATAATCTTTCTCATGGTGTGTTATAGCATACTTATTAGCCACTATATCAGGGGTACTCAACTACTATTTGAGAAGGTCCAGTCACACAACTTTCCGAGGTGACAAAGGTCCAGATGGATATTGTAATATATCGGCATAGTAACAAACCCCAACGTCACAACCCAAACTGTTCAAACTGTTCATACCCCTCTTGTTGGTGGAGAGAACATTTAGAAGTTGTTAAGCTAATTTCCTGCAATTCTACACATTTTGACATGTCCTTATGTGTGTTCATATGATACTGTACCTGAGTGATTCAACAAAATGTCGGGCCCTTGGGGGTCGAGGCCCCTGGTTACTTAATCTGACCATAACAACTACAAGATGTAGATAGCTGGTTAGCCTAACTTACATATCTAGCTGACTTGGGCTAGTAGTTGATCAACTGGATATTTCTGACAGGTTAGAAATAGCTCTGTCAGGGAATGACATAAGAGGAAAACTGCCCGTGCACTACCATATTTTAAAAGTGTACCTTGTTGATTCTACTATTGCAGCTACCAACAGCAGTAAGTTGAAAGCCTGACTGAGTTCCTAAAAAGATCTTGGGACTCGCGGTCCGTATTAATAGGTGGGGTCCGTATTCTAGGTGTGGATCTGGACTGCGGTCCGCCAGTTGATTATGGCTTCACTATAAAGTCATCTTTGACTGCTTTATGTAAAGTGATGAAATGCCTCATAATAAAGTGGTTGTCTGCTTTCAGTAAAGTGGAACTTTCTGCACATTTCATGATGACATCAAAAAGATGTTTCATTCTGTCTCACTCTTCCTTATTCAAGTTGCATAACGCTACATAACACAACACATCACAACACTACACTACATAACAACACTACATAACACAACACTACATAACAACACTACATAACACAACGGTACGCTTCGCAACACAACGCTACACAAAACAACACTACAATACACTACACTAAACTGCACAACACAAATTGCCTGAAAGTCATACAATTGGCAATGTGGCCCTCCTGCACGTTGTATTAACATAAATAGTCAAAAACAGAAAAAGGCAAAGCCCTGTGCGACAGAATCTATAAATATATATATTTAAAAATATGGCTTTGAGCTGATTCTTTCCTCCAAGCGACTTACATTTTTTTATTGAGTATGGGACTCAAACCCACAACGACCACGTCATGCTCTACCAACTGTGTGTGTGTGAGAGAGTTTGTAATGTAGTAAGTACTAAGTAGTGTGTAACTGTCTTCATGCAGGGCTCTCTCAGTCTGGTGAGAACACAGCAGGTTGTCACAGCAACCCTTGGAGAAGATGCAGTCTTAACCTGTGAGCTCATGACACCCAAAGACGTGTGGGCAAGTCACCTGGCAAAAAGTGACAACAGAGACGAATGAAAATGTGGCCACTTACAGCAAACGAGGTCCCGATGTCAACCCACCTTTTCAAGGGAAAGTGGAGTTTGAAGACGAGGGACTGCAGAACTGTTCTATCGTCATCAGAGGAGTGTCAAGAGGAGACGAGTCCTGCTACAAGTGTCTGTTTAACACCTTTCCAGATGGACCTATCAGTGGAAGGACCTGCCTCCATGTAAATGGTAAAATCTGATAACTTAATGTACTGTAAATGATTGACCCAGAACAACTTCCTCAGAACTTCAGGCAGCCATTTTATCAGATCATACTTCCAATGTCTTGAAACCATTTATCAAAATGGAATCATTTACTAAATCATGTAAATTGAATCATTGTGGTCTCACTGTGAACTGTGTCTGTTGTCCTATAGAGCTGTATGGACCCTCACTCCTCATCACACAAACCAACAACAGTCACACCACTCTGTCCTGTTCTGCTACTGGACGACCTGTTCCTATAGTGACCTGGGACAACACAGAAATTCTAGAAAATTCCACAATGGCCAATGTCACCCATCTCAATGGAACTGTCACTGTCACCATAACTTCCACGCTGGCAGCATTCAGTCTACCTGACAAAGACACCAGGGTTGGCTGTGTGGTGTCACTGTTCTCTGGAGGTGTCACCAAGAACGTTTCCATGGTTATTCCAGCTAGAACTCAAGCTTCATTTCCTGGTGAGAAATGGTTCAGTACATGTCTACAGTAACAACCAACATGCTGGTGTCATTCTGAAGTACTGTCTCTGTATGTTCTGTGCTAGGTGTACCTGAGGTCACTGATGGTGACAGGATCAGTGGTCAGTCATTAATATAATGACCACAACTAATCTCTGACTCTTATCTGTGAATTGTACCATTCTCATCTTGTCATCTTTCACAGTTAAGCCAACAGGGATTGGTGCAGTGATGGGTTCACTGTGTTTCATTGCTGTGTGCTGTGGATCTGTGGTACTGTGGTGCAAACTGAGAAATACAATGAGAAGGTAAGTTTTACTGTTCAGATGACAAAGATAAAATACAGTATTCATTTGACAATTGATTGTCAAACTTACAAAATAAATCTTTAGCCCAAATCCCACAGCCATGACAGGAAGTCAGGAGAACAGGAAGAACCATCAACAGTCAACCTCTCAACATGATGGCTGAAATCTAGAAGTCTAATCTAACAGTAAGACACATAATGTAATTAACAGTAGGGTTTATGGTTTCTAGTAAACAGTGTTTGTTCTTACTGTAAGTAAGAAATAGATTAGAAAACACTGAATTGTTTTTCAGCATCATATGTCCTCCCTGGAGAATATGTAACTGTAAATACCCACAAAGCAGTTATATCAGTACACTATTACAACAGATGATTTGACTCTTATCAGTATCATTGATGTTAATGTATTTCAGGACCACAACAATCTCCAGTACATTCTAAATGTATTAGTACAACCTTATTTGAACATCCTGGTAGAGTGCTGGTCATGGTGACTGAATACATGGAAATGAGTTGCATTTGTTGCATTGCTGCATTGTTGTTCCAGTATGTTATTTGTATTTTGTATTTATTAGGGAACCCCATTAGCTGCTACTCTTCCTGGGGTCCAAACATATGAAAGTACTTACATTATATTTAAAACAAAATATAAAACAGTACATCATATAACATTATTACACTACTACATCTCTACAATACAACATGTTTAATACCACCATACAGCAATATCACAATGTATGCGTATGCATGTGTCTGTACCTTTGTGTGTCTCTTCACAGTCCCCGTTGTTCCATAAGGTGTAATTCTCCATCCAGATTGTCAGACCCTGGTGGCTTGTCACTGTTGATAGACAACAATAATTCTTTTTACCTCTTCCAAACTGACTTTACAGAATGCAAAAGCACTATTCTTGTCTTTCATAATTTGGTCAGATATACTTGGATGTGTAGTGTCAGTGTTTGCTGCTGGCATGTCACACCTAAGTTTTCTTATCTTGCCAATGAAAAAGTCATTCAAGTAGTTGGCAATATCAGCTGGTTTTGGGATGAATGAGCCATCTGATTCAATGAATGATGGAGCTGAGTTTGCCTTTTTTCCCAATATTTCATTTAAGGTGCTCCAAAGCTTTTTACTGTGATTCTTTATATCATTTATTTTTGTTTCATAGTGTAGTTTTATTTTGTTTAGTCGTGATTTCTTCATTTGCAAAACGTTTGCCAATCAGTTGGGCTGCCAGACCTTTTGCCTCATCCCTCTCACCCATACCATTTTTAAATTCCTCAGCAATCCACAGGGATTTAACAGTTTTTACAGTCATTTTCTTAATGGGTGCATGCTAATTAGTAACTGGAATAAGCAATTTCATAAATGTGTCAAGTGCAGTGTCTGGTTGCTCCTCATTACACATCAAAGACCAGCAAATATTATTTACCTCATCAACATATGACTCACAACAAAACTTCTTGTATGACGTCTTATACACTATTTTAGGCTCATCCTTTGGAACTTTTCTAAAATGGATTAAATGAAAGTGTAATGATCACTTTAATTGTACTGTATTTTAAACTCTCTGGTCAGTTCTGTTTGTTTTAGACCATAGCTGTCAACACTTGACAGTTTTAACTTTTCTATCTTATAAAACTGTTAGAGGGTTATGAGAACAGAGTGACTACCATACTGTCTCACACACATCTGTGTGGGTTAAAGACCGTTTCTATCCATAGGCATTGTGGGTACTGAATAGTGGACTGAATGGCTGACACACATAGGCCTGCTGTTTATTTTATACTTAAATACAGTCTGTATGTAAATATGTTTTGTAGTTGGTTAATGATGAAACATGATATATCCACACTAGACTTTTGTGTGGTTTTCATAATTCTTCACTTTTTATAAATCAAATGCTGTAAGATACACAATGTTGTAATGTACTTTGTTGCGTGTGTTTTTGTTTTCTACTTTTATAAATAAAATGTTTAAACAATGTTGTAATGTACGTTGTGACATCGCTTGTTATACAATGTGTCATAAATCTATGGAGACAGATATCTTCCAAAACGTTGATCGTACGTATCGTAAGGATCGTAAGAAAATCCATTCTAAATTGTTAGGATTGTAAGAACAGCCATACATGAAACATAAACGTGAACTTTCATCTGTGAACATACAAACAACATGTTACGATTACGGACTAACATTTTAGGCTTGTACAAATCTTGTTGCAATTCTGATGTACAATAATACCTTTCAGAATTTTGGTAGTTTCATCTCACCAACAAAAAAAGTGTACACCAAACGGCCTGTGAGGAGTGCTGACACTTATCTGTGAATTGTACCATTCTCATCTTGTCATCTTTCACAGTTAAGCCAACAGGGATTGTTGTAGTGATGGGTTCACTGTGTTTCATTGCTGTGTGCTGTGGAGCTGCTGTGGTACTGTGGTTTAAACTGAGAAATACAATGAGAAGGTAAGTTTTACTGTTCAGATGACAAAGAGAAATTACAGTATTACTTTGACATTAATTGTCAAACTTACCAAAACTGTCTTTAGCCCAAATTCCCACAGTCCATGACATAGAACAGGAAGAACTATCAACACTCAACCCTCAACATGATGACCCTGAAATCCACAGGTCTAGTAAGACACATATTGTAATTAACAGTAGGGTTTATGATTTCAAGTAGACCGTGTTTGTACTTACTGTAGGTAAGGAATAGATTATAAAATATTGAATTGTTTTGCCACGGGACGACTCTCTGGTAGTGTCCTGGGACCACACAGAACACATTGCTTTGGAAAAGTCTACTATGGTCAATGTCACCCATCCTAATGGAACTGTCACAACTACTGCATCGGTTTCCAGTCTACCTGACAAAGACACCAAGGTAAAGTGTGTGGTGTCTTCTGGTGATGCCACTAAGGAGGTTTCTATGGTGATTCCAGTCACTGATCAAGTCTCATTGGCTGGTGAAAGAGGCCATGGTTTGTCAATACATACATGATAATTGGCATGTTTGTACTGTATGTGTGTGTGTGTGTGTGTGTGTGTGTGTGTGTGTGTATGTGTGTCGTTTATTTTTTGTGGGCTAGCTCAATCTAGTCTCCAATATCTGGATCAGTGGTAACTCAGTGATTCTTATTGTTATAGTGCCAAGACATAGTCAACCGATTTACTTATTGTTATAGTCAACCTATTTACTTGCCTTCTTATGCTTTGCCTGTGAATCATACCATTGTACTCGTCACTTTCAATATACACTGCTCCAAAAAATAAAGGGAACACTTAAACAACACAATGTAACTCAAAGTCAATCACACTTCTGTGAAATCAAACTGTCCACTTAGGAAGCAACACTGATTGTCAATAAATTTCACATGCTGTTGTGCAAATGAAATAGACAACAGGTGGAAATAATAGGCAATAAGCAAGACACCCCCAATAAAGGAGTGGTTCTGCAGGTGGTGACCACAGACCCCTTCTCAGTTCCTATGCTTCCTGGCTGATGTTTTGGTCACTTTTGAATGCTGGCGGTGCTTTCACTCTAGTGGTAGCATGAGACGGAGTCTACAACCCACACAAGTGGCTCAGGTAGTGCAGCTCATCCAGGATGGCACATCAATGCGAGCTGTGGCAAGAAGGTTTGCTGTGTCTGTCAGCGTAGTGTCCAGAGCATGGAGGCGCTACCAGGAGACAGGCCAGTACATCAGGAGACGTGGAGGAGGCCGTAGGAGGGCAACAACCCAGCAGCAGGACCGCTACCTCTGCCTTTGTGCAAGGAGGAGCAGGAGGAGCAGGAGGAGCACTGCCAGAGCCCTGCAAAATGACCTCCAGCAGGCCACAAATGTGCATGTGTCTGCTCAAATGGTCAGAAACAGACTCCATGAGGGTGGTATGAGGGCCCGACGTCCACAGGTGGGGGTTGTGCTTACAGCCCAACACCGTGCAGGACGTTTGGCATTTGCCAGAGAACACCAAGATTGGCAAATGCCCCACTGGCGCCCTGTGCTCTTCACAGATGAAAGCAGGTTCACACTGAGCACGTGACAGACGTGGCAGAGTCTGGAGATGCCGTGGAGAACGTTCTGCTGCCTGCAACATCCTCCAGCATGACCGGTTTGACGGTGGGTCAGTCATGGTGTGGGGTGGCATTTCTTTGGGGGGCCGCACAGCCCTCCATGTGCTCGCCAGAGGTAGCCTGACTGCCATTAGGTACCGAGATGAGATCCTCAGACCCCTTGTGAGACCATATGCTGGTGCGGTTGGCCCTGGGTTCCTCCTAATGCTAGACCTCATGTGGCTGGAGTGTGTCAGCAGTTCCTGCAAGAGGAAAGCATTGATGCTATGGACTGGCCCGCCCGTTCCCCAGACCTGAATCCAATTGAGCACATCTGGGACATCATGTCTCGCTCCATCCACCAATGCCACGTTGCACCACAGACTGTCCAGGAGTTGGCGGATGCTTTAGTCCAGGTCTGGGAGGAGATCCCTCAGGAGACCATCCGCCACCTCATCAGGAGCATACCCAGGCATTGAAGGGAGGTCATACAGGCACGTGGAGGCCACACACACTACTGAGCCTCATTTCGACTTGTTTTAAGGACATTACATCAAAGTTGGATCAGCCTGTAGTGTGGTTTTCCACTTTAATTTTGAGTGTGACTCCAAATCCAGACCTCCATGGGTTGATAAATTGGATTTCCATTGATTATTTTTGTGTGATTTTGTTGTCAGCACATTCAACTATGTAAAGAAAAAAGTATTTAATAAGATTATTTCTTTCATTCAGATCTAGGATGTGTTGTTTAAGTGTTCCCTTTATTTTTTTGAGGTGTAGTGATTGGTTCATTCTGTCTCTTTTAATGTATGAAAATAACAAATTACCCAAACTTACCCTCCATAAACCCTCAATCTTTAGCTGGGTGATTGAAGATCGGATCTTTTTTCAGATACAGTATCTGAGAGAAAGTACAGTTTTACTATGATCTTGATTGTCAAACTTCCATGTGTTTCCCTGGAACCATTAATGCTGTTATTCTGGAATATGTGCTGTGCCTTCCAGTGGAATATGAGATTTGACTGCTTTCAGATTACTTTATCAAATGTTCTCTTTTTTGATGCACAGAGCCTGATAACCCTGAAATCAGGAGGACTCTCGCAACTAGATTCATTATGATTATATTACTTAGATGTTGTGCATTTGGACAAAATATCATATTTCAATGTTTTTGTCTGTTTGCAAAAACAATCGATTTGCACATATTCCTTTTGAAGGTTGCACTGCAAATTCCAACATTTCATCAAACTATGTTTCACAGTGGTTCCAAGGTTCCACAATGACTGTAGGCCCATTGGCAGGTTTTGCATTAAACCTTTAGACACAATATTCCCCACAAAGATCTCTGAATTTACCAAATTGAAATGTGATGATATATTTCTCTTTCTTTGTTGTTTCTCAGAAACTGCTGAGCATGGTGTTGGTTGAACCAGAGTGGCACTACAAGTCTGAGGCAGAGTTACTGCACAATGTCTGCTCTGGAGCTCAGCTTACCTACTTATCTGTTTGTAAATATTTATCTGTCTGTCTGTCAGGCTCTCTGTCTCTCTGTCTGTCTGTACTTTTAGTTTCAAGTTAAGCTTCTACAACTTGAGCATAGGCTTTGACATCAAGCTGGTTTCATAGAAAATAGACAAACTCATGGTAACATCTGAAGAACCCTCCATATCATGACAATGTAGCCAATGAAAATACAGTGACATTGAAGTGCCTCCACATGGAAAAGCACTTGACTCTGAAACTGGAACTTCCTCTATAGAAGGAATTTGACTTCAACAACGAATCAAGGAGGATGATTCAAACACTTTATTCATAGAAAATACAAAGCTGTTATCCTATTCACTTTATCAAGTTACTTTGTGTGTAAGAGTCCAATAAAATACTTCAAATGTTTTATTATCTATTATTACTAAGCGTGTAGGGCAGCTGTAACACAGAGCAACTGACTTGGAAATGTGCTGATCCCTGTTAGGTAGGTAGGTAGGTAGGTGTGTGTGTGTGTGTGTGTGTGTGTGTGTGTGTGTGTGTGTGTGTGTGTGTGTGTGTGTGTGTGTGTGTGTGTGTGGTGTGTGTGTGTGTGTGTGTGAGAAAGAGAGGGGGGCATTGATCTCCTCTGTGTCATTACTCTAACTCTGAAAATATGATGAAACGTTATACTGGCACCAGTTTCTGTTTCTCTTGCAGTTTGAGGTGCCTTGGCCTGGTGCTGAGATGATGTCCCCTGGAACACCTGAGCCCCTCACCACACCTAGTGACGTCGTTTGGACAGGAACTACTACGAAAGGTAGCCTAGCGGTTAGAGCGTTGGGACAGTAACCAAAAGGTCGCTAGTTTGAACTTGAGCAGGGCACTTAACCCTAATTGTTCCAGGGTCGCCGTTGATAGTGGCAGACCCTGGCGGTGTCTCAGGGGGAGTTGGGATATGAAAAAAAAACACATTTCCAATTCAGACATGCTTATAATACACACTGTGTGAAATAGGACGAATATAAGCACCCACCTAATTATTATTAATCACTACACCTTGGGTCATCTCTGTAAATCAGAGTGATAACACATTTCAAATCTTTTCCATGTTATTTATTTATTTAAATGTTTTTATTTGTGTATTTTGTATTTATGTATTTATTTATTATTTGTGGGAGGCGTCACACTTCATCGTCTATTGACGCTTCCAGTTGAGCATGGAAAGCTTACATCCAGCAGATTACATTCAGCAGATTACATTCAACAGATTACATTCAACAGATTACATTCAACAGATTACATTCAGCAGATTACATACACCATGTTCTAAAACATTTGCAAGTTCCTGAGGTGGATGAGGTAAGCATGGTATCTAATGTCCTGTTGGCTTTCATCCTCATGGTTTTCTGAGGTACTTGGGCTGCGTCTACACATGCACCCCCATTCTGATCCCTTGCCCAATCTAAAGACCAATTCATTAAAAAAATATCTGAATTGGGCTGCCTGTGTAAATGCCGCCTTATTGCAGCCCAATTCAGATTTTTTGACAGTTATTTGCATATATGATACCTATCTGTTATTTTCCTTAATGTGTAAACAGCAAAAAAAACACATTGAATCTGATCTTTTGATTTCCTATTTATAACACCTCCATATGTGGAGCAGAATCCTGATACAAACCCCATCCTCCATATACGACCTCTGTCTGAATACTCAGATTTTTTGTTGTTGTTGGCACGTGACGTTACCATGACCACCACCCCAAAATGGAAAGGAGCAGTGACAGGAAATGAGAATTGCATTTCTGTGTGACTTCTGAGTGTGAATGCCAAAATCTGATATGGGTCTGAAAAAAAGATTGGATATAGAAAGGAAATCAGATTTGGGGTCTTAGGCTGAATGTGTAAACACAGTCATATAACTTCAGAGGAAGCACTCTGCTGCATCTCAGCTGTGATATTTGTAACTTCTGATTGTTCTACAACACACCATACCTCTAGTCAGCTGCTTATCAGAACCTTGAATAGTCAAATCAGATGTGGTAGAACTGTGCTGGAGAAAAAAGCCTGCACAACCATTTTGGCCACCCCTGATTTATATGGACAAAAGTTCCTATGTCTGATGATTTTGCTGTAAATTATGTATTTTTTGATAACTCACTTTTGCTGACAGGTACAGTATTTTAGTACTAGGAGTGTCTTCAGTAAACTTTAAAGTAACTAACAAAGTTTATGTTGAAGATTGTTGTATTTTCCAGGAGCTTGCTCGATTGTCTTGTTAAAAGAGATCAGGGAATAATTTTCCAGTTTATCCCATATTGGCTTAAATGGGTTTCTGGTTTTTCGCTTCCCTCTGGAAAATCAGCTCTTAGTATTTCACAGTAATATTGAATAAATACTAATAACTACCTTATTTCTATTGCCTTTTGTCATTATTGTGTACTTTTACTTCAGATAGACGACACACCTTATTAACAGCTTTTTGCGTGTGGAAATGTTGAGTAATGTAAATCAGCTTTTGATGTAAAACCATGGAAATTAAACACAAAAACTATCAAGGCACAAGGTGAGACCCAAATGCAGACACAGGAGGCAGATGGTTGGAGTCTTACAATGTTTATTAATCCAAAGGGGTAGACAAGAGAATGGTTGTGGACATGCAAAAAGGTCAAAACCAGATCAGAGTCCAGGAGCTACAGAGGTGCAGACAGGCTCATGGTCAAGGCAGGCAGAATGGTTAGGCAGGTGGGTACAAAGTCCAGAAATAGGCAAGGGTCAAAACCGGGAGGACTAGAAAAAGGAGAATGCAAAAAGCAGGAGAACGGGAAAAATGGCACAGAGAGACAGGAAACACAGGGATAAATACACTGGGGAAAATAAGTGACACCTGAGGGGGTGGAGACAATCACAAGGACTGTAGCTCAGTTGGTAGAGCATGGTGTTTGCAACACCAGGATTGTGGGTTCGATTCCCACGGGGGGACAGCACAGAAAAAAAAGAAAAAAATGTATGAAATTGTATGAAATGTATGCATTCAATACTGTAAGTCGCTCTGGATAAGAGCGTCTGCTAAATGACTAAAATGTAAAATGACAGGTGAAACAGATCAGGGTGTGACAAAAACAATGTTTTAAATGAGAAGATCAAAAGCTGAAAAAAAAACAGGAAATTCTAATGAGTACCACGGCCCACTTCACCCATACACTACTAAGGTTTTACAGCAGTCAGCTTTTTTGTACCCATCCTTTGCTTTAAACAGGTGAAGGATCTTAATTTGAGCCAGTTTTCTACAGTAGGAACATAATCCTGCAGCAACAGGAAATGTGGATTATAATTCATGGACATTTTCTGTAGGGGTTGATACATTTTTCGTTAGGGCAAATCAAGTCTGACATTTTAAAGTGGAAATTACTAACTTTAGAAGCCTTTTTAAACCTAAAATACACAAGTTTGCATGTCCTGCTGTGCAGGAAATTCACATTCACTTTTCCCTACATAACTTCTATACTTAGGCATTCACATCCACACCATGTTCATCCTATGCACCATATGTATCTTCAACAGTTCTCTAGCCTCCCAGAGACTATGGTACAGTGGTCCCAGACCACATAGACAATTCCCAGAATTGCTATAGACCGCTACTTCCTATACATATAAAACAACACCAGTGCTCAATAACACCACGTGCTATTATTAGTAGTCCAAGACTACGATGGGAGATGATGGACGGAACCCCTAGATAACGTTATAGATCAAAAAACTCAGCTCACACTTCCCTCCACATTCACACTGGAGCTAATCCCCTGACAGCTCTAATTCACTCAGTCTGTTATAGCTAAATTTCTATCTCTTAATATCCACATTTATATCAGTTTAACATCCAAATTTCAAGCAATTATCTTATTATCCAAATTTCAATCAGCTTAACACAACTTTCACATCCACATTCCAGTGGCTGCAGACCACGTAGACACTTCTCTTATACATTCCTACAGACAGCTGTCAGTGGGGCATGGTACCATTACTTGCCCTTGCTCTAGTTCTCTCTCTAAGACTAGCTCTAGCCTTCTTCCATATCATATGTATCTTCAACTGTTCCTCTACAGTCGCTATAGTCTCTATAGTATCTATATTCTTGTGTATCTATAGTCTCTCAGTGTCTATAGTCTCAGTAGTTTATATAATCATAAATACTATGGTCTCTATAGACTCTATAGTCTCTATGGTCTGTATGGTCTCTATAGTCTTGTGTATCTATGGTCTCTATAGTCTATATGGTCTGTATGGTCTCTATAGTCTTGTGTATCTATGGTCTCTATAGTCTATATGGTCTGTATGGTCTCTATAGTCTTGTGTATCTATGGTCTCTATAGTCTATATGGTCTGTATGGTCTCTATAGTCTTGTGTATCTATGGTCTCTATAGTCTTGTGTATCTATGGTCTCTATAGTCTATATGGTCTGTATGGTCTCTATAGTATTGTTTATCTATGGTCTCTATAGTCTCTATAGTCTTGGCACTTCCCATACATATAGAATAGCAGCTCTTTCCCACCTGACCCAGCTCCCTGACAGCTCTCATTCACTCTTATTATCAAAATGTCAATATCTTATTAACCTAATATCCTCATTTCAACCCTCTTATTAACAAAATGTCAATCTCTTATTATCCTAATATCCAAAATTTCAACCCTCTTATTATCCCAAATGTAAATCCTTTGTTGAACTCAACTTATGCTTATTATCCAAATTTCAATCTCACTAATATCTTCTTACTCACGCAACATTCACATTCACCTTGTGCTATTACTGTCACGTTCTGACCAGTAAAGGGGTAATTTGTTATTGTAGTTGGGTCAGGATGTGGCAGGGGGGTGTTTGTTTTATGTGGTTCGGGGTTTGTTGTTATATGTGTTTATGTAGAGGGGTGTTTGTTTAGAGTATTCTGGGGTTTTGGTCTATGTTCTATGTTAATGTATTTCTATGTTCAGTCTAGTCTATTTATTTCTGTTTAGTTAATTGATTTGGCCTTCAATTGGAGGCAGCTGTTCCTCGTTGCCTCTGATTGAAGGTCCTATATAGAGGGGTGGTTTTTGTATGGGTTTTGTGGGAAGTTGTGGTTGCATAGCTGTGTTTAGCCTGTAATCCTATTCGTTCGATCGGCTTCTTGTTTTGTTTGTTACGTATTAAGTTAAGATGAGCACTCAACCCGCTGCATTTTGGTCCACTACCTATGACGACCATTACAATTACTTAAGGGAAATGGTACCCTCCTTCTACATCTTTATGTTTAGTTTTATCGTTTTTTAATAATTATATATATTTTTTATATAAATTAATTTAAATTGACTTACTGAAATCATTCGCCGCCGCTCAATTGTTCGCAGATGATGTGTCTCAACCTGGGCAGCTCACAGTAAGGGTCTGGTCTGGGCGGGTCCTCTTTTAGTCTGACGGGAACATCCCTCATGCTTCATAAAATGCGGCACCAGTTTTACTCGCAGACCCCCACTGAAAAGCTCCGCAGACAGAATCAATTATCCTCTCTGCTTGTCTCCAGTCATGTAAAATGACTTAGAATTGCATGAAATGCGTTTTATAGAAAGCTATATATATGCTCACTCCTACCCTTGTCCCTGGTGTTCTGCGAATCCACAACCTTCTGGCTACTTTGCCATGTAATGCTTACAAAACTGCATATCTTAGGCTCTGGTCTGTCCTAGGAGTGAGGGTAAACAGTAGGCATGTTCTCTGCTATCCACTTTATATTTCATTATTATTTTGGATATAGGTGACGGTTTTTTGAAGCGTTCAGGGAGGGTCGGGTAAAAATATATTAAACTGAAGGGAGGGCCATCCATTTCCATTTCAGAGAGATTTTCTCCAGGTATCCCTTATTATAAATACCTTACAGTCCCTTAGTGTGGTGGCTAATTTCTGCATTACCAAATGAGGAGAGTTACAAACTTCACACACAAGTTAGTTATACTTAAAACTACATCTTTAATAATTAAGATGCTTTTGCAAAAGCACTTGACCTTCAATGATGCCATTGAAAAGTGATTACACAAAAGTACAAAGATCTTTTATACCCAAGACCCACCCCTCTCAACGTACATGACAAACAACAGATCTTAGGAACAGTTCACAAAGGTTAAGTTCTGTATGAAAGATATCTATAAAACATAGCAGACAGCAACTGCTGTATCAACAGTGTTCATTGTATAGACCCGTACCTGGTCCTCCTACCCCAAACTGGAACCGTCTCTCCCTGGTACGGTATAGAACAGAACCATTAGCTCATCCAATGGCATAAATCAATTGACAACTCTAGATACTCCCATCTCAAGTAAACCCCCTCTTGACTCCACTCCTGGACAAGCTCACTGAGGGGAGTGAGCCTCCAGGTCATACACTATCCCAGGATAAGTGCAAGATCTAGAGAGAGGACATACAATGGTCCCAAAGGAGGGAGTGACTTGCGCACAGACATTGTGGAGACAAGTAATTGGTTCCCCATTAATCACGCCATCCCTTCACATGGTTCAGAATAGGTAAAGACACATTCACATATGAAGACAATGTTTCATTCTGACTTCTCCCCTCTCTGGGCCCCAAGTGACTGAGCCCTAGCTAAGGGAAAAGTACAACTGTCAACACCAGAGTCCAAAGGGCACGCCATCCTAATGACAAGTATCTCACATAAGCATATTATACAAATAAAACATCTTAATTATCTATGTTACCCAACTAATTCTGATTCATCCGCCACAGTAGTCAAAAAAATAATATCCACCCAAATGAATGGCGAAAACTGATTCTCACACCACCTCTATCTGATACATATTGTGTCTACTAGCTCATTCCCACTGAAAACTGCAGAGGGAAGCAGTACCGCCCAGTCAACCATCAGGGCAAACCCAAGGTCATCTCAATATCTTTTGCAGTAGAAGCTAACAAAACATACCAAAACTGACAAGGTGTACACTGATCAGTAAAGTAAAGAGAGGCTAACATTCTATAATGCTCCCTTTCCTCTGCACATGTCACACACAGTGAGAAACAATAGGATCCAATTCACTGTTACCACTTACTTTATGACATGAGAATTAAGTGATGGAGTGACTTTATCTTAGCTGGTCTGAGAGAACTGATGAGGCTTTTCTTCTGTATGTATACGTTGGTGTCTTTTTAAGTTGCTCTGTTGAGAGAAACTATTCCCACATTCAGAGTAAGAGTAAGGCTTCTCTCCAGTGTGTGTTCTCTGGTGAACTGTTAGCTCAGATGATGTTGTGAAGTGTTTTCCACAGTCAGAGCAGAAGTAAGGCTTCTCTCCAGTGCGGGTTCTCTTGTGAACTGTTAGCTCAGATGATGTTCTGAAGCATTTTTCACAGTCAGAGCAGGAGTAAGGCTTTTCTCCGGTGTGTGTATGTTGGTGTTTCTTTAAGCTGCTGTGTTGAGAGAAACTTTGCCCACAGTCAGAGCAGGAGTAAGGCTTCTCTCCTGTATGTATTCGCTGGTGACTAACTCATTCAATTGGGGGAAACTCTTTTCACAGTCTGAGCAGGAGTACGGCTTTTCTCCTGTATGTAAACGTTGGTGTCTTTTTAAGTTACTCTGTTGAGAGATTCTTCCCACAGTCAGAGCAGGAGTAAGGCTTTTCTCCTGTATGTATACGTTCATGTTTGTTTAAGGTATCTAATAGGGAGAAACTCTTCCCACAGTCAGAGCAGAAGTAAAGCTTCTCTCCAGTGTGTGTTCTATGGTGAACTGTTAGCTCAGATGATGCTGTGAAGAATTTTCCACAGTCAGAGCAAGAGTAAGGCTTCTCTCCTGTGTGCACTCTCTGATGAACGTTCAGATCACTTGATGTTGTGAAGCTCTTCCCACAGTCAGTGCAGGAATACAGATTCTCTCCCGTGTGTATTTGTTGGTGTATTTTTAGCTTTGATAGATTTGGGAAAATCTCCTTACGATGTGGGCAATGGTGAGACCTCTTAGCTCTGTGACCTTCCTGCTGTTGCTTTCTGGATGTAGAGAATGTCTCAACATGTTCTCCTGTGTGAACAACATCAGAAAACAAAAAGTCAAGTTTGTGTGATATACGCCAAGTATACAAAACATTATGAACACCTGCTCTTTCCATGACATAGACTGACCAGGTGAAAGCTGTGATCCCTTATTGATATCACGTGTTAAATCCAATTTAAAATCAGTGTAGATAAATGGAGACAGGTTAACTGAAATATCACATTTACATAAGTATTCAGACGCTTAACTCAGTACTTTGTTGCAGCGATTACAGCCTCAGGTCTTCTTGGGTGTGATGCTACGAGCTTGGCACACCTGTATTTGGGGAGCTTCTCTCATTCTTCTCTGTAGATCCTCTCAAGCTCTGTCAGGTTGGATGGAGAGCATCGCTGCACAGCTATTTGTCACAAAGTGCTTTACAGGAACCCAGCCTAAGACCCCAAAGAGCAAGCAATGCAGATATAGAAGCAAAGTTGCTAGGAAAATCTCCATAGAAGGGAGGAACCCAGGAGGAACCCAGGAAAAAACCCTATCGAGGAAAAAGGCTCCGAGGGTGACCAAGTCCTCTTCTTGTGTACCGAGTGACATAGTTATACATACAAGTAGGCTGTGCAATACAAAAGGGGAATAAAACTCTTCTAAAAGTGGGTAAGAGTCTAAAGCTAAAAAGTGGCAAAGGGGTGAAAAAGGTTTAGTGACTACTAGGGTTGGGCTCATGGCTTCAGGCTACCGTACATTCAGCCAGGAGTCCAGTGGTAGGGTTGGGCTCATGGCTTCAGGCTACCCTACATTCAGCCAGGAGCCCAGTGGTAGGGTTGGGCTCATGGCTTCAGGCTACCCTACATTCAGCCAGGAACCCAGTGGTAGGGTTGGGCTCATGGCTTCAGGCTACCGTACATTCAGCCAGGAGTCCAGTGGTAGGGTTGGGCTCATGGCTTCAGGCTACCCTACATTCAGCCAGGAGCCCAGTGGTAGGGTTGGGCTCATGGCTTCAGGCTACCCTACATTCAGCCAGGAGCCCAGTGGTAGGGTTGGGCTCATGGCTTCAGGCTACCGTACATTCAGCCAGGAGCCCAGTGGTAGGGTTGGGCTCATGGCTTCAGGCTACCCTACATTCAGCCAGGAGCCCAGTGGTAGGGTTGGGCGTTATACAGATTTCCATACTATGCCTGTTCCATCCTGGGATATATACAGTATTACCGGTAGTGCACACAAGGGCCGCTATTATTTTTTTTAGCTACTAAATTAGCAAACCAACTGTAGAGCATCTAGCAAAGTTTAGACAGTTAACTTAACAGTTACAAGATATCTAGATGGCAAACATTTCTATGTGGATTCCAGACTGTAACAGGATCACTTGGCGCATGCTGCACAACAGTGACTCACAAAGCTCTGGTTACTTCTCATTTGTTTGCTTGTAAACAAACACCATGTGACTGGGGACTACCATACGCTACATAATAATGGGACAGATGAAATTAAGAACGCAATGTTCTTTATCACCTAACGTATTACACAAGTTGACTGCAGGTATTTACTTAAAAAGTAGCTACAAATAATATGGTATACCACCTAAGCCTAGTAACTACAGACTAATTTCATAGAACTTCTTCACTGTCAGTCTACTTCACTTCTTTAGTCTACTCTCTGATCACTCCAGATAGACCAGTTGTTCAGGGATGTGTGATGTTGAATTACAGAATTCAACCTAGCAACAGACTGGGTCAAAACTTGTGGAGGTCTAACTTATGAAGATAACTTATAGACAGAACCTGCTCTTACCATGACTAACAGATTTCCCAATCTTCTCCTCCTCTTCTTCATCTTTAATGTTGACATTCAGCTCCAGTGTTTGACTGCAGTCTTCCAGCTTCACTGATGTCATCTCTGGATCCTGCATTGCAAACTGGGCTCAACTGTCACAATCAGGACCCAGTGTCTGTAGGTTTGGACTCAATGTAAAATGAGAGAGGCAGGCTGGGTTTGTCCTCGCTGTTGATGTTACCGGCCTTAATCTGAGTCGGCCTGTAGTAATAAAGAGAAACGGACACAAAAACTTATTGACTTGACAGTTCTGGCGCTTTCTCTATTCTCTAAAAATATATTATATTTATTCTAATTCCCTTATCTAATTTCAATGTGTAAACATGTCTCTGTCTTATGCAGCTGTTTGACCCAGTGGGTGAATAAACTTGGTTTGAGCTTTGACTAGCTGTCCAATAAGTTATAAATAAACAGAGTAAAAAACTAACATTTCTTATTCACTTATCTAATCTCAATAGATCAGGCAGCTAAACATTGACAACAAAACATTCATTAATTTACATTAGACAAAGTGCACACTTTAAATTACAGAGTAAGTGCATGTAACCTATAGTAGATTTAAAAATGAATATAAATGCATAACTGACTCAAAAGACATTTAGAACAAGGTTGCAGTTTGTTTTAGGCAGCACTATGTACTATTTTACTGAATAACCTTGTTTTCACTGTATATTTTCACTCTCAAAAACCAAATCGTCAGTGGTGGAAAAATAACTCAATTGTCATACTTGAGTAAAAGTAAATGCTATACATGAGTTTGAGTTTATTTTTACAGGGACTGTCACGACTTCCGCCGGAGTCGGTCCCTCTTCTTGTTCGAGCGGCGTTCGGCAGTCGATGTCACCGGCCTTCTAGCCATCACCGATCCACTTTTCATTTTCCATTTGTTTTTACACACCTGGTTTCAATTCCCCCATTACATGTTCATTATTTAACCCTCTGGTTTCCCCCATGTTTGTGTGCGTGTTTGTTTTATTGTAAGGCTGTATCTGACAGCTGGTATATTGTTACCGGGTTTTGTATTTACGCCCGTTTATCTCGTGGTACCGGCATTTTTCCAGCACCATAGTATTGTGTTTATACTGGTGTTTTCCTGAATTAAATACCTTGTCCACGCATCTCAGCTCTCCTGCGCCTGACTCCTTTCATTAGTTACCCACAGCCTTGACAGGGACAGTGCACATTAATCAACGTTTCAGTAAAAGTGCCAGTTTTAGCCAGCCGGCTAAATTTCAACCACAGTCGCTGCATCAAATTCCTAATATTAAAGCAACATTGTAACTTTCTGGTCAACCCAACCAAATGCACAAATGTGCGTTATAGATCGTTCAGTCTCAATTGTAATGACAAAGTATGATTTTTAGAAATGTTTGCAAATGTAAAAAAAAAACAGAAATAGCTTATTTACATAAGTATTCAGACCCTTAGCTATGAGACTCGAAGTTGAGCTCAGGTGCATCCTGTTTCCATTGATCATCCTTGAGATGTTTCTACAACTTGATTGGAGTCCACCTGGGGTAAATTCAAGTGATTGGACATGATTTGGAAAGGCACACACCTGTCTATATAAGGTCCCACAGTTGACAGTGCATGTCAGAGCAAAAACCAAGCCATGAGGTCAAAGGAATTGTCCGTAGAGCTCCGAAACAGGATTGGGGAAGAGTACCATAATATTTCAGCAGCATTGAAGGTCCAAGGACACAGTGGCCTCCATCATTGCCTTTCCACATCATGTACAATCAATTGAATTCACCACAGGTGGACTCCAATTGCATTCATTATTATTGTTTACCTATATTTAACTAGGCCAGTCAGTTAAGAACAAATTCTTATTTACAATGACGGCCTACTTAAAGGCAAATGGCCTCCTGCGGGGACGGGGATTAAAAAAAAAGTAATAAATAAATAAATAAATAAATATATATAAATATAGGACTAAACACACATCACAACAAGAGAGACAACACAACACTACATAGAGAGACCTAAGACAACAACATAGCAAGGCAGCAACACATGACAACACAGCATGGTAGCAACACAACATGACAACAACATGGTAGCAACACAACATGGTAGCACCACAAAACATGGTACAAACATGATTGGGCACAGACAATCAAGTTGTAGAAACATCTCATGGATGATCAATGGAAACAGGATGCATCTGAGCTCAATTTCGAGTCTCATAGCAAAAGGTCTGAATACTTCTGTAAATAAGGTATTTCTTAAAAAAAAACTTTTCTCTTTGTCATTATGGGCTATTGTGTGTAGATTAATGAGGTAATTTAATGAATCTATTTTTGAATAAGGCTGTAACGTAACACAATGTGTAGTGGTCTGAATACTTTCCGAATGCTAATGTTACCTAGGTGGCCAGGAGCATTGTTTCCTATGAAAGGAAGTTAGCCTAGCGAGCAAGCATTTTAGCCAGGTAGCCTAGGACAACAAAAACTAAAACCTTCACTGTATGACAGTCATTGACCGTTTAGGCAACATGAAAGAGGAGGATGCATTGGTGTTTCTCTACGAGTAGGGTGAGATGTTTTTTCTACTTGCACACACATAAATCAGTGCCATGGACAGCTACATTATATTTAGCTTAGTTTGATTGGACTAAACAGTTGTTGGTATCTTTTACCAAAAAGACTAAGCATAGATGATTAGATGATGTTAAAATGTTGAAGTTGAAATGGTGCTGGAATAGTGGAGGCAGCTCCTATTTTCTTTGACTTGCGGTGACTCTCCATGGTTCTAAATTAATAGTTGTTAAGTAGTCCTAAAATGTCAGCAACATTACCTTGCTTGACCATGTTGTAGGTCACTTAACTGTTTCTTACATGCAATATGTTTTGTAGAGTTCACTGGACAGATGTAGCTCTCCGTAATGGTAAGGAAACAAATGTGTGGTTGAATTTATTCTGCCACTACGTTTTATTGTCTAGGCCTTAGGCCTATATAAGGCCAGGAGGCTAGGAAACACTGTCACCACCGATAAATCCACGATAATTGAGATTTTTAATAAGCATTTCTCTACGGCTGGCCACGCTTTCCACCTGGCTGCCCCAACCCCGGCCAACAGCTCTGCACCCTCCGCAGCAACTGGCCCAAGCCCCCCCCCGCTTCTCCTTCACCCAAATCCAGACAGCTGATGTCCTGAAAGAGCTGCAGAATCTGGATCCCTACAAATCAGCTGAGCTAGACAATCTGGACCCTCTGTTCCTAAAATTATCTGCCGCCATTGTCGCAACCACTATTACTAGTCTGTTCAACTTCTCTTTCTTATCATCTGAGATTACTAAAGATTGGAAAGCGGCCGCGGTCATCCCCCTCTTCATAGGGGGAGACATTCTAGATCCAAACTGTTACAGACCTATATCCATCCTGCCCTGCCTTTCTAAAGTCTTCGAAAGCCAAGTGAACAAACAGATTACCGACCATCTCGAATCCCACCGTACCTTCTCCACTATGCAATCTGGTTTCCGAGCTGGTCACGGGTGCACCTCAGCCACGCTCAAGGTCCTAAACGACATCATAACCACCATCGATAAAAAACAGTACTGTGCAGCCGTCTTCATCGACCTGGCCAAGGCTTTCGACTCTGTCAATCACCAGATTCTTATCGGCTGACTCAACAGCCTTGGTTTCTCTAATGACTGCCTCGCCTGGTTCACTAATTACTTCTCACATAGAGTTTAGTGTGTCAAATCGGAGGGCCTGTTGCCCGGACCTCTGGCAGTCTCTATGGGGGTGCCACAGGGTTCAATTCTCGGGCCGACTCTTTTCTCTGTATACATCAACGATGTCGCTCTTGCTGCGGGTGATTCCCTGATCCACGTCTACGCAGACAACACCATTCTTTATACATCTGGTTCTTCTTTGGACACTGTGTTAACAAACCTCCAAACGAGCTTCAATGCCATACAACGTTACTTCCGTGGCCTCCAACTGCTCTTAAACGCTAGTAAAACTAAATGCATGCTCTTCAACCGATCGCTACCCGCACCTGCCCGTCTGCCTAGCATTACTACCCTGGACGGTTCTGACTTAGAATATGTGGACAACTATAAATACATAGCTGTCTGGCTAGACTGTAAACTCTCCTTCCAGACTCATATTAAGCATCTCCAATCCAAAATTAAATCTAGAATCGGCTTCCTATTTTGCAACAAAGCCTCCTTCACTCATGCTGCCAAACATACCCTCGTAAAATTGACTATCCTGCCAATCCTTGACTTCGGCGATGTCATTTACAAAATAGCCTCCAACACTCTACTCAGCAAATTGGATGCAGTCTATCACAGTGCCATCCGTTTTGTCACCAAAGCCCCATATGCTACCCACCATTGCAACCTGTATGCTCTCGTTGGCTGGTCCTCGCTACATATTCGCCGCCAAACCCACTGGCTCCAGGTCATCTATAAGTCTTTGCTAGGTAAAGCTCCACCTTATCTCAGCTCACTGGTCACCATAGCAACACCCACCCGTAGCACGCGCTCTAGCAGGTATATTTCACTGGTCACCCCCAAAGCCAACACCACATTTGGCCGCCTTTCCTACGAGTTCTCTGCTGCCAATGACTGGAACGAATTGCAAAAATGACCGAAGTTGGAAACTATTTATTGCCTTACATCCTTACTTCATTTGCACACACTGTATACAGATTTTCTATTGTGTTATTGACTGTACGTTTGTTTATCCCATGTGTAACTCTGTGTTGTTGTTTTTGTCGCACTGCTTTGCTTTATCTTGGCCAGGTCGCAGTTGTAAATGAGAACTTGTTCTCAACTAGCGTACCTGGTTAAATAAAGGTTAAATAAAATGTATATATATATATACCACAGGGGCAAGTCATATGAACTAACAGGTTATAGCACAAACAATGCAATTATCACAACACAGGTTACAATATGTTTTGGACTTCCTCAGTGATTTTACCCATGTGCCACTAATGATAAAAGGTATTTCTATTCTAACCCCAAATCTCTAGCTATGAGACTTCAAATATTTGTTTGCGTTCTTCACTCACTCGGTTTGACAAAAAAACAACAGATAACAACCTTCACTGAACGTGGTAATAACTTGACGGATTTGTCACCTAGCATGTTATGACATGTTCTTTCGACATTAGAAAGTGTAAACGTGCTATTACATACCTGTAGCAATAAAGGTTATCTTAATTGACTACTCTAACCACACCACCTGCACTACTCTAACCACACCCCCTGCACTACTCTGACCACACCCCCTGCACTACTCTAACCACACCCCTTGCACTACTCTAACCACACCCCTTGCACTACTCTAACCACACCCCCTGCACTACTCTGACCACACCCCCTGCACTACTCTAACCACACCCCCTGCACTACTCTGACCACACCCCCTGCACTACTCTAACCACACCCCTTGCACTACTCTGACCACACCCCCTGCACTACTCTAACCCAATTAATCTCAACCTGCCTCTCTCCCACCAGACACTTCTGAACCCCAGCACCATGGGCACCCATACAATTAAAACATAGCACTTCTTCCCCCGATACTACTAAACCAATGCACCTTCTGCACACTTCTCACACCTAGGAACATCCCTCCAACACACTGCTGCCACATGCCCATACGCTTGGCACCTGTATCCACAGAGACATCTATTGGACTGATGTACAAATGACTTCTTCTTTGGTATAATGATGTTCACACAAATGTAATGTGAACTAACACTATTCAGTAGTAAGGACCTTTATAAGAGAGCATACAGCCTCTTATCATTCATCATATGTGTCTGCCACCATCTACTGTACGGTTAGAAAACTGGAGGAACAAAAATATGTCCATTGTAGAAAAGGGGGACGGGGGATGTGAGGGACGTCATCACACAAAATACAAAAACAGATTTATTAAAAAAACATCCCACTCCTTCAGTCACAGTCCAATCCAAATCACATCCCTACACAGACTCAGGGGCCTGGGAGGGGGTAACATCTTCAGTCCAATCCAAATCACATCCCTACACAGACTCAGGGGCCTGGGAGGGGGTAACATCTTCAGTCACAGTCCAATCCAAATCACATCCCTACACAGACTCAGGGGCCTGGGAGGGGGTAACATCTTCAGTCACAGTCCAATCCAAATCACATCCCTACACAGACTCAGGGGCCTGGGAGGGGGTAACATCTTCAGTCACAGTCCAATCCAAATCACATCCCTACACAGACTCAGGGGCCTGGGAGGGGGTAACATCTTCAGTCCAATCCAAATCACATCCCTACACAGACTCAGGGGCCTGGGAGGGGGTAACATCTTCAGCCAGTATTCCCTGCAATGCTTCACCTGGTAATTCCTGGAGACTCAAAAAACATTCAGCCACACATACAATTACAGTATTCCAGTTTCTTAGACTTATTGTTCGTTTGGGCAGTACAAATAATCACCTGCGTAATAAATGCAACAAAATCCAAATTCTTTACAATCAGTGTATCAGCATCCCTCAACTGGTGAAAAACATTTTGAATCTCAACAGGCTGCGGGGCATCCACTGCTATAGCTTCCTCAGCTCCACTCACTCCTTCAACTATTTCCCACGCCTCCCTGTAAGAGAACTACTGTACTGTACAGACAACATCCTTGCTACTTCAAACTCCTTCACTACCTAGCAGGGCACTCTGGGAATTTGTCAATGTGATTTCCACCACAATTGCTTCACATCATCAGATTCCTCAATAACATATTGAATCCATCGGCACACACTTGATACATGGCCATACTTTTAGCAATTTTGTCACTGCAACAGCTTATTCACAAAAGCTCTCACTGTGTATCTTATGTATCCCAGCTTCACATGAATAGACAGATACTATTCTTCAAACAACAGTAAAACTGATTGACTTCCTTCCTCCTTTCCATCTACTACACAGTTTAGTGCTCCAACCACTCCTGGAATCTTCTGCTTAAGACGATGAACCTCAATGTCCGAGGAAACTCCAGATATCACCTTTTATACCACCTTTATATACCACCTTAATTAAACTCCCGATATAACACCTTTTATACCACCTTTATATAACACCTTAATTAAACTCCAGATATAACACCTTTTATACCACCTTTATATAACACCTTAATTAAACTCCATATATAACACCTTTTATACCACCTTTATATAACACCTTAATTAAACTCCAGATATAACACCTTTTATACCACCTTTATATAACACCTTAATTAAACTCCAGATATAACACCTTTTATACCACCTTTATATAACACCTTTATTAAACTCCAGATATAACACCATTTATACCACCTTTATATAACACCTTAATTAAACTCCAGATATAACACCTTTTATACCACCTTTATATAACACCTTTATTAAACTCCAGATATAACACCTTTTTATTGGTGTTCTGCTCTGAAGATCAAAGCACCCCACTTCAGATGTCGACATTTTATGAAGTCACAACACTCTCTCCTTCTGCTCTTCTGAGACGCATGAAATCAAAACAAAACCACTCTGCCTGACTCTACCTTTCCCAACGCTTCCTTTACCCATCTGGAAACCCTGACAGTTAAATTAACTTATTTGATTGAGGGAAACACGGTATTGGTGAAGTAGTTGTGCTAAATTGACACTTAATTTTGGAGTGCACAGAACATTCATTTTATTATTGACATGAACAGCATAATATGTTTTCAGTTAAAGAGGCTTTTGATATTTCGTTTTTGCAAGAAGCAAACCCAATGAGTTTGCAGCCGTTTGGAGATAAATGTAACATACTTCATCAACGTACGGTAGGTAATGTACTGTACATCCTGAGTAAAAATGTTCATTCAACATGGTGGTCTTCAGATGTCAAAGTTGATAGCTAGTAACTTTGATAATTTTTATGAACAGTTGTCTGATGTGTTGAAGAATCTTAAAACGTAGAAAGAATAAACATGGAATGGATCTATTGTTATGTATAATCTTAGATTTACCAAGTAGTTCGTTTTCGAGTCAACAGCCGTGATCATTCAAATACCTTGGCAAGTGAGCCAATCAGATGCCAGCTGATTTAGGGAGTCTATAAAAACTTGCCTTGGCTTCTGGTGAGCCCACACCTGCAAATCGCAGTCAAGTCATCCAGTAGCTCTTCAGTTTGCTCCTACATTTGTGTACGCGAATACCCAGCACTTTACAGTTTCACATGTTTTCTGGTAGAGAAACTGAGTCAGACGCACTCTACTCCACAGATAGAGATAATAACTACATCACAGGTAATGCTGCAGTAGCCTAACGGGAGTGTTGTTTAGCAAATGTTGAAAAATGTGTTTCAAGTCATGACATGCAAGCACAGTACATAGACACACACACTATGTATTGTTTTTGTAATTTATTAAATAGAGATTATACATAATAAAGTGTTAAATAACTACATGGTCTATCTCCACATTCTTTAGCGTTGTCATTTTTTTTAAAGTAGATATATTACAGTAAACTTTGATGACCACTATGTAAAAAAAATGATTGCTGTAAAAATGTCAGGTAGACTTTTTTAGAGATGTCTGCACTAATAGATCTCTACTCCATTGTCATCAACATTGCAAAGCATATCATGACCATAATATGCCAGCTACACCATTGGAAAACACTAGTTTACTGTATATTACAGTGAATTTTTTGTTATTTTTGGGGCTGTATTATGCATTATATACACTTTATTTAGTTGTATGATTAATATTTGGTGTTTACAACAGTATGACAATTATAATGAAATTAGAATTAAACATTGTAATTTAAGTGTAATTTTTTTAACCAAACTCAGTGTAATCAAAATTGTGAAATTGTATTGATTGCCTACTCCTCTACGTATAACACCAGAATTGACATCCACTGGAGAAATAATAAACAGTACATAAACTGACTGAATATGTGAAGGATATTTTCTTTGAGTATTGGCGAAGTGCGACACTTTCTGAAAATGGTATTTCCGGAACACCTTCCAGAATCATCCCATTGTCTTAACCCCTAACATGATTCCATTCTAAACACTATAAACTAAAAAAGCAAGAAATATTAAACACAGGATGAAAGACTCTTCTTAAAACACTAATTGTTCTGAGTTCATTGAAATAGTCCAGGTAATCCAGTTTCTCTCATTGCCAAGGTCAACCTGGGGGCCAACATCCATTAATCTGAAGTTAAACCTGCCTCTGGACAGGTTTAATTTCAGCCTTCACTTAGATCCAGTGGTGACCCGTGACTATAGGACCTAGGCCTTCAGAGAGACCAAACATCTTCCAATACTTTGTATCAAACAACAAAATTATGAAAATAAGTGCAATTTCTCAACAATATCTTAAGATTTAATGATTTTCTAACCAACTTCTCAAATATCTTCTTACAATTCTTCTTAAGTGATTGTTGCTAGGCAACCACTTTTAGATAGCTATATATCTAACAATGCCAATCATGTTAGCATATTTCTTACTGAGATTACGGTTCTACATTTTTTTATTGGGTTTAAAATAACCAATACTGAAACTTTCAAATGAAGTTTGTGAGTGAATTAAACATGTTCAATGGCTTTGAAGAGCCCTGAGTCTCACTGCCCTGAGTTTAAGGGTTTAGTTATTGGAATTAAGAACATTATTTTCAAGAATCAAATTTCTTCTTAACTGTTAGCTTAAAAGGAGAAACATAAGAACAAGTGCAAGAAAATGGGAAAACCAACTTTGTTTAACTTTCTTCCTAAGTGTATATTTAAGGGATAAATGGCAGTTAAGAAGAACTTTCTTCTTAAGAAAGTTTTGTGAATCTGGCCCCTGGTGGACCTATTGGATAACAGCACAATCAATCATTTGGCCTTTTTTGGGCTTGGGCTCATTAAATGTCTTTAATATAAGGCTCATAAAATGTATTTAATATATGTCTCATCAGGCTCAGGTAGTGTAACGTGTAAGCTAATAATCGGGAAGCAAGTACATGGAGTGAATTTAATAAATAAATGAACATGGAACAAAACAAGAAACACGAGTAGCATACAGACATGAAACAGAGTCAATAAAGCCTGGGGAAAGAACCAAAGGGAGTGACAGATATAGGGGAGGTAATCAGGAAGGTGATGGAGTCCAGGTAAGTCTCATGAAGGGCAGGTACGCGTAACGATGGTGGCAGGTGTGTGTAATGATGAGTAAACTGTTGACAACGAGTGCCAGAGAGGACGAGCGGGAGTAGTCGGGACAGGTAGCATCAGGTTTGAATTTTCATGCTGATCAAAGCTCTAATCAAATCCAGACATTTATATGTGTTATAATGCTTTTTAATGACACTTCCGGTTTTGGCAGAAAATACTGGGTTACCCGGGAGAAAAGTGATTTATTCTCGGGAAGGAACATTTGTATAATACTGGTAAAATATTCAACCCTAATGCCCATACAGGTTGATTCACAAGACACCAAACAAGTAACTTACATATATGGTATCTTCAATAGGCCTAATGGCATTTTATGTCCATGATATGAAGTTTGTTGTAGTGACTGAGTAAGGCAGCCAGAACCATACGTCAGGACAGCTCCGGCCTAGCTCTTACTGCAGTCCAGTACCATGGACATCTTTGAAGTTTGGTCTCTAGTAATTTAGGAGGTCAACTTTATGAAGGCCTCCTCACAATGGTCTTATCATACAAGGCTTTACAGACAGATATAAAAAGACAGGCTATTTTTATTGTTCACAATATTTGCGTTGATGATGTGGTTCAACATTCAAATGCAGTTTGATGGACCACAGGACAGCTTGGAAAAGGCGACGGTCAGTGGAACTCTTGCTCCACCAAGTGGACAATTGCTTCAGTTCCCTTGTGGCAGAAATACTACCAGAGATATTTGATACAAGATCAAATGTTATGTCAATAATATTATCTCCAAATTGTTTCCCCCCACCCGTATTTGATATATTAGTATTCCAATTTAGGGTGTTGCAAAATGTGGTTAGGGTTTTGCTTAGCTAAAATTCTACAATCAACAATCAGCCACGCAAAATGGTCTTCTGTTGTAACCAATCTTCCCAATTAGTGGATTTGCTGTCCATACACCCACTTCTTTTTATCCTCCCACTTCTGTCAACACACCCACTTTCAGACACTCTCCATATAAGCTGTTACCCATGACTCTAGCAAATGGCTGGCTGAGCTAGCTTGATTTTTCTATCTAGAGTGTCACGTCCTGACCATAGAAAGCTGTTATTTTCTATGGTAGAGTAGGTCAGGGTGTGATGGGGGTTTTCTAGTTTAGTTTTTCTATGTTGTTATGTTCTAGTTTCGCATTTCTATGTTGGGTTTTGTTTGGGATGATTGGAGATCATACTTAAGTAGGTGTTTTTTTCCACCTGGCTTTGTGGGAGATTTTTTGTGAGTTAGTGTGTTTCACCTCTGCGTCACGTTCTTTTTCCCCCTTTAGTTTATGTTTATGTACTGCATAGTTTCACAGTGAAAATAAAATGTGTAACGACACACACGCTGCACTTTGGTCTGCTCCTTCTTCAGTTTTAACCCTCCTCTTTCCAACACAAACTGAAGAGATGAAATCAGAAAATGATTACAATTATTGTATAGATGAAATACAAATTAAAATCGAAATTCTTTAAAAAAATTCTATACATTTATATCAATCCTTAGCCTTCTCTGAAGGCCCTCATGGTTCCCCACTGCTTAGATCTAGGTTAACTATAATCATCCTTCTGAAAGTCAGACTTTTTAAATCTAGACTATGGCAAGTCTGAGACTATTTTAAACCATGTCTGAGAAAAGCCATTTCAGTGAGTTCAGTTTATAAATGCAATTTATTCCAGGACTAGGCTTAATCTGTGTCCATAGAGTTTACTAGATGAATGAAGTGATGAACCATTCAGACCAGCCTTATTGATTGAACTTCCGTAATTACATGTATAGTCAGAAGTGCTTCAGGGATGTGTAATGTCAGAATTCAACATAGCAATAGACTGGGTCATAACTTATGGAGGTCTAATATCTTAAGAAAATTCATAGCTAGACCCTGGTTTTACCATGACTAACAGATTTCCTCTTCTTCTCCTCTTCTTCATCTTTAATGTTGACATTCAGCTCCAGTGTTTGACTGCAGTCTTCCAGCTTCACTGATGCCATATCTGGATCCTGCAGTGCAAACTGGGCTCAACTGTCACAATCAGGACCCAGTGTGGAAGGAGAGAGGCAGGCTGGTTTTGTCCTCACTTTTAATCTGGAAACTCTGGATAGGATCCTAGTCCTAAATAGAAGTCTGAGCTCAACCTCCTGGTCCTCCCCTGTGCATGCCAGACCCCCTCCCATTGTACTGGACACATGAACACATTTTGAACAATGGCTGCCTAAAGTGCTGTGGTGCTTACGAACAAAATAGGAAAGGTTGTGGTAGACTTGGGCATTCACAGGTGAGTTCACAGCGCTTCCAATCTGAACAATGAGGCATGGAAAGGGCTTCAAGCTTCCTCTCTGGTTCCATTCCCCAATAGTAAGTGTGTCATACCTGAACTGTTAAATATGAAATTGAATATGAAAACATGTCCCTTATACTGCAAAACCTGTATTTGTATACATTGTAGAAAAAACTGGGGGCTAGCTAATTGGCTTGTAGAGGTGTAGAAACATCTATTGAGTAGATACAGTTGAAGTCCGAAGTTTACATACACCTTAGCCAACTACATTTAAACTCAGTTTTTCACAATTCCTGACATTTAACCATAGTAAAAATTCCCTGTCTTAGGTCAGTTAGGATCACCACTTTATTTTAATAATGTGAAATGTCAGAATAATAGCAGAGGGAATGATTTATTTCAGCTTTTATTTTCTTTCATCACATCAGAAGTTTACATACACCCAATTCGTTTTTGGTAGCATTGCTTTTAAATTGTTTAACTTGGGTCAAACGTTTCGGGTAGCCTTCCACAACCATCCCACAATAAGTTGGGTGAATTTTGTCCCATTCCTCCTGACAAAGCTGGTGTAACTGAGTCAGGTTTGTAGGCCTTGCTCGCACATGCTTTTTCAGTTCTGCCCACACATTTTCTATAGGATTGAGGTCAGGGCTTTGTGATGGCCAGTCCAATACCTTGACTTTGTTGTCCTTAATCCATTTTGCCACAACTTTGGAAGTATGCTTGGAGTCACTGTCCATTTGGAAGACTCATTTGCGACCAAGCTTTAACTTCCTGACTGATGTCTTGAGATGTTGAGTCAATAAATCCACATAATTTTCCATCCTCATGATGCCATCTATTTTGTGAAACGCACAAGTCCCTCCTGCAGCAAACCACCCCCACAACATGATGATGCCAACCCCGTGCTTCACGGTTGGGATGATGTTCTTCGGCTTGCAAGCCTCCCCCTTTTTCCTCCAAACATAACGATGGTCATTATGGCCAAACAGTTCCATTTTTTTTCATCAGACCAGAGGACATTTCTCCAAAAAGTACGATTTTTGTCCCCATGTGCAGTTGCAAACCGTAGTCTGGCTTTTTTATGGCGGTTTTGGAGCAGTGGCTTCTTCCTTGCTGAGCGACCTTTCAGGTTATGTCAATATAGGACTTGTTTTACTGTGCATATAGATACTTTTGTACCTGTTTCCTCCAGCATCTTCACAAGGTCCTTTGCTGTTGTTCTGGGATTGATTTGCACTTTTCGCACCAAAGTACGTTCATCTCTAGGAGATGTCTCCTTCCTAAGTGGTATGACGGCAGCGTGGTGTTTATACTTGCGTACTATTGTTTGTACAGATGAGCGTGGTACCTTCATGCATTTGGAAATTGCTCCCAAGGATGAACCAGACTTGTGGAGGTCTACAATTGTTTCTGAGGTCTTGACTGATTTCTTTTGATTTTCCCATGATGTCAAGCAAAGAGGCACTGAGTTTGAAGGTAGGCCTTGAACGTACCCCACTAGGCAGGGTAGCCTAGTGGTTAGAGAGTTGGGCTAATAACTGAAAGGTTGCACGTTCAAATCCCCAAGGGACAAATCTGTATTTCTGCCTTTGAACAAGGCAGTTAACCCATTGTTCCTAGGCCATCATTGAAAATAAGAATTTGTTTTAACTGACTTGCCTGGTTAAATAAAGGTTCAATAAAAAACATCCACAGGTACACCTCCCATTATGTCAATTAGCCTATCAGAAGCTTCTAAAGCCATGACATAATTTTCTGGAATTTTCCAAGCTGTTTAAAGACAGTCAATTTAATGTATGTAAACTTCTGACCCACTGGAATTGTGATACAGTGAATTATAAGGGAAATAATCTGTCTGTAAACAATTGTTGAAAAATGTACTTGTGTCATGCACAAAGTAGATGTCCTAACTGACTTGCCAAAACTATAGTTTGTTAACAAGAAATGTGTGGAGTGGTTGAAAAACGAGTTTTAATGACTCCAACCTAAGTGTATGTAAACTTCCGACTTCAACTGTACATATACATTTAAATTAGTTTGAATGACATAAATTAAACGAAAACATATTTTCTGTATAGATAACCCATAGGTTGAGCAGCACAAACGAATCTAGAATATTTATTTTTCATGAGCAGATCAATCAACTTCAATGCAGTTATCCAAATACATTCATCACCAATGACTAAAATAACAAATCAAGTTTTAGAAGACAATTTAATAAACATGTGGTATTTTCAAAGTATGTATATCATTAAACAAATGTTTCTTAGGCAGAGATTTAAATGTACACCATTGTTACACGGCGGAAAATGGGGGAGGGTTTAGTATTTTTTAAATTAAATTCACGGGAGGGTCATGTAATTTGTAATCAATTAAATGTCTCATTGCTCAGGGTTTGAGAATTAGTTGCATATTATAGTATCTCATGATGCCCCTCATCCCTGATTCTCTGCTGGGTCCGCAATATCAAGCTAAGTTCTGAACAAACAGAGTAGAAACGCAGATGGACAACTAGTAAAAGCACAAACCAGCTTTATTAAACCCACTGGATGCTTCAGCTGCAAATACAACATACAAGTCACACAAGCATATATTTATACCTTCCAACTAGGTGGAGTCACCACTCACCACTTCTAAGATAAACAATCAGTCTCTGTTCCTCTTACTTATTACATTGTCATGGCCCTGCCTGAGTCCAGAGCAGCATGAGCGGAGAGGTGTGTGAGATAGGACTGTGGTTAGTGTCGTTGGGGTGGACCCCTGCCGCCCTCCTCCCAGAGGTTTCTTCTCTCTTCAACTGTTGTCCTCATCTCGATGTTGAGTTCCACCTCTCTCCTTGCCCTAGTTACATAGAAACTAACCTAACTTATCAGGAACTGAGACTAGCCTGTTGCTCTTAACCTCCATCCTTAGAAATATTAATACACAGCAAGAACAAAACATGTCTGGACAGACACCTTCTGTACTCACCTCACAGTAACTTTCCTATACAAAGTTCAATAAAGTAGTTAGAATCCAACATGATCCATAGCCTATACTATAGGCAGAGGCTATACCAAGACCATGCACGGAGAAGCACAGTGCAAAGTTATATTTCTACGAAAATGGACTTCCTTCCCTAGTTTTTGTGCTGCTGGGATGGTGTATATAAAACTAGGCTACACTGCAATGGATAGGCGTTCCCAATCCAGGATGCATCACATCCGGCCGTGATTGGTAGTCCCATAGGGTGGCGCACAATTAGCCCAGCGTTGTCCGGGTTTGGCCGAGGTAGGTCGTCATTTTAAATAAGAATTTGTTGGTCAAGGGCACGTCGACAGATTTTTCACTTTTGGTTTCACTGGCCCAACGCTCTATCTGCTAGGCTACCTGCCACTCTTACATAGATGTGCAGGGCTCAATCATGTTGATGGCTCAATGATGTTGATGAATCTGTAACAACAACAGTGTATTAGCTAATGCGGCCATTACATCTAGCGCATGCTAGTTCACTCACTTATACAGCAATAACATACATTATATCTAGAGCATGCTAGCTAAGTCACTTATACAGCAATAACATACATTATATCTAGAGCATGCTAGCTAAGTCACTTATACAGCAATAACATACATTACACCTAGAGCATGCTAGCTAAGTCACTTATACAGCAATAACATACATTACACCTAGAGCATGCTAGCTAACTCACTTATACAGCAATAACATACATTATATCTAGAGCATGCTAGCTAAGTCACTTATACAGCAATAACATACATTACATCTAGAGCATGCTAGCTAACTCACTTATACAGCAATAACATACATTACATCTAGAGCATGCTAGCTAACTCACTAATAGAGCAATAACACACATTACATCTAGAGCATGCTAGCTAACTCACTAATAGAGCAATAACACACATTACATCTAGAGCATGCTAGCTGACTCACTTATACAGCAATAACACACATTACATCTAGAGCATGCTAGCTAACTCACTAATAGAGCAATAACATACATTACATCTAGAGCATGCTAGTTAACTCACTTATACAGCAATAACATACATTACACCTAGAGCATGCTAGCTGACTCACTTATACAGCAATAACACACATTACATCTAGAGCATGCTAGCTGACTCACTAATAGAGCAATAACACACATTACATTTAAAGCATGCTAGCTAACTCCCTTATAGAGCAATAACATATTACATTTATAGCATTTTAAAAATACATTTTAAAATGTTAAAAAAGCATGCTAGCTAACTCACTTATACAGTGATACCATACATTGCCTCTATAGCATGCTATTTAACTGACTTGCCTAGTTAAATAAAACAAATAAAAATGTAAGCATGAGCCCTGGCCTGCCCTGTTTTTGCTGAGGTAAACCCTTTGTGCTACCTACCAATAACTGTGCTGTGTACGGTGGCACTTTCTTAAAACTGCATTGTTGGTTATGGGCTTGTAATTAAGCATTTCACTGTAATGTCTACACCTGTTGTATTCAGCACATTTGACAAATAACATTTGATTTGATTTCAGGAGGTGTGAGGGTGTAAAAAATTAAAATAATCTGTGGCGCGGACTAGGCCTACTGATGTCCTGTTCAGTTTGAGAGGGAGAACCTGAAGACGAGGACAACTAGAGCTACGACTATAATTGATTTGAATTAAAGCAATGTGTTTCATTGCATATAATGAAACTATTTCTTTAGAGTTATTGATCTCACAATAAGCCATAGAGTAATTTACATTACTATGAAGTGGGAGCTGCGGAGATGGACAGAGCACAGGTCCTGAAAGTAGACTAATTCGAGAAGGTCTAATTCATTTAAACGGTCTTCAAATGAAAATGACTTTAGGCTACTAACAATAAGAGCGCTTTGTGTTGGAGCATATTCCTTCCTATTTAAGAAAAAAGAGGAAGGCCTGTACCTGTTTGACAGATGAAATTATAGTAAACTATCCATATATTTTGTCAGCAAATTCCTTCAATCACCATTAGGGTTGAATATTTTCCTGGTATTTTACAAATGTCCCATCCAGAGAATAAATCACTTTTCTTTCGGGTAACCCGGTACATCCCACGAAACCAGACATGTCATTCAAAAGCATATACATTTCTGAATTTGATTAGAGCTTTGTGCCATTATCCAATGCATAGCCTATAAAATACAGTGCATTCGGAAAGTATAAAGACCCCTTGAATTTGTCCACATTTTCTTATTTTACAGCCTTATTCTAAAATGGGTTAAATAGGTTTTTTTCTTCACTCTCATCAATCTACACACAATACCCAATAATGACAAAGCAAAAAAGGTTTTAAGAATGAAAAAAAAATCCATTTACATATATATTCAGACCCTTTACTCAGTACATTGTTGAAGCATCTTTGGCAGCGATTACAGCCTTGAGTCTTCTTGGGTATGACACTACAAGCTTGGTACGCCTGTATTTCGGGAGTTTCTCCCATTCTTCTCTGCAGATCCTCTCAAGCTCTGTCAGGTTCGATGGGAAGCGTTGCTGCACAGCTATTTTCAAGTCTTTCCAGAGATGTTCGATCGGGTTCAAGTCCGGGCTCTGGCTGGGCCAATCAAGGACTTGTCCCGAAGCCACTCCTGCGTTGTCTTAGCTGTGTGCTTAGGGTTGTTGTCCTGTTGGAAGGTGAACCTTCGCCCCCAGTCTGAGATCCTGAGCGCTCTGGAGCAGATTTACATCAAGGATCTCTCTGTACTCTCTCTGTGCTCCGTTCATCTTTCCTTCAATCCTGACTAGTCTCTCAGTCCCTGCCGTTGAAAAACATCCCCCATAGCATGATGCCGCCACCACCATGCTTCATCATAGGGAGGTGCCAGATTTCCTCCAGACGTGAAGTTTGGCATTCAGGCCAAAGAGTTCAATCTTGGTTTCATCAGACAAGAGAATATTGTTTCTCATGGTCTGAGAGTCCTTTAGGTGCCTTTTGGCAAACTCCAAGCAGGCTTTCATGTGCCTTTTACTTTGGAGGAGTGGCTTCTGTGATTTGTGGATTTGGTTGTCCTTCTGGGAGATTCTCCCATCTCCACAGAGGAACTCTGGAGCTCTGTCAGAGTGACCATTGGGTTCTTGGTCACCACCGAGACCTAGGCCCTTCTCCCCTGATTGCTTAGTTTGGCAGGATGGCCAGCTCTAGGAAGAGACGTGGTGATCCCAAACTTCTTCCATTTAAATATGATGGCAGCCACTGTGTTCTTGGGGACCTTCAATGCTGCAGACATTTTTTGGTACCCTTTCCCAGATCTGTACCTCAACACAATCCTGTCTCTGAGCTCTACGGACAATTCCTTCGACCTCATGGCTTGGTTTTTGCTCTGAAATGCACGGTCAACTGTGGGACCTTATATAGTGCCTTTCAAAATCATGCCCAATCAATTGAATTTAGCACAGGTGGACTACAATCAAGTTGTAGAAACATCTCAAGGACGATCAATGGAAACAAGATGCACATGAGCTCAATTTCGAGTCTCACAACAAATATTCTGAATACTTAGGTAAATAAGGTATCTGTTGTTAATTTGTAAGAAATTTGCAAAAATGTCTAAAAACCTGTTGTTTTCTCTTTGTCATTATGGGGTATTGCGTGAAGATTGATAAAGAAAATGTTTTATTTAATCAATTTTAGAATAAGGTTGTAACATAACAAAATGTGGAAAAAGGGAAGTGGTCTGAAAACTTTCCGAATGCACTGTAGGCCTGCCTGATGACATTTGTTGATGTCAGATACTTCAGTTGTAACTGGTTCTGTTAAACAACATTTTTACAGTTGATAGTAAACTTTAGCACGGTTCCAATCTTAGACTATGCTAAAGCCATTGTACATGAGAGGGCGTGCAAAACAACTTTTTTAGCATGGTAGTCCTGCGGTTAAAGGTGGCTGTGTTCTTTTGCCCATCTTAATCTTTTATTTTTATTGGCCAGTCTGAGATATGGCTTTTTCTTTGCAACTCTGCCTAGAAGGCCAGCATCGCGGAGTAGCCTCTTCACTGTTGACGTTGAGACTGGTGTTTTGCGGGTACTATTTAATGAATTGCCAGTTGAGGACTTGTGAGGCATCTGTTTCTCAAACTAGACACTCTAATGTACTTGTCCTCTTGCTCAGTTGTGCACCAGGGCCTACCACTCTTTCTATTTTGGTTAGAGCCAGTTTGCGCTGTTCTCTGAAGGGAGTAGTACATAGTTTTGTACGTCATCTTCAGTTTCTTGGCAATTTCTCGCATGGAATAGCCTTAATTTCTCAGAACAAGAATAGACTGACGAGTTTCAGAAGAAAGTTATTTGTTTCCGTCCATTTTGAGCATGTAATCGAACCTACAAATGTTGATGCTCCAGATACTCAACTAGTCTAATGAAGGCCAGTTTTATTGCTTCTTTAATCAGGACAACAGTTTTCAGCTGTGCTAACATAATTGCAAAAGGGTTTTCTAATGATCAATTAGCCTTTTACAATGATACATTTGGATTAGCTAACACAATGTGCCATTGGAACACAGGAGTGATGGTTGCTGATAATGGGCCTCTGTACGCCTACGTAGATATTCCCTTAAAAATCTGCAGTTTCCAGCTGTAATAGTCATTTACAACATTAACAATGTCTACACTGTATTTCTGATCAATTTTATGTTATCTAAATGGGCAAAAAATTTGCTTTTCTTTCAAAAACAAGGACATTTCTAAGTGACCCCAAACTTTTGAATGATAGTGTATGTGTGCCACAATTATTGACACCCCTTCATTCAATACCTTGTGCAACCTTCCTTTGCCAAGATAACAGCTCTAAGTCTTCTCCTATAATAGGTAATGAGGTTGGAGAACACATGGCAAGGGATCTGAGAGCATTCCTCCATACAGAATCTGTCCAGATCCTTCAGATTCCGAGGCCCACACTTGTGGATTCTCCTCATCAGCTCATCCCACAGGTTTTCTACTGGGTTCAGTTCAGGGGACTGGGATGGCCATGGCAAAACCTTGATTCTTTGGTCAGTGAACCATTTTTGTGTTGATTTTGAGGTGTGCTTTGGATCATTGTCCTGCTGGAAGATCCAACCACAGCCCATTTAAGCTTCCTAGCAGATGTAGTCCGGTTTAGATTTAATATCTGCTGGTACTTGATGGAGTCCATGATACCATGTATCCTAACAAGTGGTTCAGGGCCTTCGGAAGAAAAACAGCCCCACAACATCAAAGATCCATCACCATACTTCACAGTGGGGATGAGGTACTTTTCTGCATGGCTATCTTTCTGTCTACACCAAACCCACCTCTGGTGTTTGTTTCCAAAAAGCTCAATTTTGGTCTCATCTGACCATAGAACCCGGTCCCATTGAAAGTTCCAGTAAAGTCTGGCAAACTGTAGGCGCTTGAGTTTGTTGTTTGATGACAGCAAAGGCGTTTTTATGGCAACCCACCCAAACAAATTGTGTTTATGTAGGTGGCGTCTGATTGTAGTTTTGGAGACTTTCTGACCCCAAGACCCAACTGTTTGCAATTTTCCAGCTGTGATCCTTGGAGATTTTTTGGCCACTCAAACCATCCTCCTCACTGTGCGTGGGGTCAATATAGACACACGTCCTCTTCCAGGCCCATTGTTAACATCTCCGGTAACTTTAAACTTCTTAGTTATTGCCCTGATAGTGGAAATGGGCATTTTCAACCGTTGAGCTATTTTCTTATAGCCATTTCCTGACTTGTGCAGCTCAACAACCTTTTATCGCACATCATCACTGTATTCTGTGGTCTTTGCCATAGTGATGGATGACTATGGTAACTTGGCCTGTGTGTCACCATATATTTATACCCCAGTGAAACAGGAAGTCATGGCTTACCACTTAAGTGTTCCTAATCACTCAGGTGAACTTAAGAACATAAAATATGAATGGGAATATACTTCAGTTAGATTTTACTCATAATAATTTCTAGGGGTGCCAATAATTGTGGCACACATGTTTTGAAGAAAAACATTTATTTCACATGTATTTTTTTCAATCATTTTACTTTAATTAAAGGTTAGATTTTGGTGATTATTTTTAATGAAACACCAAGAGGATAAACAGCAAAGACATTTTTTTCACAGCCCGTTTTGCTCATATTTACCAAGGGTCACAATTTTAGTGGAGGGACCTGTATGTTCACCCCTACCCTTATCCACGGTGTTCTGCGAATCCACAACCTTCTGGCTACTTTGCCATGTAATGCTTACAAAATGAAGAACAGTTTCTAAAACTGCATATCTAAGGCTCTGGTCTGTCCTGGGAGTGAGGGTAAACACTCTGCAATCCACTTTATATTTCAATTATTATTTTGGGTATAGGGGAGGGTCACTTGTGTTTTTTTTCAAGTGTTCAGGAAGGGTCGAGTAAAAATATATTTAACTGAAGGGAGGGCCATCCATTTCCATTTCAGAGAGATTTTCTCCAGGTATCCCTTATTATAAATACCTTACAGTCCCTTAGTAGTCAAAAAATATATATCCAAGGTGAAAACCGATCCTCACACCATCTCTATCTGATACATGTTGTGTCTACTAGCTCATTCCCACAGAAAACTGCAGAGGGAAGCAGTACCACACAGTCAACCATCAGACTCCGTTGTTTCAACAAGAGAAACCGCAGAGGGTATTCAACCCTAAGGACAAATCCAAGGTCATCTCAATATCTTTACAGTAGAAGCTAACAAAACACACCAAAACTGACAAGGTGCACACTGATTAGTAGAGGCTAACATTCTATAATTCTCCCTTTCCTCTACACAGTTCACACAGTGAGAAACAATAGGATCCAATTCACTGTTACCACTTACTTTATGACATGAGAATTAAGTGATGGAGTGACTTTATCTTAGCTGGTCTGAGAGAACTTATGAGGCTTTTCTCCTTTATGTATACGTTGGTGTTTCTTTAAGCTGCTGTGTTGAGAGAAATTTTTCCCACAGTCAGAGCAGGAGTAAGGCTTCTCTCCTGTATGTATACGCTGGTGACATGTTAAGGTATATAATTGGGTGAAACAATTCCCACAGTCAGAGCAGAAGTGAGTCTTTTCTCCTGCATGTAAACATTGGTGTTTTTTTAAGTTGCTCTGTTGAGAGAAACTCTTCCCACATTCAGCGCAGGAGTAAGGCTTTTCTCCTGTGTGCGTTCTCTGGTGAACTGTTACCTCGGATGATGTTTTGAAGCATTTTCCACAGTCAGAGCAGAAGTAAGGCTTCTCTCCTGTGTGTGTTCTCTGGTGAACTGTTAGCTCAGATGATGTTGTGAAGCATTTTCCACAGTCAGAGCAGAAGTAAGGCTTTTCTCCTGTGTGTATACGTTGGTGTTTCTTTAAGCTGCTGTGTTGGGAGAAATTTTGCCCACAGTCAGAGCAGGAGTAAGGCTTCTCTCCTGTATGTATTCGCTTGTGACTATTTAACTTATCCAATTGGGAAAAACGCTTTTCACAGTCTGAGCAGGAGTAAGGCTTTTCTCCTGTATGTGAACGTTGGTGTCTTTTTAAGTTACTCTGTTGAGAGAAACTCTTCCCACAGTCAGAGCAGGAGTAAGGCTTTTCTCCTGTATGTATACGTTCATGTTTGATTAAGGTATCCAATAGGGAGAAACTCTTCCCACAGTCAGAGCAGAAGTAAGGATTCTCTCCTGTGTGTGTTCTCCGATGAACTGTTAGCTCATATGATGTTGTGAAGCATTTTACACAGTCAGAGCAAGAGTAAGGCTTCTCTCCTGTGTGTATATGTTGGTGGTTTTTTAAGTTTCTCCTTTGAGAGAATCTGCACCCACAGTCAGAGCAGGAGTAAGGCTTCTCTCCAGTGTGCACGCTCTGATGAACTGTCAGAGCCCCTGATGTTCTAAAGCTCTTCCCACAGTCAGAACAGGAGTAAGGCTTCTCTCCCGTATGAATACGCTGGTGTGTTTGTAAGCTTCCCAGTTGAGAGAAACTCTTCCCACAGTCAGAGCAGGAGTAAGGCTTCTCTCCTGTGTGCATACGCTGGTGAGATTTTAAGGTATTAAATTGGGCGAAACAATTCCCACACTCAGAGCAGAAGTAAGACTTTTCTCCTGTATGTATTAGCTGGTGCCTATTTAACTTATCCAATCGGGAGAAACTCTTTTCACAGTCGGAGCAGGAGTAAGGCTTCTCTCCTGTGTGCACTCTCTGATGAACTGTCAGAGCCCTTGATGTTGTGAAGCTCTTCCCACAGTCAGTGCAGGAATACAGATTCTCTCCTGTGTGTATTTTTAGGTGTATTTTTAGCTTTGATAGAATTGGGAAAATCTCCTCACAATGTGGGCAGTGGTGAGACCTCTTAGCTCTGTGATCTTCCTGCTGCTTTCTGGATGTAGAGAATGTCTCAACGTCACCTGTGTGAACAGTATCAGGAGAAAAAAAGTCAAGTTTTTGTGACATACGCAGAATCGGAAAAACATTACGAACACCTGCTCATTCCATGACATAGACTGACCAGGTGCAAGCTTTGATCCCTTATTGATATCACTTGTTAAATCCGCTTTAAATCAGTGTAGCTGAAGGGGAGGAGACAGGTTAAATAAGGATTTGTAAGCCTTGATACAGGTGAGACATGGATTGTGTATGTGTGGCATTCAGAGGGTGAATGGGCAAAACTAAAGATTTAAGTGCCTTTGAATGGGGTATGGTAGTATGTGCCAGGCGCACCGGTTTGTGTCAAGACCTCCAATGCTGCTGGGTTGACGCTGAACAGTTTAACTTATGTATCAAGGATGGTCCACCACCCAAAGGACATCCAAACAACTTAACACAACTGTGGGAAGCATTTGAGTCAACATGGGCCAGCCTCCGTGTGAAATGCTTTCGACACCTTGTAGTGTCCATTATGGCTGTCCCCAACAACAACAAAAATATGTGGTTCATTCAGCTAATCGATTGGTCAAAAATGTTTAAACATGTATTTCTCCAGTGCATTCGGAAATTATTCAGACCCCTAGAATTTTTCCACATTTTGTTACGTTACAGCCTTATTCTAAAATGGATTACATTGTTTGTTATTTCTCATCAATCTACACATATTACCCCATAATGACAAAGCAAAAACAGTTTTTTTTTAAATGTATAAATAATAAAAAACAGAAATATTACATTTACCTAAGTATTCAGACAAGGGATGCACGATATATCGGTGAACATATCGGAATCTGTCGATACTAGCTAAAAATGCCAACATCGGTATCGGCCCGATGTCTAGTTTAACGCCGATGTTAAAAACCAATGTCAAAGCTACTGTGCATACCTACGTAATGACGCCACGTAAAATGAAGCTACACGTGCGACATCGCATTCCTAACCTAGCCCACACAATATCCGCTGTGTGGATCGAGTGGTCAACAAGTCGAGCAGTCATTTGAAAGAGTAAGAAAATTTCAGCGAGACAACTCAAAGGCGAAATCCATTAAAGCCAAGATAATGGAATTCATTGCCCTTGACAATCAACCGTTCTCTATCGTGGGTGACGTTGGCTTTCGCCGACTGGTCAAGCACCGATACACACTACCAAGTGTGCTATTTGTTGCACTACCGGAGTTACACAGTAATAGAGTCACTGCTATTAGCTTCTCGACATACATACTATGGAACGCCGTTTGAGTCTTTGCGTGTCAAAAAAGATACAGTAGCACTGTCAAAGCTGTACAAAAAAGTCTGCTAACAAGCAAACACCGGCCGTGAACGATGTGTTTATTACTGTGTTGGTAATAAAGCATAATTTCTTTGACCGCAACTTCTGGGGTAGCTAGCTAGCTAGCTTTAGCTTGGTACCTAGTTAGCACCAATACAACCAGCCTGAAAACAATGACCAGTAGAAACTGCAGTCATTTTCATTAATCTTAGCAATGATTTAGGAATCCTTGTAAGTATTAGCTAGGTTGTCACTTGTGGTTCGCCTATTAAATTGAACTTCAGTTCATGAAAATAAATAGCTAGCCAGCTACTTAACCCTGTTGCCCAAAGCTAACATTATAAGCAGCCAGCTAGCTTCATCTTCCTAGTGAGGCTCGACCGGACCGGGTTATGTGTTGTGAAGCTAGCCACAATAAGGATTAGGCACACTAGTGGAATTTGCGGTTTGCCTACAAAATAAAAGTATGTCATTGACAGTGATGCAAATTAATACAAATAGTAGAATTATGCCATACCTTTATTTTGAAGGCTAACCGCAAAGTCCACTATTGTGGCTAATCCTTATTGTGGCTAACTACACATAGATGGGTCCAACCACCATTAATCAAATAAGAACAGTCTTATAAATTAGGGTTATTTTAGATGACACCTAGCTATATAGTTAGCTAGATAACTTTAGCTACTGAAACAGATGTCGTTTTGCTATGTTTTTGGGGAAGAACATTGTTTGCATCCATGAGCTAGCTGGCTTTTTTTTCTTCTCTTCTGACCAGCACTGTACCTGCGCGAGACAACTTTACCAGCATCATAGCATACGTATCAATGAATCGTTGTGACATATGAAATACGAGTGATAGTGTAATCAATGTGTAATAACTACGTAAAAAATGAATGAATGCGTAGAATTACTGTGACGTGCAGTCATATTCAGGTCCTGATTGGTCAACAAGCTTATTTGACACGTCAAATAGAAATCCTGGTTGAGAATGAAACAACTGAACAACGAAACAGCACAGCAAGTAAGTGAAAGAAATAGGTTTTGATTATGTTTTACTGGTAATGGGGATATACTTAAATGCCAACAAAATAACTTTTTGGTCAGTGTGTGTGTAACCTTTATATAACTAGGCAAGTCAGTTAAGAACAAATTCTTATTTACAATGACTGCCCAGACGACACCAGGCCAATTGTGCACAGCCGGATGTGATACAGCCTGGATTCAAACCAGGGGATGTTGTTACGACTCTTGCACTGAGATGCAGTGCCTTAGACCGCTGCGTCCGTGTGTGTGTTAACTATTTCACTGTACTAGAATGTTTAAAAGGCCACAAAAAATGTAAATATTGGTTATCGGTATCTTTTTTATGGGCAAGGAAAATATATGATAACGGTATCGGCCAAAAATGTCATATCGGTGCATCACTAATTCAGATGCTTAACTCAGTACTTTGTTGAAGCACCTTTGACAGCTATTACAGCCTCGAGTCTTCTTCGGTATGACGCTACAAGCTTGGCACACCTGTATTTGGGGAGTTTCTCCCATTCTTCTCTGCAGATCCTTCCAAGCTCTGTCAGGTTGGACAGCTATTTTCAGGTCTCTCCAGAGATGTTCGATCGGGTTCAAATTCGTGCTCTGTCTGGGCAACTCAAGGACATTGAGAGACTTGTCCCAAAGCCACTCCTGTGTTGTCTTGACTGTATGCTTAGGGTCGTTGTCCTGTTGGAAGGTGAACCTTCACCCCAGTCTGAGGTCCTGAGCAGGTTTTCCCCAAGGAGCTCTCTGTTCTTTACTCTGTCTTTCCATCGATCCTGACTAGTCTCCCAGTACATGGTGCAGAAAAACAGCCCTACAGCATGATGCTGCCACCACCATGCTTCACCGTAAGGATGGTGTCAGGTTTCCTCCAGACGTGACGCTCGGCATTCAGGCCAAAGACTTCAATATTGGTAACATCAGACCAGAGAATCTTGTTTCGCATGGTCTGAGAGTCTTTAGGTGCCTTTCGGCCAACTCCATGACGGATTTCATGCCTTTAACTGAGGAGAGGCTTTGGTTTTTGCTCTGACATACACTGTCAACTGTGGGACCTTGCATAGACATGTGCCTACTCAATTGAATTTACCACAGGTGGACTCCAATCAAGTTGTAGAAACATATCAAGAATGATCAATGGAAACAATGTATCTGAGCTCAATTTCGAGTCTCATATCAAAGGGTCTGAATAGTTATGTAAATAAGGTATTTCTGTTTTTAAATTAGCATAAATGTCTTAACCTGTTTTCGCTTTGTCCTTGTGGGTTATTGTGTGTAGACTGATGAGGCTTTTTATTTATTTAATCAATTTTAGAATAAGGCTGTAATGTAACAAAATGTGTAAAAAATCAAGGGGTCTGAATACTTTCCGAATGCACTGTATAGACACATCTGTTGTGTTTTAATCAAATCAACCATATGCACTGAGCGTTTCTGATGGTTTAAGTGCACTGTTTGATGAAATAATTAAGACACACAAATGACTAGAGGGAGTCCGACCACAAGTGATTTGATCGTGCCTGGCTGGGCTCAGACTTTTTATTTATTTTTATAAACAGTGAGTGACTGTGACTAGCACCCATTGTCTCACTCTCCTCCCTGCTGCACCGACCACCACAGAACATCAACAGTGTTTATCGCGCTGTCCGTGTTGCTGAAGCTGCAACATAATTACACCCATTTCTGACAGAAAATTTCTGTTACTGAAATCCCTGATTTGTTTAGGAAAATCATACCCTATTCCCTCAATCCTTACTCTATTTATGAGAGATATGTATGCATCGCATGCACATGACCAATAGGGCCTAACCTATAGCATATCATAATCACATAAACAAACTCAGAACATCATAACAGCAAAATTGATGAGGAGGACGTTGTCATGACGTTGCCCTCTTTGGACACAGCGAGCACCATCCCCCTACCTCTGCACCATCCCCCTCTCTCTCTCTCTCTCTCCTACACCCAGGCTGCTGTGGTCAGAGTGGTCATAAATTCCTGGAGGAGATTCTTCCTCATGGCCAGACAGTATAGAGAGAGAGTGAGTTTCATAGAGAGAACAAATGAATTTCTTCCACAGCACAGAACGTGAGAACTGAACAATATTCATGTTCTGGAGAATGTATACACGGCCGGGGAAGAATCCAGCTATGAACTGGTCCGTTTGGTACAATTTTGTGAAACTCATGAGAGACAATACAGCCACATTACCATAACCCTGTTTATACAAGAGTCTCAGTTATGAGGCTTACATCTAATTGTTGTATAAAATGAATGAGTAAAGATTAAACTATTTGTGAAATGATGTAATGTGATTTTAGACTGTTTAATGAAGGAAACTCCAATTCCCTTTGGAGTTGAACTAAATCAGAGGACCGCCCCCTGAGCACAGGCAGGACCCGGCGTCATGGGACAGCCCTTTTCTATGTTCCGAATAAAACCCCCACCTGGGTTTTCCCATTTCAGACCAGCTTACCTCGACACCCACGAGAGGACTAAGGTTGTAGACCAGTACCTCATCACAGAGGGCTAAGGTTTGAGTAGAGACCATGCATTTCTCAACCATACCACGTGGTTAACCTGTTAGGGCTAGGGGGCAGCATTTGCACGTCTGGATAAAAAAAATGTACCCGATTTAATCTGGTTACTAATCCTACCCAGTAACTAGAATATGCATATACTTATTATATATGGATAGAAAACACTCTAAAGTTTCTAAAACTGTTTAAATGGTGTCTGTGAGTATAACAGAACTCATTTGGCAGGCAAAACCCTGAGACATTTTCTGACAGGAAGTGGATACCTGATACCTGTATTACCTTTAAACCTATCCCATTGAAAAACACAGGGGCTGAGGAATATTTTGGCACTTCCTATTGCTTCCACTAGATGTCACCAGCCTTTACAAAGTGTTTTGAGTCTTCTGGAGGGAGATCTGACCGAACAAGAGCCATGGAACGATGATGTCCCATTAGACACCTGGCGCGCGAGTTCATGTTGGGTACCCTCGTTCCAATACGTTATAAAAGAGTATGCATTCGTCCACCTTGAATATTATTCATGTTCTGGTTAAAAAAGGCCCTAATGATTTATGCTATACAACGTTTGACATGTTTGAACGAACGGAAATATATTTTTTCCCCTCGTTCATGACAAGAAGTCCGGCTGGCTTAGATCATGTGCTAACAAGACGGAGATTTTTGGACATAAATGATGAGCTTTTTTGAACAAAACTACATTCGTTATGGACCTGTGATACCTGGAAGTGACATCTGATGAAGAGAATCAAAGGTAATGGATTATTTACATAGTATTTTCGATTTTAGATCTCCCCAACATGACGTCTAGTCTGTATCGCAACGCGTATTTTTCTGGGCGCAGTGCTCAGATTATTGCAAAGTGTGATTTCCCAGTAAGGTTATTTTTAAATCTGGCAAGTTGATTGCGTTCAAGAGATGTAAATCTATAATTCTTTAAATGACAATATAATATTTTACCAATGTTTTCTAATTTTAATTATTTAATTTGTGACGCTGACTTGACTGCCGGTTATTGGAGGGAAACGATTTCCTCAACATCAATGCCATAGTAAAACGCTGTTTTTGGATATAAATATGAACTTGATAGAACTAAAAATGCATGCATTGTCTAACATAATGTCCTAGGAGTGTCATCTGATGGAGATTGTAAAAGGTTAGTGCATCATTTTAGCTGGTTTTATGGTTTTGGTGACCCTGTCTTTGACTTGACAAAACATTACACACAACTCTTGTAAATGTACTGTCCTAACATACTCTAGATTTATGCTTTCGCCGTAAAACCTTTTTGAAATCGTAAAACGTGGTTAGATTAAGGAGATGTTTATCTTTCAAAGGGTGTAAAATAGTTGTATGTTTGAAAAATTTGAATTTTGACATTTATTTGGATTCAAATTTGCCGCTCTTGAAATGCACCTGCTGTTGATGGAGTGCACCACGGGTGGCACGCTAGCGTCCCACCTAGCCCATAGAGGTTAAACTCTTAGACTATCTAACCGACAGAATAAGAACAAATCTTTGATACTAATTACTAGTCTGCAGCTAGGAATTCGGTATCATTGAACGCGAAGACCGACAACCGCCGAAACATCTATTCTATAACGACTTTGCTGAATGTTACTCTGCACTATCCATTCTAACCACGGCAGAGAGAGAGAGGGTGGACAAACTCTCCAACAGAAACAAACTTTCCAACAGAGATCAGGACGACACACTGAGCATAAATATATATATTGATTGCAATTATTCCTGAATGAGTGAGCGTTCATGTGCAAAGGATTAGCATTTCAATTGTTATAATTATCGACTTTGTAGTGTCTTATCTGTCGACCCCCACTTCCCTTTTGCCCACCAAGCCGCGATAGCGGTTTATCCCGCTAGGGAAACTCCACTATGATTTCCTTGTAACTATATCTACTGTTTGTTTATGCATTTCTGTGATTACTTAGTTAGTAAATAAATAATTTAAGACAATTGATGTATGGATGACTCATAGTGAAGACTGGGTTCGTGCAGATAACCAACAATTTAAGACGTTTGGAGTGAGACTAACGTGAGGTAAAGAATAATCCATTAATTTGAAGACTAATTGATCAGATATTAAAATAACTGAAATGTTATATTAGGAAAATTATAACTTTGTAATCTGAATATCTTCCTTGGTGCCCGACTTCCTAGTTAATTACAGTTACATGATTAATTAGTTTAATCGCGTAATAATAATTACAGAGAGTTATTTGATAAAAATAAGTCTTCAGTTTTAATGATGCCAAAGACACGACAAAGTGACAAACTCGAAACTGGAGAATGTTTGCTCAGGAGGTAAAGGGGAAGTCAGATGTATGGAATACATGTGACTAGTTGTGGAAAAAAATGGAGATCAAGACAAATGAGGTAAGGAGCAAATGCTGTCGGCATATTATGTGAGCCAAACAGGTGCTGTTAGATTACAATATCCTTTTTCTGACCGTTTGCAACAATGTAAACAACACAAAATAAATTATAAGCGGACCGGAGAGTCTGTTGTAAAAAAATTAAATGTTATGCCTTTATTACAGCAAAGACTAAAAACAGTCACATTCGTGAAAGCAATTTCCGAAATGGAACGGTTTATTTATTGTTTACGCTAATTATTCAAGTGTTGCTTTTTTATTTGATTTTAAAACTAAAATGCTTGATTCCATTTAAAATCATGAATGACTGGTATGCTGTGTGATGACATGAACGAATTCATGACTGATTGATACAGTAGACTATATAAGTATTGAAATACAGGCCTAAGTAAGTTACGGTATTAATACTTTAAAGGATGCGCTCTTAGGACTACAGCTGGATGGTGGTTATACAAGGCTATTATACTAAGCCTACCAATGATAACGCCATTACCTATTATCATAATGATGATCATAATAATAGTAATATTCAAGAAATATCAAGAAAAAGGAAGGCTATTATTATTATTATTATTTTTCTGTCACTAAATGAATCATAAATAATACCAGAGAGGCTGTTTTAACAGAAAGAGAAAGTAAAGCCTTTATTACAGCTTAGCAAAGACTACAAACAGCCAAATTCGTGAAATTGTTTATCCAACATGTGGTTGCATGAGTCTTGGTGCTCATGGAATCAGTAGGCTATTAAACAAACACTCAAACAGGCAACACAAGCAAGATCTGTATTATTTCTGTTGATATACAGCTCTGGAAAAAATTAACAGACCACTGCATAATTATCGGTTTCAGTGGTTTTACTATTTATAGGTATGTTTTGGTAAAATTAACATTTTTGTTTTATTCTACAAACTACTGACAACATTTCTCCCAAGCACATTGATGTGTTTCAGAACCACAGACAGCGACCACTATCCAACACAGGAAAAAGCGCATTTGTTATAAAATACAACTTTTTTTTATTAGTGATGCACCATTGTTCTTACATAATATAACCATAGACAATTTCAGTAGCACATGTCTTAGAGTGATGGACTGCGCCATCCCCACAGCCTCCACAATGGATTAGTCCACTCAGACAGGCGTGAAACAAACAGGTCACTCGTACACCATGAATTTAATTTGTTTTATATTTGCTACTGCTCGACCTAAGAAATGTTCGTGGACCAACAGCCTATCGACCAAATAATCGACTAAATGGGGTCAGCCCTAGAGTCCATGCTCCATGTTCTGTGGGGGGGTGCAACTCAATATTAAAATGTTTTGAACTCTCAGTGTACAGTTGAAGTCGGAAGTTCATATACAATTAGGTTGGAGGCATTAAAACTCGTTTTTCAACCACTCCACAAATTTCTTGTAAACAAACTATAGTTTTGGAAAGTCGGTTAGGACATCCACTTTGTGCGTGACACAAGTCATTTTTCCAACAATTGTTTACAGAAAGATTATTTCACTTATAATTCACTGTAACACAATTCTAGTGGGTCAGAAGTTTACATACACTAAGTTGACTGTGCCTTTAAACAGCTTGGAAAATTTCAGAAAATTATGTCATGACTTTAGAAGCTTCTGGTAGGCTAATTTACATAATTTGAGTCAATTAGAGGTGTACCTGTGGATGTATTTCAAGGCCTACCTGCAAACTCAGTGCCTCTTCGCTTGACATCATGGGAAAATCAAAAGAAATCAGCCAAGACCTTAGAAAAAAAATGGTAGACCTCCACAAGTCTGGATCATCCTTGGGAGCAATTTCCAAACGCCTGAAGGTACCACGTTCATCTGTTAATACAATAGTACACAAGTATAAACACCATGGGACCACGCAGCTGTCATACTGCTCAGGAAGGAATGCGTTCTGTCTCCTAGAGATGAACGTAATTTGGTGCGAAAATAACAAATCAATCCCAGAACAACAGCAAAGTACCTTGTGAGGATGCTGGAGGAAACAGGTACAAAAGTATCTATATCCACAGTAAAACGAGTCCTATATCGACATAACCTGAAAGGCCGCTCAGCAAGGAAGAAGCCACTGCTCCAAAACCGCCATAAAAAAGCCTGACTATGGTTTGCAATTGCACATGGGGATAAAGATCGTACTTTTTGGAGAAATGTCCTCTGGTCTGATGAAACAAAAATGGAACTGTTTGGCCATAATGACCATTGTTATGGTTGAAGGAAAAAGGGGGAGGCTTGCAAGCCGAAGAACATCATCCCAACCGTGAAGCACGGGGGTGGCAGCATCATGTCGTGGTTGTGAGGGTAATTTGCTGCAGGAGGGACTCGTGCACTTCACAAAATAGATGGCATCATGAGGATGGAAAATGATGTGCATATATTGAAGCAACAGCTCAAGACATCAGTCAGGAAGTTAAAGCTTGGTCGCAAATGGGTCTTCCAAATGGACAATGAAGTTGTGGCAAAATGGCTTAAGGACAACAAAGTCAAGGTATTGGAGTGGCCATCACAAAGCCCTGACCTCAATCCTATAGAAAATGTGTGGGCAGAACTGAAAAACATGTGCGAGCAAGGCCTACAAACCTGACTCAGTTACACCAGCTCTGTCAGGAGGAATGGGCCAAAATTCACCCTACTTATTGTGGGACGCTTGTGGAAGGCTACCCGAAATGTTTGACCCAAGTTAAACAATGTAAAGGCAATGCTAACAAATACTAATTGAGTGTATGTAAACTTCTGACCCACTGGGAATGTGATGAAAGAAATAAAATCTGAAATAAATAATTATCTCTACTATTTTTCTGACATTTCACATTCTTAAAATAAAGTGGTGATCCTAACTGAACTAAGACAGGGCATTTTTACTAGGATTAAATGTCAGGAATTGTGAAAAACTGAGTTTATATGTATTTGGCTAAGGTGTATGTAAACTTCCAACTTCAACTGTACATATCAATCAAATGTATTTTAAGAAGCCCTTTTTACATCAGCAGTTGTCACAAAGTGCTTTACAGGAACCCAGCCTAAGACCCCAAAGAGCAAGCAATGCAGATGTAGAAGCACGGTGGCTAATAAAAACTCCCTAGAATGGAGGAACCTAGGAAAAAAACCGAGCGAGGAAAAAGGCTCCAAGGGTGACCTTATACAAATATTAACATTTTTTTTAAATCAAATAAATAGTTTCAACGATATTGAAAAACCATCCCGTGGCATTTTCCAAATACCCTGGTATACAGTATACCACCCAAGCCTAGTAACTACAGACTCATTTCATACAACTTCAAAACACTGTCAGGTTGTCTTCTTCATTTCTTTAGTCTATTCTCTGATCACTCCAGATAGACCAGTTGTTCAGGGATGTGTGATGTTGAATTACAGAATTCAACCTAGCAACAGACTGGGTCATAACTTGTGGAGGTCTAACTTATGAAGATAACTTATAGACAAAACCTGCTCTTACCATGACTAACAGATTTTCCAATCTTCTCCTCTTCTTCATCTTTAATGTTGACATTCAGCTCCAGTGTTTGACTGCAGTCTTCCAGCTTCACTGATGTCATCTCTGGATCCTGCATTGCAAACTGGGCTCCACTGTCACAATCTGGACCCAGTGACTGTAGGTTTGGACTCAGTGTGGAAGGAGAGAGGCAGGCTGGGTTTGTCCTCACTGTTGATGTTACCGGCCTCAGACAATCTGAGTTGGCCTGTAGTAATAAAGAGGAACGGACACAAAAAGTTATTGACTTGACAGTTCTGGCGCTTTCTCTATTCTCTAAAAATATATTAGATTTATTCTCTTGGCTTCTAACTTGAAATATCCTTATTCATATTAACATATTAGAATTGGGTGTATGCAAATGTACTGAGGGAGAAAAGGGAGTGCAGATAGTTTACATTCTCAGAACATGTTATGGTTAAATCTCATGTATCCTATGGAGAGAAGGGCAACGGTCTGGTTTCAGTCACTGATAAGATTGTATAGCTGTGGATTAGGGAGGAGTGAGGAATGTGGGCCGAGGTCAGGTCAGATGAAGGAACACTCCTATGACATACACACATAGGAGGCAGGGCCATGACTACACCAATGAGAAGAACAACTTAAGTTCCTGCCTAGCAACAGAGATGTATTGTCTGTCTAGAATGGGTAGGAGTTTGTGAAAACATGTCTGTCTTATGCAGCTGTTTGACCCAGTGAGTGAATACATTTGGTTGGAGCTTTGACTAGTTGTCTGTTAGGTTCTAAATAAACAGATTAAAAAACTAACATTTCTTATTCACTTATTTAATTTCAATACATCAGGCAGCTAAACATTGACAACAAAACTTTCATTCATTTACATTAGACAAAGTTCACACTTTAAATGACAAAGTAAGTGCATGTAACCTATAGTAGATTTAAAAATGAATATAAATGCATAACTGACTCAAAAGACATTTAGTACAAGGTTGCAGTTTGTTTTAGGCCGCACTATGTACTATTTTACTGAATAACCTTGTTTTCACTGTATATTTTCACTCTCAAAACCCAAATCGTCAGTGGTTGAAAAATAACTCAATTTTCATACTTTAGTAAAAGTAAATGCTATACATCAAATTCCTTATATTAAAGCAACAATGTGTAACTTTTTGGGCAACCCGACCAAATGCACAATTGTGAGTAATAGATCTTTCAGTCTCATTGAAAGCAAGTCTAAGAACCGGTAGATACGTTCTTTGTGCGCCATTCCTGTGCTTTCCATTCTTAAGTTTAGTTTTTGAGTCTTTTACTTTCGGTCTTGTACTGTACACCAGCGTCAAACAACTGACTATACATTATTTTTGGTTATGGAAAATATATTTCACAGCGGTTTAGATGGTACAATGATTCTCCACACAAAGACTGCTTGTTTTGCCACAAACTGAAATTAGATGAACTATTCACATTTTTGCAACCAGGAAATGGAGGGATTTCTGCATAGCGCAACTCTAAGCAAACCAGATGGCATGATTTTCCAGTTTTTTTATTTTATTTACGGAAAGCCGGGGGCACACTCCAACACTCAGGTTTTATTCAAAAATGCATTTGTGTTTAGTGAGTGTTTATGGTGTTTAATGGGTCTGCCAGATCAGAGGCAGTAGGGATGACAATGCGTGAATTGGATGATATTGCTGTTTAGCAGTATGGGGGCCACGAAAAAAACATCAACAAAGGCGGCACAAAAACACCCAAATTCGTCCTTTTAGAAACTGCATAGTATAGTGATCCAGGTCTTTAGATGTTGTACGCATGAAATTGTGTCATTCCGAACTTTATCCGCAAATTCATATTCCATTTTGTTTTGCAACTCGAGCAATAACTCTGTCCATTTTAGATGTAATAAAGGAAACACTTTGAATAAATGAGGGATACAAAGTATATTGAAAGCATGAAGTGCTTCCACACAGGAAGTTCCAGACACTTGTAGAATCTATGCCAAGGCGCATTGAAGCTGTTCTGGCATCACATCTGGAGGAAACCTGGCACCATCCCTACGGTGAAGCATGGTGGTGGCAGCATCATGCTGTGGGCATATTTTTCAGCAGCAGGGACTGGGAGACTAGTCAGGATCAAGGAAAAGATTAAGGATGCAAAGTACTGAGAGATCCTTGATGAGAACCTGTTCCAGAGCACTCTGGACCTCAGATTAGGGAGAAGGTTCTCATTCCAACAGGACAACGACCCTAAGCACACAGCCAACACAACGCAGGAGTGGCTTCGGGGCAAGTCTCAATGTCCTTGAGTGGCCAAAGCAGAGCCCAGATTTGAACCCGATCAAACATCTCTGGAGAGACCTGAAAACAGCTGTGCAGTGCTCTCCATCCAACCTGACAATGCATGAGAGGATCTGCAGAGAACAATGCAGAGAAACTCCACAAATACAGGTGTGCCAAGCTTGTAGCGTCATTCCCAAGAAGACGAGGCTGTAATCGTTGCCAAAGGTGCTTCAACAAAGTACTGAGTACAGGGTCTGAATATTTATGTAAATAAGGTATCTGTTTTTTGTTTGTTTTTAAATAAATTGGCTAAAATAAAAAATAAAACTGTTTTTGCTTTGTCATTATGGGGTATTGTGTGTAGATTGCATTTTTTTCCTCATAAATTTAATCCATTTTAGAATACAGATGTAACGTGATAAAATGTGGAAAGAGTCAAGTGGTCTGAATACTTTCCGAATGCACTGTAGTACGCTAATGTTACCTAGCTGGCCTGGCGCATTGTTGCCCATGAAAGCCTAGTGAGCAAGCATTTTAGCCAGGTAGCCTAGGACAAAGAAAAACTTAAAGCGTGTTCTATATGACAGAGTTATAGACCATTTAAGCAACATGAAAGAGTTGGATAGCATTGGCCTTTCTCTACAAGTAGGGTGAGTCAACATGTGTTTTCTACTTGCACACACACACACACACACACACACACACACACACACACATACACACACACACACACACACACATCAGTGCCATGGACAGCCACATCATATTTAGCTGACGTTGACTAAAATGTAATTTGTATCTTTTACCAAAAAGACTAAGCATAAATGATTAGATGTTGAAGTTGAAATGGTGCTGGAATAGTGGAGGCAGCTCCTGTTTTCTTTGACTTGCGGTAACTCTCCATGGTTCTACATCAATAGCTGTTTAGTAGTCCGAAAATGTCGGAAACATTACCTTGCTTGACCATGTTGTAGGTCACTTAACTGTTTGTTACATGCAATATGTTTTGTAGACTTCACCGGACAGATGTTGCTCTCCGGTTTTGTTATTAAAAATGTGTGGTTGAATGTATTCTGCCACTGCGTCTTATTGTCTAGGCCTGAGGCCTATATATCACAGTGGCAAGGCATATGAACTAACAGGTTATAGCGCAAACAATGCAATCATTACATAGGTTATAATATGTTTTGGGCTTCCACAGTGATTTTACTAATAAAATGTATTTCTATTCTGATTTCAGATTATCAAGCCTTACAAAATAATGGTGACAGAACATCCTACATTTTTCTCAATAATCATTAGAACGTTGTGTAAATGGCAGTTATTTAGGAGCAAAATACAGATTTTCGTCTAAGATACAAATTTTCACAGGTGTTTTTCTTGACTGACTACAATTTGATTGATGTGGTGTTTTTACTGTGTTATATCATGGAACACAGACAGAGTTGGCGCCGCCATTTTACATGCTCGTGAGACTTTTTTTTAAAACAAAAAAACAATAACATCTCAATTAAATTGATTCTTTATTAAATTACCTTGACATAACGTACAGAACATTCAAAAAGACAAACCCCAAATCTTCTAGCTATGTGACATGTAAAATATTTGTTCGCGTTCTTCTCTCACTCGGTTTTTGACACAAAAACAACACATAACAACCTTTGTTACGGATTTGTTACCTAGCATGTTATGACATGTTCTTTCGATATTAGAAAGTGCAAACGTGCAAAGACATACCTGTAGTAATACATACAAAGGTTATCGTCTTGACAGCACAGTTCTAACGCTTTTGTTATTCTGAAGAATGGTCCACGCCTACCCGGAACTTCTTCTTCTTCTCCTCCTCCTCCTCCTCCTCTGGAATTGAACGGTGGTTGGCATCGAAAATGTTGCATTACCGCCCCCAACTAGATTATAATATAAACCCATTATACTTTGTCTTACAAAATGGAAAAAACATAAAATAAATGTTCTATACCCCCTAAAAATACCCTTCCAAATAACTCTACACTCATTTAAAACCCACTACCCCATTCCACTACTGTGATCCTATCTGCTCCTGCACCATGCCAATGGCCTCGGAGGGCGGGACACCACCCATCAACACACCCTGTACTCTTCTGGAATCAAATCAAATCAGATCTCGTATACCCAAATACTTCTCTGCGGCTGCCATCACAACATCTATATTCTGTGATTTACGTTCCATCTCTGCAGTACAGTTGATAATCATTACTATGAACGCTAAGAAGTCAACCTTACTGAAGCATATGACTCGATAGCATATGACTTGCTGGCACAGATCCTCTCAGGATCCCTCCCCCTTGACCCATCCTCCTATAATTTCTTCACTGCTTCAGCATACCACACCGCCCTGCACTACTCTGACCACACCCCCCTGCACTACTCTGACCACACCGCCCTGCACTACTCTGACCACACCCCCATGCACTACTCTAACTACAACCCCCTGCACTACTCTAACCACACCCCCCTGCACTACTCTAACCACACCCCCTGCACTACTCTGACCACACCCCCTGCACTACTCTGACCACACCCCCTGCACTACTCTAACCACACCCCCCTGCACTACTCTAACCACACCCCCCTGCACTACTCTGACCACACCCCCTGGACTACTCTGACCACACCCCCTGCACTACTCTAACTGCAATGCACTACTCTAACTGCACTGCACTACTCTGACCACACCTCCTGCATTACTCTGACCACACCCCCCTGCACTACTCTGACCACACCGCCCTGCACTACTCTGACCACACCCCCCTGCACTACTCTGACCACACCCCCCTGCACTACTCTAACCACACCCCCTGCACTACTCTGACCACACCCCCCTGCACTACTCTGACCACACCCCCCTGCACTACTCTAACCACACCCCCCTGCACTACTCTGACCACACCCCCTGCACTACTCTAACTGCACTGCACTACTCTAACTGCACTGCACTACTCTGACCCCCCTGCACTACTCTGACCACACCCCCTGCACTACTCTAACTGCACTGCACTACTCTAACCCCCCTGCACTACTCTGACCACACCCCCTGCACTACTCTAACCACACCCCCTGCACTACACTGACCACACCCCCTGCACTACACTAACCACACCCAATGCACTACTCTGACCACACCCGCTGCACTACTCTGACCACACCCCTGCACTACTCTGACCACACCCCCTGCACTACTCTAACCACACCCCCTGCACTACTCTGACCAAATTAACCTCAACCTGCCTCTCTCCCACCAGACACTTCTGATCCCCAGCACCATGGGCACCCGTACAATTAAAACATAGCACTTCTTCCCCCGATACTACTAAACTACACAATTATTTGTCTCATACCCCTTCTGCACACTTATCACACCTCTTATCATTCATCATATGTATCTACCACAACCTACTGTGTTTTTTAAATATTTTATTAAAGAGAGATAATACATAGTGTTAAATGGTCTATCTCCACATTCTTTAGCGTTGTCATTTTTTTTAAAGTAGATATATTACAGTAAACTTTGATGACCACTATGTAAAAAAAATGATTGCTGTAAAAATGTCAGGTAGACTTTTTTAGAGATGTCTGCACTAATAGATCTCTACTCCATTGTCATCAACATTGCAAAGCATATCATGACCATAATATGCCAGCTACACCATTGGAAAACACTAGTTTACTGTATATTACAGTGAATTTTTTGTTATTTTTGGGGCTGTATTATGCATTATATACACTTTATTTAGTTGTATGATTAATATTTGGTGTTTACAACAGTATGACAATTATAATGAAATTAGAATTAAACATTGTAATTTAAGTGTAATTTTTTTAACCAAACTCAGTGTAATCAAAATTGTGAAATTGTATTGATTGCCTACTCCTCTACGTATAACACCAGAATTGACATCCACTGGAGAAATAATAAACAGTACATAAATGACTGAATATGTGAAGGATATTTTCTTTGAGTATTGGCGAAGTGCGACACTTTCTGAAAATGGTATTTCCGGAACACCTTCCAGAATCATCCCATTGTCTTAACCCCTAACATGATACCATTCTAAACACTATAAACTAAAAAAGCAAGAAATATTAAACACAGGATGAAAGACTCATCTTAAAACACTAATTGTTCTGAGTTTATTGAAATAGTCCAGGTAATCCAGTTTCTCTCATTGCCAAGGTCAACCTGGGGGCCAACATCCATTAATATGAAGTTAAACCTGCCTCTGGACAGGTTAATTTCAGCCTTCACTTAGATCCAGTGGTGAACCGTGACTATAGGACCTAGGCCTTCAGAGGGACCAAAAATCTTCCAATATAACAGAAAACATAGCATCACTTAACGCGTCCGACATTATAAATTCTGTTGTCGGGCCATTCTAGTTCTAGTGAAGGAGGAGCAATGCTTTTTGATGACATTATGAATGAATCAAGCATGCCTGGCCTCGCTTCGGGCTGCCGCACACACAGACAGAACCGGATGGACAGAACATGACACACAGCATAACATAATGTTATGTTTACACAGCTGATGGTAGCCAGCACCACTATCACAGAATCACCAATAGAGACAGTGTCACATCAAAGGAGAAAGGCTCCTGGTGTTGAAAGGACAGCGAGCGTAATACCTGTGCACTCCATGGCGCTGAAGGAGAGACAGTTTGGGTCAAACACATAGCCAGGAGACAGCAGTCTCACACACAGCATCAAATAATGTTACAGAATAAGCAGCCTATTCACTCCAGTAGGCCCCATGAAGTCATAACAATACAAAAAGCACAACCATTTCATTTCCAAAATGAATTGAACAAACCAGCTATTACTTCCCATTGCCAATATATTTTATCATTTCATCCCACTAACCAGTGATATACAGTTTAAATGCAACAATGTTTTACAGTCATTGTAAGTGAGGACCTAGTGGACCTATTGGATAACTGCACAATCATTTGGACTTTTTTGGGCTTGGGCTCATTAAATGTAGGGCTCATTAAATGTATTTAATATGTCTCATCAGGCTCAGGGAGCATCAGGTTTGAATTTTCATGCTGATGAAAGCTCTAATCAAATCCAGACATTTATATGCTTTATAATGCTTTTGAATAACACTTCCGGTTTTGGCGGAAAATACTGCTTTACCTGGGAGAATAATGCACATACAGGTTGATTCACAAGACACCAACCAAGTAACTTACATATGCGGTATTTTCATTAGGCCTAATGGCGTTTTATGTCCATGATATGAAGGTTGTTGTAGTGACTGAGTAAGCCTAATTGTAAAAGTAAGCCTCAAAAGTGCCATGTTTGTACAGTTTATTATGTGGAGGAAAGATGTAGGCAGCCAGGAGCAAACGCCAGGACTGCTCAGTACGCCGTACTGTAGGTCACACTGTAGGGCTAGCTCTTATTGCAGTCCAGTGCCATGGACAACTTTGAAATTTGGTCTCTAGTAAGTCAGGAGGACAACTTTATGAAGGCCGCCTTGCAATGGCTTTAACATACATGGCTTTACAGAAAGATTAAAAAACGACACGCTATTGTTATTGGCCTATGTCTTTTTAGCCACCTGGCTACAGACACAATTAAAAGGTTTAGACAACAGACTGAAAGATTTTAATTGCCTTGTTTTACACAGACATCTTTCGGTCCGCTCAACATTATATGATCCTAATTTGAAACTGAATTAATGTTGTTTTTGTCAGGGATCAGTTTACAATTAAAATATAGATTTCAGTAGATGATGTGATGCATTACATCAGCAAAAGCAAAAAAGTGGATTTGTTGTCAGGACAGAAAAAAACACTGTCCAGTCAGTTAATTGGATAACAGCTGAAACTGGAAACGAGTCAATGGGGACTCTATGTACAACATTAACATACGTGTCTCAAACTTCATACAAATATAACAACCTGCAAAATAATTTCCATACAAGCATCTATCAAACACATGATTTAAAGTTGATTGAACTTCAACTTGTCTAGTGAAGTTGGAACAAAGTTTTGGCTAACTTGTCTAATTGATTTAGAAACATTTATCTTAAAATGTGAAGCTTATGCAACGCTGACTGAAAAAGGCTGTGGGACTAGTTACTAAAATATCTTGAGTTGGGCCACCTTGATATTTTGTTTTTACAGTGTGGTTCTCGCAGAAATCGCTCCGCCATTTCCTGGTTTCTAAAATTCTAGTTTTTGTGACAAAACAAGTAATGCTTAGTGTAGGGAATCATTCTACCATCTAAACTGCATTAATATTTATTTTCCTTAACCAAAAACATTGTATTTTGAGCTGCAAAACATGTGAAGAATAGAAATAACACACACAGAACTGATCTACCGCTTCTTAGATTTGCTTTCAATGAGAATGACAGATCTATAATTTCTATGTGAATTTGGTCGGGTCGTCCAAAATGTTACATATTGCAGCATTCATTTTATTAGGATCTCTTTGATACAATACTGCATATACCTTTAAAAGTACAGTGCCTTCGGAGAGTATTCAGATCCTGTCACGTCCTGACCAGTAGAGGGTGTAGTTGGGTCAGGACGTGGCAGAAGGGAGTGTGTGTTTTTTATTGTTTCATTGATTTTGGCCGTGTGACTTCCAATCAAGCACAGCTGTAGAGGGTTGTGGTTGATTGGGAGTCACACATAAGGAGCATGTTTTTCCTTTGGGTTTTGTGGGTAATTGTTTCTTGTTTAGTGTGTTTGCACCTGACAGGACTGTTGGCTGTCAGTTTCCTTGTTTTGTTTGTTATAGTGTTCTTTCTAATTAAATTGAAAGATGAATACTAACTCCGCTGCATTTTGGTCCATTCCTGAAGACAGCCCTTACAGATCCCTTGACTTTTTCTACATTTTGTTAGGTTACAGCCTTATTATAAAATGTATTAAATAGATTTTTTTCATCATCAATCTACACATATTACCCCAAAATGACAAAGCAAAAACAGTTGTAATTTTTGCTAATTTATTGCAAATAAAACACTGAAATATACATTTACATAAGTATTCACACCTTTAACTCAGCACTTTGTTGAAGCACCTTTGACAGCGATTACAGCCTTGAGTCTTCTTGGGTATGACGCTACAAGCTTGGCACACCTGTATTTGGGGAGTTTCTCCCATTCTTCTCTGCAGATCCTCTCAAGCTCTGTTAGGTTGGATGGGGAGCATTGCTGCACAGCTATTTTCAGGTCTCTCCAGACATGTTCAATCGGGTTCAAGTCCGGACTCTAGCAGGGCCACTCAAGGACATTCAGAGATTTGTCCCGTAGCCACTCCTGCGTTGTCTTGGCTGTGTGCTTAGGGTCATTGTCCTGTTTGTTGGAAGGTGAACCTTTGCCCCAAGTCCGAGGTCCTGAGCACTCTGGAGCAGGTTTTCATCAAGGATCTCTCTGTACTTTGCTCCATTCATATTTACCATGATACTGACTAGTCTCCCTGCCACTGAAAATCATCCCCACATTATGATGTTGCCACCACCATGATTCACCGTAGGGATGGTGACAGGTTTCCTCCAGACGGGACTCTTGACATTCATGCCAAAGAATCTTGTTTCTCATGGTCTGAAAGTCTTTAGGTGCCTTTTGGCAAACTCCAAGTGGGCTGTCATGTGCCTTTTACTGAGGAGTGGCTTCCGTCAGGCCATTACCATAAAGGCTTGATTGGTGGAGTGCTGCTGAGATGGTTGTCCTTCTGGAAGGTTCTCCCATCTCCACAGAGGAACGTTAGAGCTCTGTCAGAGTGACCATAAGGTTCTTGGTCACCTCCCTAAGGCCCTTCTCCCCCGATTGCTCAGTTTGGCCGGGCGGCCAGCTCTAGGAAGAGTCTTGGTGGTTCCAAACTTCTTCCATTTAGAAATGATGGAGCCCACTGTGTTCTTGGGGACCTTCAATGCTGCAGAAATGTTTTGGTACCGTTCCCCAGATCTGTGCCTCGACACAATCCTGTCTCAGAGCTCTACGGACAATTAGTTCGACCTCATGGCTTGGTTTGTGGGACCTTACATAGACAGGTGTGTGCCTTTCCAAATCATGTCCAATCAATTGAATTTACCACAGGTGGACTCCAATCAAGTTGTAGAAACATCTCAAGGATGATCAATGGAAACAGGATGCACCTGAGCTCAATTTGAAGTCTCATAGCAAAGGGTCTGAATACTTATGTAAATAAGGTATTTCAGTTTTTTGCAAAATTAAAAGAAAACAAAACATTTTCACTTTGTCATTATGGGGTATCGTGTGTAGATTTCTGACGATTTTTTTTCAATTAATCCATTTTAGAATAAGGCTGTAAGGTAACAAAATGTGGAAAGTACAGGTGTCTGAATACTTTCCGAAGGCACTGTATTTATGCAGTTGTTTAGTCCCTTCACAGTGTGCACTGCAGGTTGCTAAAATGTAGCGCTGTATTAGATGTGTGTACTAAACAGCCTGTAACTGTCTTCATGCAGGGCTCTCTCAGCTGGTGAGAACACAGCAGGTTGTCATAGCAACCCTGGGAGAGGAAGCTCACTTCAGCTGCAGGCTCATGAAACCCAAAGACGAGCTTCAAGTCAGCTGGCAGAAAGTGACACCAGGGGAGATGGAAAATGTGGCCACCTACAACAAACGATTTGGACCAGTAGTCAACCCACCTTTTCAGAGGAATGTGGAGTTTGAAGATGAGGGACTGCAGAACTGCACTATCGTCATCAGAGGAGTGTCAAGAGGAGATGAGTCCTGCTACAAGTGTCTGTTTAACACCTTTCCAGATGGACCTATCAGCGGCAGGACCTGTGAACAGCTGTGAATAGACCCCACAGCACCAGAAGCAGAGCAAGTCTGGATACACTTCCACACATACTGACCAACTGCACAGCCAAACGTTGACCCAACACTGCCTGCTCAGACGTATTTACTCAGTAGAGGAACACCATAAAACTTAATAAAAACAAAGCGATGCTTATTTGACTGGGTTGACTTAGTTATAATGGACCTTGAGAGCTGAGCATAGGAAGTGCTGCTGTTGTCTAGCTTGTATTCGTGTTACACCTCTGCTAGTGCATCTTGGTATTTGTGACTGGGGTCTTTGCTGAGAACTCACCACAGAGAGGTCTTATGATCAACCACAGACACATCAACAGGTCCACTTCCTTCTTTAGACACAAACAATGATAGATTCTGCACCACCATAAGGCTGAAGGGTGCTTTTTATCAAGCAGGTATTGGCTGGTTTCAATCAACCCTGAAATGGCCAATGTGTACTCATGTTGTAGTTCTATAGAAGAAACCCCCGAAATGAGAAGCAATTTTTCTGTAAGTGGGCAAGTGTCATTAACTGTTATGTCGTCTTAGTCTATATATACAAAAGTATGTGGACACCCCTTCAAATTAGTGCAACACTCACTACTAAGTTCAAAACTGCCTCTGGAAGCAACGTCAGCACAAGAACTGTTCGTTGGGAGCTTCATGAAATGGGTTTCCATGGCCGAGCAGCCGCACACAAGCCTAAGATCATCATGTACAATGCAAAGCTTCAGCTGGAGTGATGTAAAGCTCGCTGCCATTGGACTCTGGAGCAGGGAAAATGCCTTTTCTGAAGTGATGAATCACGCTTCATCATCTGGCAGTTCGACGGACAAATCTGGGTTTGGCGGATGCCAGGAGAACGCTACATGATCCAATTCATAGTGCCAACTGTAAAGTTTGGTGGAGGAAGAATAATGGTCTGGGGCTGTTTTTCATGGTTCGGGCTAGGCCCCTTAGTTCCAATGAAGGGAAATATTAACGCTACAGCATACAATGACATTCTAGACCATTCTGTGCTTCTAACTTTATGGCAATAGTTTGGGGAAGGCCCTTTCCTGTTTCAGCATGACAATCCCCCGTGTACAAAGCGAGGTCCACACAGAAATGGTTTGTCGAGATCGGTGTGGAAGAACTTGACTGGCCTGCACAGAGCCCTGATCTCAACCCCATCGAACACCTTTAGGATGAATTGGAACGCCAACTGCGAGCCAGGCCTAATCGCCCAACATCAGTGCACGACCTCACTAATGCTCTTGTGACTGAATGGAAGAAAGTCCCAGCAGCAATGTTCCAACATCTAGTGGAAAGCCTTCACAGAGGAGTGGAGGCTGATATAGCAGCAAAGGGGGGACCAACTCAATATTAATGCCCATGATTTTGGAATGAGATGCTGTACGAGCAGGTGTCCACATATGTTAAGTCATGCAGTGTATGTCCTAATAGCTGTCATAACTATGTTACCCAACTGTCTTACCACATCATAACCACACATATATTCTTCATTTTATGGTATTATTACAGTATCCATGCTTGTGATGTTACCTTTCTCCATCCCCATCCCGCAGCTAATGTGGCTATCATTGGGCTGAAACACATATCAAGACAGCAGCACCACCTGCTGTTTACTTATTGAAAGGCCAAAGAGAAGAGGAGCGTAGATAATGTTCACTTCTCTCACAAAATATGACATTAGTCCACTTATTTTCTTTGTCTGTAATATTTTATCCTCCACCTATTTCACCTCAATTCATTTAAAAATGATAGCACGTGCTGAACGTTTATTGATGTAAGGTGTATGAGGTCTTGTGGTTGTAAAAAGTGATGGAAAAAAATTGACTGTGTTTGGTTGAGTTTGGTTGAGTGTTTGGTTGAGTAAATCTTGGGTACCAATTAAGTAATAGTAATTATTACTTAAGTAAAGTAATGCTTTTGGCGTCATTAGTGCCTAGTCTCGGCCTTCAAATTTCAGAACGTCCCATAGCCCATGAGAAACAATATCATTATCTGGAAATGTTGCCATGACAACATTGATTTACCCTACACCACAGATAAAAAAGCTGAAGCCAGGCCCACTGTCTTCAGATATCGTGTATGTTCTCTTGTGCTCCATCTCTCCAATGCATTTTAATAAACTTGTCCTACATCATGTATTATTGAGTTACATTGTTGTCGGACCTCATCTATGATTCCTCTGTCAGTGCAATGCATACAACTTCAAAATCAAATCAAATGTTGTATGTCACATACTTCGTAAACAACATATGTAGACTAACAGTGAAATGCTTACTTAGGGGCCCTTCACAACAACGTAGAGAGAAAGTAAATATAGAAATAATAGAAATGTAATAACACGTAATAATAAAAGTAATAATACATACACATTGAGTAAGGATAACATGGCTATATACACGGGGTAGTGAGTCGATGTGCAGGGGTACAAGGTAATTGAGGTCGATATTTACATTTAACTAGGAATAAAGTGACTGCAACAGGATAAACAGTAACAGCTACGTATGTGATAAGTCAAATGAGTTAGTGTAAAAATATTCATTGCAGATAGTCCGGGTAGCTATTTGGTTAACTATATAACTAACTATTTAGCAGTCTTATGGCTTGGGGGTAGAAGCTGTTCACGGTCCAGACTTGGTGCATCGGTACCGCTTGCATGTCATGTTGAGGACGATTGTTTGATATCATATTTTCATTAGACTGAAGTGTGTCGAGTTTGAGATCATATCGTCATTTATTTTATTATATAAATACAGACTTTCCAGATGCTTGTTGTGTTAGATTCCAGTTTGTTGAACAATTTAATTATTTTCCTCCTTCTGACGAAGAAAAGGCCTGAGCAAATTTCCCCAGCAGATATACACAATACTAAATGGATTGAGTTTAACTGTGACAGCAGACAGAATACAGAGAGCAAGTTAACTTTCACTTTTATGATAGGAGGTAGCCTGGTCCCAGATCCGTTTGTGCTTTTGCCTACTCTATTGTCATTGCCAAGCTAAACATTGTTGGTATGAAAATTCAATGAGGAGTTGGCAAGAGAGCATAAACAGAATGGTGCCCAGGCTATGGAGCAGGCTCCATACGGGAAGAAGGAATTTCCCGCTATTTTTCTCTTATTTCATTACTGTAGTAGTAAATTACATTTTCACCATGTCTCCTGCACTCTTCAACTCTCTGTTCATTCTGCTCATATTCCTCCCTAATGGTGAGTTATATCAGTTTTATGCATGATAATACCGTATTTGACTACCACTTTGAAAGTGGCGCGATATTGTTAGTGCCAATGTCGTGATCTAATTCTGTGCTTTTACAACTGTTGACAAACCTGTTAATTTCACAACACGAAATACATGTCATATTGAAGCTGTAGCTCAATCTTCTTGTTGCATGGGTAAATAGCCACCAACTCTGAATTGTTAAATAATTCGTATTTATTAGCAAAAAGTAGTAAGACAGATTTCACAGAACTAGGACAAGATACATGAGGCTTTAAGCCACTAGATCGTGCTACTAGACTATGAGACTAATGTAACCAATGGATGCAAGGATTGACCATCCATGATATCAAAAATAAATGTTTTGAGGCTATACAGTGTTTGATCAAATTTGATCTGTAAAGTTGACTAATTCAATATATACATTAAAACAAGAGTGTGACATACTTAAAAATCATTGGGCTCTCGAGTGGCGCAGTGATAAAAGACACTGCACCTCAGTACAAGAAGCGTCACGACAGTACATGGTTTGAATCCAGGCTGCGTCACATCCAGCGGTGATTGGGAGTCCCATAGGGCATAGCATAATTGGCCCACCGTCGTCAGGGTTTGGCTGGGGCAGTCCGTCATTGTAAATAAGAATTTGTTCTTAACTGACTTGCCTAGTTAAATAAAGGTTAATAAACAAAAAAATTGATCTGAGCTATACACAAAGGTGTCTGTAAACAATTCTGGACATTAATACATTTGTTTTATTAGTGCTATTAGTGCGCACCACTGTAACTAGCTAGCCATTTCACACCGGTTACACATGCGTATTGTGTGTTGACTGTTGACAAACCAGTTCATTTGACTATAGTAAATGCATGATTTCATCTGCAGCTCCATACTCTTACCTTAGTGGAATGATTGATGTCGCTCTAAAGAGTACTTTAATGTTGATGTATGCTGTGGCCTTATGCACATATCATGTACATTCTATCCTGAAATTGATAGAAATTGATAGTTTTACAACAGGTCCCATAACTTCCTCCCGCCTAGACTGGACTTCCCTTACCACCATACTCCCCCTTCTGACCATTCTGAGTACTACTAGTGTCTAAGAACTATTGTAACTGTCTTCATGCAGGGCTCTCTCAGTTGGTGAGAACACAGCAGGTTGTCACAGCAACCCTGGGAGAAGATGCAGTCTTAACCTGTGAGCTCATGACACCCAAAGACGTGCGGCAAGTCACCTGGCAAAAAGTGACAACTGGGGCGAATGAAAATGTGGCCACTTACAGCAAACGAGGTCCCAATGTCAACCTACCTTTTCAAGGGAATGTGGAGCTTGAAGACGAGGGACTGCAGAACTGTTCTATCGTCATCAGAGGAGTGTCAAGAGGAGACGAGTCCTGCTACAAGTGTCTGTTTAACACCTTTCCAGATGGACCTATCAGTGGAAGGACCTGCCTTCTTGTAAATGGTAAAATCTGATAACATAATGTACTGTAAATGATTGACACAGAACAACTTCTTCAGAACTTCAGGCAGCCATTTTATCAGATCATACATCCAATGTCCAATCATTTAGTAAATCATGTAAATGGAATAATTTAGTAAATCATGTGCATGAAAACATTATAGTATTTACATTCACTGTGAACTGTGTTTGTTGTTCTATAGAGCTGTATGGACCCTCAATACTCATCACACAAACCAACAACAGTCACACCACTCTGTCCTGTTCTGCTACTGGACGACCTGCTCCTATAGTGACCTGGGATGACACAATGATAGAACATTCCACCATGGTTGATGTCACCCATCCCAATGGAACTGTCACTATGACAACTACTGTAACAGTGCTAGTGTCCAGTCTAACTAACAAAGAAGTTAGGTGTGTTGCTTCTATGTCCTTCAGTGATGTCACCAAGAATGCTTCCATGGTGATTCCAGCTTCAATTACTGGTGAGAAATGTCTATAGATCAATGTGTAATATATTGACATGATCAGGAACATGATGTCATGATGAAGTACTGCCTGTGTTCATGATGAAGTACTGTCTGTGTTCATGATGAAGTACTGCCTGTGTTCATGATGAAGTACTGTCTGTGTTTATGATGAAGTACTGTCTGTGTTTATGATGAAGTACTGTCTGTGTTCATGATGAAGTACAGTCTGTGTTCATGATGAGGTACTGCCTGTGTTCATGATGAAGTACTGTCTGTGTTCATGATGAAGTACTGCCTGTGTTCATGATGAAGTACTGCCTGTGTTCATGATGAAGTACTGTCTGTGTTCATGATGAAGTACTGCCTGTGTTCATGATGAAGTACTGCCTGTGTTCATGATGAAGTACTGTCTGTGTTCATGATGAGGTACTGCCTGTGTTCATGATGTACTGCCTGTGTTCATGATGAAGTACTGCCTGTGTTCATGGTGAAGTACTTCCTGTGTTCATGATGAAGTACTGCCTGTGTTCATGATGAAGTACTGTCTGTGTTCATGATGAGGTACTGCCTGTGTTCATGATGAAGTACTGCCTGTGTTCATGATGAAGTACTGCCTGTGTTCATGATGAAGTACTGCCTGTGTTCATGATGAAGTACTGCCTGTGTTCATGATGAAGTACTGTCTGTGTTCATGATGAAGTACTGTTTGTGTTCATGATGAAGTACTGCCTGTGTTCATGATGAAGTACTGCCTGTGTTCATGATGAAGTACTGCCTGTGTTCATGATGAAGTACTGCCTGTGTTCATGGTGAAGTACTGTCTGTGTTCATGATGAAGTACTTCCTGTGTATTTCTGTTCTAGGTCAATCTCAGGTCTCTGATAACAAGATCAGTGGTAAGTGGTTGTTATTCTAATAATGACAGGTCATAATCAACCTATTGACTGACTGTTTTACTGTTCAACTTTCAGGTGTAGTGCAGAGCCATATTTACATGTATGAAGCGTTGGTGTGGTGTACCTGGGAAGTTGACCTCTGTCTTCTCTTGTCATCTCTCTCATTCACAGGTGCAGTGATTGGTGCAGTGATGGGTTCAGTGTGTCTCATTGCTGTATTCTGTGTAATATGGCTGCAAAAGAGGAGAAAAGATACCTCTTCCAGGTAGATAAAAACTATTTCCTTGAAACTGAACAGTTACTCTGAATTGAATGTGATTTGACTGCCAGTTGTTTACCAGTTGATCTCTAATTTGATGTAGAAAACCCCCAGTTCCTGACCCTGAAATCAGCAGAACTCCCTTAAAGACACCAGCAACATCCAAACAGTAAGATTCTCATTCTAAAGAACATTTAAGAGATTATGATGGATACCTATTTGAAAGAAAACATGATAATTACATTTTCTGAGAATATGTGCTATACAGGTACATTCTTCATGATTAAATAATTGTAATGAATGAATAATGAATCAGATGATGTGGTTCTTGTCAGTACATTGTTTATTTTGATTTATTTCAGTGTCACACCATCCTCCAGTCCATCACAAATGTGAGTATCTCTTCCACATTTTTAACAGCTTTTTAAGATAAATAATCATTTTATTACCTTTTGTTTTTTCAGGTCACACTTGTCAAACAGCTCAGCGATCAAGCGTAGGTTGACTAAGAAGTAGGTTTACTTTCATAGTCTCTTAATGTCTTCTGTAATTTCTCTCATTGATCAAGAAACTTGGGAATGAAACTTGGAAATCTATTTCTGTGGTGTATGTTTCCTGCCGGTACATTGTCTGGTTTGATCTCTTTCACACCAAGCTCCAGTCCGTCACAAATGTGAGTATTTTTACAACTTTATTTGATTATCCCGATAGAAAGCGTGAAACAGACGATATTGAGAATGTTACAACACTTTTAGTATAAATTACAGTAACCCAAAAATCGAAACATAATTTCAAAATGTCCTCTTCTTTCAGGATACCATCCCTCAGCTCGTCTGAGAAGCGCAGGATACAACCAGCTCAGGAGGCTGTAAAGAGGTAGGTTTACAACTTCATTCTCTCACTGTCTGCTGTAGTCTCTTCTTGAGGAAGAAGCTCTGAAATGATGTACTACTGTGGTGGTCATAGAGTAGTCATGGTGACAGCATCAAGCACTCAGCTACATGTTAGTATCTGTTCTGTTATGTGTGTTACAGTGGCTGTCAGACCATCTTATTACCTCACAATGACCTGTGTTTTCATCCAATTGAAATATTAAGTTTTCTTTCCCCCTCTTTTCTTTCTCAGGAACCTTTTCAATGACTACTGAGTGACTGTACTCATATTGCCACACACACCTGATCATTACTGACTAATCTGGTTCATGTTATTTTATCTTTAAAAGTCTGTGACAAATCAATCTGTTTTTTTAAAAGCAATCCTTTTAAGATGTTGTTTTGAGCCTGTCATAACAGTTATCTTAGTTGCCTGGTTTGTCTCAGGTCATGATACTCTAGGGCCTAGGGAGTGTTGTGCAGGTCAGTTTAAAGATTGTAAGGAGAAAACAAAAAGCTCTCCGAGACATTTACAAAGACCACACACGTAAGAATGGAAAATCAACCCTATTGGACACTTCCACTAAACAATAAATATGCAGTTCTGCCATTAGGTAACACTCAGGTTTTGACCTCTTAAAACCAAGAGAGACAGCATCAGTACTGCTTTTAAATGTTTATCTTGTATATACCTTGTAAGCATGTGTATCTGTCATGTGTGTTGCTGTTTCTTTATCTTGTGTGACGTGCCACAACTGATGTTCCTTCTGGAAAATGTTTCATTTATTCTATTCAATTTAAGGTTTCAAAGGGAGGGTATATTATCAGTAAACTACCAGAATTTTGGTAACTTTCAAGTTTTGGGGGGGGGGGGACTTTATAAGATCACATCTAGTGAGCATTTTTGGGTACTTCAGATTATCACGTGTCTGTAATTATCTCTGGCCATCTGTGTAGCCTTATATGTGAATCCATTTTTTAAATTTTTGTTATTCAAGTGACCAAAGTTGCCATACTAGAAATAATTTGTGCTGACATCAAAATGAGGGGTATTGTACAAAATAAATTAACCAGCAAATGGAAGTCTCTAACCAATCAGAATGTCAAAGCCAATGACGTGATTCATGTAAACCAACTCTGTCTCAACCAATCAGTTTCTGGAACTAATCAGAATGGTGAGAATGTTTTCACATTCTTAAGACGTCGGTGAGGAAAGCAAATCCAGACTCATGGTGGAGAAGAAACGCTAGTGAGCGTGGTGTTTGGTAGGAGCGATGTGGATAGGATAGTCAGGCTAACTGATGTGCAGGAAGGAAATGACAGACAGGCCACCATGAAACAGTTCTCATGCTTTAAATAGACTGGCCTTGCATCCACAGAAGTACATAGGCTACAGCATACATACATTTTTGGGGAAAAACAGTTATAATAAATCATATCCAGCTAGTTACTAGTTGTTTGGTGTGTTTTTTTTTATTAACATATGCACTTAAACATGTAGCCTAATTAATGTAGCCAGGCCTATATAGGAAACAGAAAACTATAAAACAGGTCTACATTAATATTCTGTGTTCTAAAGTTACAGTTTGAATTCAGTGGCAGTTGGGATTTTTACTGATTTCGCATTCATGTTTATGACAGGAACATTTTTTGTATTTTACAACAGTACACTGACACCTGGTGGAAAAGATTATGATTTTGGGATCAGGTGATCTCCACAGAAACATGCTTTGTTCTAACCGCAAACAACAGAACAGCTATACTTTTTTAGACATGTACTGTATATAACACTTGTATTTCCATAACAGATGTGCAGCCTGCAGACAGTATGTGTTGATATTTACAACAACCACAGAACATCTACAGTAAAGGAGAGGCTGATATATGGCAAGTCAGACAAAGAAAGAAATTGCATTTTCAGTAATCAAAATAATCACAGTAAATGCATATCTACCACTCTACCGTATAGCTGTATAGCTAGCTGTTACGAGAAGGTGTCTAATGCCATGTCGTCATTGGTCAACGGTGCCAGAGGGTCAGGGGTTAGGATGTGGCAGCTGGAGAGTTGAGTAAAGCCCATTGTCTCTCCTTGTGAACATGTTGAAGGGCTCCATGTCCTGTTGCTCCTCCTACAAAGACATTAACAATATGTCACCATATTACACAGTAGAATCTTATATGGGCTCTGGAAAATTCAACAGAAAATGTAAAAGAGCGCAGTCTGCAGGGGCCTCATTAATAAACGCTGCATACGCACAAACGCTAACTTTAGACCATGAGTACGCACAGTTTCAAGTGGTTGAAATATTGCATTACAAGAAGGCATACGTAGCCTAGTATTAGCATTGTGCAGGAATATATAACACTCTTATTCAGAACAATAAAACAGGTAGCTAAATATAATGCAATCATTCGCGGTTAGTGAGAAGTGCGAAAAAATCTATTTTATATTTGCATTGTAAAATAATTAGGTGTCCTTGCTAAGCAAAGCACAACTCTAGATTTCTTCTTCCTATTATTATTATATTTATTCTGCTCACTCTAAAGTTTACAAGATTTAAGCTATTAAAATGAAACCAACTTCCAAATGTCCAGACTGCCCCAACTTAGATTGCATGTCAAAGTATTTTTGATGCTGTGTATACTTTTTGAGCTATAGCCATTTAAAATGTTCTTAAGTTAACACGGGTTTGAATGAGAACCATAGGAATAAATATATTGGGTCAGCATTGAGACCAGGATCTCGTTTGTAAGGGAGCCCTGTGAACATGAACATACAATACATAATATCAATACAGTAAATACAACAAGATCAATCAAAACAAACACTAAATTCAAGGTGACCTGAAGGATATTCCATGAGCTGAGGCATAAAAACTAAAATAATTTGTCCCCAGGTCAGTGGAGACCTGCGGGTCCTCCAGAACCAGCCAGTCCAGAGAGCGGGTCTGAAAATTGCTGGATCTCCAGTCAATACATGAGCTGAGGTAGTGGGGGAGTCTCTGAAGAACCGCTTTATATACAAAAAGTATCCAATTCTGGGCCCTTCTCTGGTAGTCAGAGACTCTCGGGTAAGAAAACTATACAAAATGCAGTGATGTGTATGAAAATTGTCCCCAGTGACAAAACGCAGTGCTAAGTGATAGACTGAATCTAAAGGTTTAAAACTGAGGCTGCCACATGCATGTAGATTATATTACCGTAATAAAACACTGGGAGAAGCGTTGCTTGAACAATCTTCCTTATACTTTCCAAAGTGAGGCAGGATTTATTTCTATAAAAGAAACCAATCTTAATTCTCAACTTCTGTGTCAGTTTTTCAAGGTGTTTTATCTTCATCCCAATACCCAAGTACTTATAATGGGGAACTTGCTCAATATGGGCTCCCTTCAATGTGCAAATGTGGGTCAATATTGCATGTCCTCAGGGTCAATATTACGAGACCTACAGAACAACATTAATTTGGTTTTATTAGCATTTAGCAGTAGTTTAAGATCAGTAAGTGATTTTTGAATTGAGTTAAACCCATGCTGAAGGGCATGAATGGCCTGCTGTACATTAGACTTCCGGTTTGGAGCGAGCATTCGCACCACGCTTCGCTCCACAGGTAATATTCCACTTCGCTACATTACAACGGCTTGATTTGTTTGATCTGAGCAATTCTTCTTAGCTAGCTACATAGCCGTCTTTGTATCAAAGATAATTGTGTAGTTTAGAGTAACTGAGTAATTATCGAGGCTAGCTATCTTCGTCCTCCTAACGTAGTCAACACTGCTAGCTGCTAGCTAGCTAGTCATCACTGTTAGCTAGCCAACTTCTACCGACTAACAGCACCGCAGAAACTATTACATTACAACGCAACGACTTGATTAGTGTGGTGTTAGTGTTAGTTAGCCAGCTACATAGTTGTCTGTGCTGTCTCTGTATCTAAGATAATTGTGTAGCTTGAGTTTGAGTATTATCGAGGTGTGCTAGCCAGCCGCGACGCGGCGCCAGACTTACTCAACACACCTAGTCATCATTAACCCACTGCCAGATAGCCATCCGTTACCGACTAGCAGCGCTGTAGTTACTAATACTTCACAACGGAACGATTTGACTAGTGCAGTGTTACCTAGCGAGCTACCTAGTTGTCTTTGTCATAGCTTGATAATTGTTAATTGATAATTGTTAGCTAGCCAGCCATCGAGGTTAGCTAGCCAGCTATTTCCGTCCCCCGCGACGCCATTTTTCCTAACCTAGCCAACTATTACCGACGAGCAGCATTGTTGAAACTAAATACACTACAAGGAACGTCTTGATTAGTGTTATGTTAGCTAGCTACAAAGTTGCTTTGTATCATGACAAGGTGTAGTACTGAAACTACCGAGGTTACCTAGCCAGCTACACGTTCAAAGTCAACAACGCAGCCACTGCTAGCTAGCCTACTCCACCAGCCAGCAGTACTGTATCATTTTAGTCAATAACATTTTTGCAACGTAAGCTTAACTTCCTGAACATTCGAGACGTGTAGTCCACTTGTCACTCCAATCTCATTTGCATTAGCGTAGCCTCTTCTGTAGCTTGTCTACTATGTGTCCGCCTATCCCTGTTCTCTCTCCTCTGCACAGGCCATACAAACGCTCCACACCGCGTGGCCGCTGCCGCTCTAACCTGGTGGTCCCAGCGCGCACGACCCACGTGGAGTTCCAGGTCTCCGGCAGCCTCTGGAACTGCCGGTCTGCGGCCAACAAGGCTGAGTTCATCTCAGCCTATGCTACCCTCCAGTCCCTAGACTTCCTGGCGCTGACGGAAACATGGATCACCACAGATAACACTGCTACTCCTACTGCTCTCTCCTCGTCTGACTACGTGTTCTCGCATACCCCTAGAGCATCGAGCCAGCGGGGTGGTGGCACTGGAATCCTCATCTCTCCCAAGTGGACATTCTCTCTTTCTCCCCTGACCCATCTGTCTATCTCCTCATTTGAATTCCATGCTGTCACAGTTACCAGCCCTTTCAAGCTTAACATCCTTATCATTCATCGCCCTCCAGGTTCCCTTGGAGAGTTCATCAATGAGCTTGACGCCTTGATAAGTTCCTTTCCTGAGGATGGCTCACCTCTCACAGTTCTGGGTGACTTTAACCTCCCCACGTCTACCTTCGACTCATTCCTCTCTGCCTCCTTCTTTCCACTCCTCTCCTCTTTCGACCTCACCCTCTCACCTTCCCCCCCTACTCACAAGGCAGGCAATACGCTTGACCTCATCTTTACTAGATGCTGTTCTTCCACTAATCTCATTGCAACTCCCCTCCAAGTCTCCGACCACTACCTTGTATCCTTTTCCCTCTCGCTCTCATCCAACACTTCTCACTCTCCCCCTACTCGGATGGTATTGCGCCGTCCCAACCTTCGCTCTCTCTCTCCCGCTACTCTCTCCTCTTCCATCCTATCATCTCTTCCCTCTGCTCAAACCTTCTCCAACCTATCTCCTGATTCTGCCTCCTCAACCCTCCTCTCCTCCCTCTCTGCATCCTTTGATTTCCTCTGTCCCCTATCCTCCAGGCCGGCTCGGTCCTCCCCTCCTGCTCCGTGGCTCGACGACTCACTGCGAGCTCACAGAACAGGGCTCCGGGCAGCCGAGCGGAAATGGAGGAAAACTCGCCTCCCTGCGGACCTGGCATCCTTTCACTCCCTCCTCTCTACATTTTCCTCTTCTGTCTCTGCTGCTAAAGCCACTTTCTACCACTCTAAACTCCAAGCATCTGCCTCTAACCCTAGGAAGCTCTTTGCTACCTTCTCCTCCCTCCTTAATCCTCCTCCCCCCCCCCCCCCCTCCTCCCTCTCTGCGGATGACTTCGTCAACCATTTTGGAAAGAAGGTTGACGACATCCGATCCTCGTTTGCTAAGTCAAACGACACTGCTGGTCCTGCTCACACTGCCCTACCCTGTGCTTTGACCTCTTTCTCCCCTCTCTCTCCAGATGAACTCTCGCGTCTTGTGACGGCCGGCCGCCCAACAACCTGCCCACTTGACCCTATCCCCTCCTCTCTTCTCCAGACCATTTCCGGAGACCTTCTCCCCTACCTCACCTCGCTCATCAACGCATCCTTGACCGCTGGCTACGTCCCTTCCGTCTTCAAGAGAGCGAGAGTTGCACCCCTTCTGAAAAAACCTACACTCGATCCCTCCGATGTCAACAACTACAGGCCAGTATCCCTTCTTTCCTTTCTCTCCAAAACTCTTGAACGCGCCGTGCTTGGCCAGCTCTCTTGCTATCTCTCTCAGAATGACCTTCTTGATCCTAATCAGTCAGGTTTCAAGACTGGGCATTCAACTGAGACTGCTCTTCTCTGTGTCACGGAGGCTCTCCGCACTGCTAAAGCTAACTCTCTCTCCTCTGCTCTCATCCTTCTAGACCTATCTGCTGCCTTTGATACCGTGAACCATCAGATCCTCCTCTCCACCCTCTCCGAGCTGGGCATCTCCGGCACCGCGCACGCTTGGATTGCGTCCTACCTGACAGGTCGCTCCTACCAGGTGGCGTGGCGAGAATCTGTCTCCGCACCACGTGCTCTCACCACTGGTGTCCCCCAGGGCTCTGTTCTTGGCCCACTCCTATTCTCGCTATACACCAAGTCACTTGGCTCTGTCATATCCTCACATGGTCTCTCATATCATTGCTATGCAGACGACACACAATTAATCTTCTCCTTTCCCCCTTCTGACAACCAGGTGGCGAATCGCATCTCTGCATGTCTGGCAGACATATCAGTGTGGATGACGGATCACCACCTCAAGCTGAACCTCGGCAAGACGGAGCTGCTCTTCCTCCCAGGGAAGGACTGCCCGTTCCATGATCTCGCCATCACGGTTGACAACTCCCTTGTGTCCTCCTCCCAGAGTGCTAAGAGCCTTGGCGTGACCCTGGACAACACCCTGTCGTTCTCCACCAACATCAAGGCGGTGACCCGATCCTGTAGGTTCATGCTCTACAACATTCGCAGAGTACGACCCTGCCTCACACAGGAAGCGGCGCAGGTCCTAATCCAGGCACTTGTCATCTCCCGTCTGGATTACTGCAACTCGCTGTTGGCTGGGCTCCCTGCCTGTGCCATTAAACCCCTACAACTCATCCAGAACGCCGCAGCCCGTCTGGTGTTCAACCTTCCCAAGTTCTCTCACGTCACCCCGCTCCTCCGCTCTCTCCACTGGCTTCCAGTCGAAGCTCGCATCCGCTACAAGACCATGGTGCTTGCCTACGGAGCTGTGAGGGGAACGGCACCTCCGTACCTTCAGGCTCTGATCAGGCCCTACACCCAAACAAGGGCACTCCGTTCATCCACCTCTGGCCTGCTCGCCTCCCTACCTCTGAGGAAGCACAGTTCCCGCTCAGCCCAGTCAAAACTGTTCGCTGCTCTGGCACCCCAATGGTGGAACAAGCTCCCTCATGACGCCAGGACAGCGGAGTCAATCACCACCTTCCGGAGACACCTGAAACCCCACCTCTTCAAGGAATACCTGGGATAGGATAAAGTAATCCTTCTAACCCCCCCCTTAAAAGATTTAGATGCACTATTGTAAAGTGGTTGTTCCACTGGATATTATAGGTGAATGCACCAATTTCTAAGTCGCTCTGGATAAGAGCGTCTGCTAAATGACTAAAATGTAAAATGTATGTACTGAGGGGGGCGCAGGAGTAAATAACTGTCATCATTCCAGCTATCCTAACTACAAATTAAAAAAATAACATTTTCATCAACTGTATGCATTCGCATAAATTAGCATAAACTACTCAAGGACAGTAACTCTTGAACAGTTCAAGCTAGAAACACCAAACCAACATTCACATGTTCAGGCTATCAAATCTATCAATCAATCGATCTGACCACAACTACTGACCACAACCACACAGCTACTGACCACAACCACAAAACGACTAACAACTACTGAACCACAATTACTGACCACAATCACACAACTACTGACCACACAACTACTGACCACAACCACAAAACTATTGACCACTACTGAACCACAACAATTGACCACACCCGACAAACTACTGACCACACAACTACTGACCACACAACTACTGACCACAACCACACAACTACTGACAACAACTACTGACCACAACTATTGACCACATCCATACTGACCATGTCCATACTGTAGGGCCCAAAGAACCAGCAACAGAACAACACAACTACTGACCACAACCACACAACTACTGACAACAACTACTGACCACAACCACACAACTACTGACCACAACCACACAACTACTGACCACAACCACACAACTACTGACCACACAAGTACTGACAACAACTACTGACCACAACCACACAACTACTAACCACAACCACACAACTGCTGACCACAACCACACAACTACTGACCACACAAGTACTGACAACAACTACTGACCACAACCACACAACTACTGACCACAACCACACAACTACTGACCACACAACTACTGACAACAACTACCGACTACAACCACACAACTACTGACCACAAACACACAACTACTGACCACAACTACTGACCACAAACACACAACTGCTGACCACAACTATTGACCACATCCATATTGTAGGGACCAAATAACCTTCAACACAACCACACAACTACTGACCACAGCTACTGACCACAACCACACAACGATTGACCAATACTGAACCACAACAATTGACCACACCCACACAACTACTGACCACATAACTACTGACCACAGCTACTGACCACAGCCACAAAACGATTGATCACTAATGAACCACAACTACTGAACCACAACAATTGACCACACCTACACAACTGCTGACCACACCCACACAACTACTGATCACACAACTAATGACCACAACTACTGAACCACAACTACTGACCACACAACTATTTACCACAACCACAAAACTACTGACCACAACTACTGACCACGTCCACACTGTAGGGCCCAAAGAACCAGCAACAGAACAACAAAACTACTGACAACAACTCCTGACAACAAACACACAACTACTGACAACAACTACTGACCACAACTATTGACCACATCCATACTGACCATGTCCATACTGTAGGGCCCAAAGAACCAGCAACAGAACAACACAACTACTGACCACAACCACACAACTACTGACAACAACTACTGACCACAACCACACAACTACTGACCACAACCACACAACTACTGACCACAACCACACAACTACTGACCACACAAGTACTGACAACAACTACTGACCACAACCACACAACTACTAACCACAACCACACAACTGCTGACCACAACCACACAACTACTGACCACACAAGTACTGACAACAACTACTGACCACAACCACACAACTACTGACCACAACCACACAACTACTGACCACACAACTACTGACAACAACTACCGACTACAACCACACAACTACTGACCACAAACACACAACTACTGACCACAACTACTGACCACAAACACACAACTGCTGACCACAACTATTGACCACATCCATATTGTAGGGACCAAATAACCTTCAACACAACCACACAACTACTGACCACAGCTACTGACCACAACCACACAACGATTGACCAATACTGAACCACAACAATTGACCACACCCACACAACTACTGACCACACAACTACTGACCACAACCACACAACTACTGACAACAACTACTGACCACATCCATACTGACCATGTCCATACTGTAGGGCCCAAAGAACCAGCAACAGAACAACACAACTACTGACCACAACCACACAACTACTGACAACAACTACTGACCACAACCACACAACTACTGACCACAACCACACAACTACTGACCACAACCACACAACTACTGACCACACAAGTACTGACAACAACTACTGACCACAACCACACAACTACTAACCACAACCACACAACTGCTGACCACAACCACACAACTACTGACCACACAAGTACTGACAACAACTACTGACCACAACCACACAACTACTGACCACAACCACACAACTACTGACCACACAACTACTGACAACAACTACCGACTACAACCACACAACTACTGACCACAAACACACAACTACTGACCACAACTACTGACCACAAACACACAACTGCTGACCACAACTATTGACCACATCCATATTGTAGGGACCAAATAACCTTCAACACAACCACACAACTACTGACCACAGCTACTGACCACAACCACACAACGATTGACCAATACTGAACCACAACAATTGACCACACCCACACAACTACTGACCACATAACTACTGACCACAGCTACTGACCACAGCCACAAAACGATTGATCACTAATGAACCACAACTACTGAACCACAACAATTGACCACACCTACACAACTGCTGACCACACCCACACAACTACTGATCACACAACTAATGACCACAACTACTGAACCACAACTACTGACCACACAACTATTTACCACAACCACAAAACTACTGACCACAACTACTGACCACGTCCACACTGTAGGGCCCAAAGAACCAGCAACAGAACAACAAAACTACTGACAACAACTCCTGACAACAAACACACAACTACTGACCACAACTATTTACCTCATCCATACTGTAGGGCCCAAAGAACCAACAACACAACCACACAACCACACAATCACAGCTACAAACACCACCCCAACGATGACATGTGCAGACTGACAAAACGTAGGTTCCTTCAACACAGCTTTTTGCTATCATTCCTACTTCATGAACGATAAAGCTTGTTGTATCCCCAATCATTTCAATTGCGGAATGCAGGCTTCAACATTCAAAACTGAAATCACTGCCATAAAACTTTCCGAATGTTCAAACTAAAACAATTTGTGAACTTAAAAACCTATTCTTGTCACGCTCTGACCATAGAGAGCCTTTTTATTCTCTATTTTGGTTAGGTCGGGGTGTGACTAGGGTGGGTGATCTAGTGTGTTTATTTCTATGTTGGCCTGGTATGGTTCCCAATCAGAGGCAGCTGTTTATCGTTGTCTCTGATTAGCGATCATATTTAGGCAGGATCTTATTTTGAGTTAGTGCATGCTGCACCGCTTATGTTACGGTTCGTTGTTTGTTCCCTTTTTGTTTTGTAAGTTTCACAAAAATAAAGATGTGGAACTCAGAGCACGCTGCGCCTTGGTCCGTCTCTCCACACAACCGTGACAGAAGATCCCACCACAACAGGACCAAGCAGCGTGCCCAGGAGGAGATGACCTCCTGGACTTACGAGGAGATCGAGGAGAGAATATCCTGGACTTGGGAGGAAATCTTGGCAAGATACGAAAGCCTGCCGTTGAAGCAGACGCAAGGAGAGAAGGGAGGACAGCGACGACGCCGGGGTTCGCGGCCGCAAAGACAGCCCAAAAGACAGCCCCATTTTTTTGGGGGGGGGGGGGGGGGCACACGGGGTGGTGGGCGGAGCCAAGGAATGAGCCAGAGACCGTTAGGGAGTCGAAGGAGGAACTCGATGAAAGATTCCGGAGAGAGGTGGTGGCGATGAGAGAGCTGCAGCGTGGGCGTGCTGAGGAGCGTGACACCAGTCCGCTGTCATCTGCACCGGTTTCACACATCTGGCCTCCAGTGCGCCTCCCCAGTCCGGTACGTCCTGTGTTTCCTCCACGCACTCGCCCTGAGGTGTGTGTCACCGTTCCGGTACAATTTGTGCCGGTTCTACGCACCAGACCTCCAGTACGCCTCCACAGCCCGGTACGTCCTGTGCCTGCTCCCCGCACTCGCCCTGAAGAGCGTGTCACCAGTCCGGTGCAACCTGTGTCGGCCCCACGCATCAGGCCTCCAGTGCGCCTCCCCAGTCTGGTACGTCCTGTGCCTGCTCCCCGCACTCGCCCTGAAGAGCGTGTCACCAGTCCGTTGCAACCTGTGCCCCGGCTCCACGCATCAGGCCTCCAGTGCGCCTCCCCAGTCCGGTATGTCCTGTGCCTGCTCCTCGCACTCGCCCTGAAGTGCGTGTCCCCAGTCCAGAGCCTCCGGCGACGGTCCCCAGTCTGGAACCTCCTGCGACGGTCCACAGTCCGGAGCCTCCAACGGGGGTCAACGGTCCGGAGCTTCCAGGCAAGGCGTACAGTCCCGCGCCAGGGCAGGAGCCTCCCTCTGCACCGGTGCCCAGTCCAGGCACGGCATCCAGTCCCGCTCCAAGGCCGGAGCCTTCCTTTGCGCCGGTGCCTACTCCAGGCACGCGGCCAACTCAGCTCCAAGGCCAGAGCCTTCCCCTGCGCCAATGCCCAGTCCAAGCACGGCGTCCAGTCCAGCTCCAAGGCCGGAGCCTTCCTCTGCACCAGTGCCCAGTCCAGGCATGGCGTCCAGTCCCGATCCATGGCAGGAGCCTTCCTCTGCGCCGGTGCCCAGTCCAGGCACGGCGCCCAACTCAGCTCCAGGGCCGGAGCCTTCCTCGGCGTGGATGCCCAGTCCGAGTACGGCGTCCTACCCGGCTCCATGGCCAGACCCACGGTCTGGGCGGGGGCAAAGTCCCGCACCAGAGCCGCCACCGATGCTGGCGGATCCGCGAGCGGAGTGGGTACTTCGCCCCGGCACCGAAGCCGCCACCGACGCTAGACGCCCACCCGGACCCTCCCCTATTGAGTCAGGTTTTGCGGCCAGAGTCCACACCTTTGGGGGGGGGGGGGGGGGGGGGGGGTGTACTGTCACGCCCTGACCATAGAGAGCCCTGACCATTTATTCTCTATTTTGGTTAGGTCGGGCTGTGACTAGGGTGGGTGATCTAGTGTGTTTATTTCTATGTTGGCCTGGTATGGTTCCCAATCAGAGGCAGCTGTTTATCGTTGTCTCTGATTAGCGATCATATTTAGGCAGGATCTTATTTTGAGTTAGTGCATGCTGCACCGCTTATGTTACGGTTCGTTGTTTGTTTCCTTTTTGTTTTGTAAGTTTCACAAAAATAAAGATGTGGAACTCAGAGCACGCTGTGCCTTGGTCCGTCTCTCCACACAACCGTGACAATTCTATGGCTTATGATGATATAGTACTCACTGTAGCTGACTATACTAGCCCACTATAACTCCACACCTACAAACCACCCCAACATAGGTCACTATAACTAACACATAGCCTATGAAAACATTTTTACTACCATTGCTACTACTACCATTAGTACTGCCTTCACTACCACTACTACTATTTCACAACCATAAATGCTACAAGACGAGCAAACACCACATTTAGTTCAGTAAATGTCATTTTCTAGTTAGAAATAGATATCTTTTTACTATTTATTTAATTTCCATGATCATCCCGAGTGACACTGCATCTCAGTGCAAGAGGTGTCACTGCAGTACCATAGGGCAGTGCACAATTGGCCCAGTATCCTCTGGGTTTGGCCGGGGTAGGCCCTTATTGTAAATAACAATTTGTTCTTAACTTACTTGCCTAGTTAAATAAATTGCAGAATAATCTCCTCACCTTTTCTGACTGATGGTTTCATAGCCTATAGACCTATAAGTTAGGATAGGCTACAATTCATCGAATAACTTATTTAAGTCACGTGTAGCTCAGTTGGTAGAGAATGGCGCCAGGGTTGTGGGTTCGATTCCCATGGGGGACCAGTATGAAAATGTATGCACTCACTACTGTAAGTCGCTCTGGATAACCGCGTCCGCTAGATGACTAAATCGTAAATGTAATTAGACCCAATTTACAGTAGTAAATAGATAAGCTATTTCAACTATTTTGCTCTATGCGATCCGAAGAACAGTTTAACAGTAGAACAGACTGTTCACCTTTTCCATTGACGTTTGTAGGCTACGTCTGAATACTGTACTGTCAAATTTCTCGAGTAGTCAATATTTAATTTATGAACATAAAACGTGTATCATCACCATTGCAGAATAGATTCCTCACCTTTTCTGGCCATGATGAGTTCATATTCCTAAAGTAGCCATAACATAAATTACCATTTAATTGGGCCTATTGGCTATAACATCACCTGAAAGGGAGCGCGGTTTGAATTTGAAGAACAAACAGTTGATATTTTGTAATGAAGTGAGTAGGCTACCACTGTAAGTAGGCCTATACTGTCATTTTGTTCCGAGTAGACAATGTTTCAGATTTCACGGCCAGTGCAGCATATTAAAAAGTTAATGCAAAACATTATTGAATTCAAACAATCTGTTTACAATTTCACAACAATTTGTAATTGTTTTTTTCTTTCAGAAATTGTCAGATACAGCAAACGTCACTGTAAAAGTTTAAAACATTCTGCCAGTTTCTCAAGACATTTGATCAAGCTCACCATTTCTATTTGGAAACTGCCATGGTTTAATTCCAGTACACAGCAAAATAGGGCGTTACTGTCACCATAAAAGGTCAATTATGGACGTTTTTCAGGCGGATTTTAATGCTCATTCACGCTTGAACAGGTTCAGAATGGGTCTGATTTATAATGGGAAACATGCGTATGTATGGCATCCGGCAAGTTTATACATCTCAATATTTTTGTACGTGTGCGGTATTTTCAGAAATGGCGCACGCATTGTACGCAACCGTTGCACGCAACGGTTATAAATGAGGACCCAGATGCCTTCATCTGACTAACAGGCAACAGCAAGCAGTGTTGTGGCACCTCGTTGACGGTTCCAGACACTTGTAGCTGTGTTCTCCTGTTGAGCAAAAAATAACAAGAGTTAACATAGCACCAAATGAAACCTGTTTTACACAGCACATTTTCCGGAGCTAAATGATTGTGGGCAGAGTACGTGTTTTTTTTACCACACTCGTTTTTGACAGGAAATGAGAAGTGAGAAGCCACAACAGTGCAGCTATTGGAAACTACTCACTGGTCACAGATGTCAGTTGAACATCTAGCCTAGTTTCGTTTTGGTTGAGTTGTCAACTAAAGTGATTCAACAATAATTGTTATTGCATTTTTAGGTTAAAAGTTGAGGGGGGGAATAGGAAATTCCCTTACATTGATTACTTTTTGCGAATCCAATCAGTCCTATGTTGTCATCATATTGCATTTTGTTGAAATGAAGTGGAAACAACATTGTTCCAACCAGTTTTTGCCCAGGGGGTAGTGATCAGCACAAACTCATAGAGTCAGACTTAAAGTAGGTCAAGTAGCCTGTGTGTTATACATTGTGTTTGGGTATTTAAAATGTGTCAGTAGGATATATAGTATTGTATGTAAAGGGCTTACATAGAAACTCCCAAAAGGACTAATTCGAGACAGAAAGGAGTTGGAGCACTCAACTGTCACCTGTTATCATCCAATAAAATGGATTAAAGTGACCTAAAATAAATCCATGTCTGCCTTTCCAATTACTTTCTGCCTCGAATTAGTCCTTTTGGATGTTTTTCCTGGTAATGCCCTTTTCATGCTTTTCGTCATTGTTGTTGAGCACCCCTCCTTTCTTTTGTTTGCTGAAGAGCGGGCCCACCTGAACTCATAGCATTGCATGTATTTCTGAGACACCAATTCAGTACTCTATCCACATTGCAGATCTGATATGTATATGAGAATGCACCTTTTTTTACTACAGTGCTTCCAAGTAATTATTCAAATACCAAAAGGCTGACAAACACTCATTACAGCAACTCTTTTACCAAACTATTAGTTTTATCTTACCTGAGATGAATTTTCCTCATGATTACGCCACCAAACACCAGGACAGCTACACATGCTGCAACGCCTGTTATCATCCCCCAATAGAAGAGACTGTTGTCTGTGGCCTGTTGCACTTGGGCTCCTGAGAAAGGGGAAAATATATATTATAATCTTATATGTTCCTCTTCCACCATCTTGTTCATTTACACTAAGGCATCGTGTTGTTGACAGTCTCTATATTTTAAGACATTATTACATGTATTGATGAGAAAATCCAATATTGTGACTATAGAAATTCTCTCAGTTCTGTCAGATGTAACTTCTATGACAGACGTTACGAAACAAGACCACAAAACACTGACAGAACATAAAGGTAAGCACATGACAGGCATTCCACTAAATATGTGGTGATAAGACATTATGCTGGGGTTCATTTTAAAATGATTGTGAACAATCCCATCAGACCAAACACTTACCATTGACAGAAATATGTATGTTTATATAATGCCGTCCCCCATTATATCCACACTCACAGGTGTAGTTCCCTTCATCAGATGGTTGTATGTTGGTGATGTGTAGACACACTCTGTCATTCGCTATCTGCAGTTTGACTCTGGGGTCACATGTGCTGTTGGTATGATTTGTCTCATCGTCGTATGAAACTCTACACTCACGACACTCACTTATAACTCTATTTTTGTAACATACTACAGTACTGATGTCAGTGAGGTTTTGGCTTGAGCAGAGAATAGTGGCATCTGCTCTTCCGGTCTCCAATGTTTTCTCTTGAGTCACTGTAAACAGGAAGGGAAAAAGTTTGTGAGTATATTATTTCATGAGATCGGTTTGATTGAGCATGAGTAGTACTATCAATTCTCATGAATAAAAAGTCCCATTTCAGTCTACAGAAATTACTTCAGGCCCAAAATGATGTTTTACAATGGTAAAAAGAAACCTGGCACAATAAAAAGCCACTTTACTGAATTGTTAATGCCCAAATGAAGTTGACCCAAAGTGAATTAATGACCTCATACTAAAACTATCTCAATGTAACATAAATATAATATGGGGGGTTTAACTGTGTACGGGATGCAACTCTAGACAAGTCATCAACTAAACTATATCCTCTTCCTAACATGTCTAAGGTATTAAACCACAACATTAAAGAGATGGGTCTGTGTGAACTGTGGAGATAGAAACATCCAACTGAAAGACAATACTCCTATTACTCTCACCTCCAAAACTCATATTCAGTCATTTACTTATTTATTGTAAACTTGGCTATAATTGACTGTGTTTCTGAATCTAAATACCTTCCTAGAACAATTACGGACAATAGCCCATTGTCTTTAACGTTTAAGCTCAAACCTCCAATGCCAATAGCAGAGACATAGAGATCCAACACAATGTTTCTTGGAGATAAGGAGTTTACCTCATATTGCAACACACAGACATGTTTTTGGAAATAAATGTGGACAATGAAGTATGCTCAACTGTAGTCTAGGAAGCTCTTACATCATACATGAGAGGTTGTATCATGTCTTACTCTTCACATAAGAAAAATAAGACCAATAAAGAATTAGAAATACTCGAACAGATATTCCACGACTTAGAAAGAAAACACAGTTTAGATAGAAATGTTGACGCCCTTCAACAGTTGAACACTTTGAAGCTTGAATATAACACAATAAACTCTCAATCTGCAGAGATTGCTGCCATAAAATCCAAGCAACAATATGTTGAGCAAGGTGAAAGTGCAGGGGAAACGCTTGCTTGGCAAATTAAGAAAGAGGAATATACCATCCATAGCATTCAAACCCCCATAACAATGGATCCTTCTGAAATTAACTCAGACTTTAAAATATTTTATGACAAACTGTATCAATCTGAAAACAAAAGTTGAAAGGAATATATAGACAATTTCCTCAATAAGGCCATTTGACCAATTATAAATGAACCAGAGAAAAGGAATATGGATAAAACATTTCCCCAGGTGAACTGTTGGAGGCCGTAAATAATCTACAGATTGGGAAATCTCCTGGTAATGATGGATTCCCAGTGGAATGTTATAGACACTTTAATCCCAGATTACTAAGGCCTATGTTACTTATGCTCACAGCAGTTCTAGAGAAAAATGAACTTCCCCAGTCACTATGTCTGGCTAAAATCACCCTACTTAAGAAGAAAGATAATGATCCACTGTCATGCGGATCTTCTGCCCAGTATAACTTTTGAACGTGGATTACAAAATCATTGCTAAGGTATTGGCTTTTCATTGGCATAGAAACAGTAATGCAAAGGTTAACTCACTCAGATCAAACAGGGTTTATAAGAAATAGGATGTCCTCAGACAATCTCCACAGTTTTTTTCAATGTAATCTATCATACCACCATCAAATTCATGAGGTGGAAAGAACCAATATTGCCAGTCACCCTAGCTGGAATAACCCCGCATTACCTCCAGCGTTTAATGATGACTGCTTCCAAAGTGGCATCATGAATTTGTAACATGTTTACTATGATGGGTCTCTACTGTCATTCAATGAATTACATTATCCAAGGCCGATTTATTTCAGTTCTCACAACTCAGAAATCATATTCAATCACTTCAACAGAATCTGGATGAACCTAAGGCATCTAGCATAGAAAACATACTGAAAGAAGCTGCTACGCTAAAGAAGTTGATTGCCAAGTTATATCAAGAGCTGATTGAAACTCTACCTGATGGTTCAGAACCTATAATGAACAAATGGTAAACAGATATAAATGAAGAAATTGAGGAGCACCATTGGTCACAGATACGTGAAAATGTTCATACCTGCTCCTACAACTAAAGACATGAACTAATGCAATGTAAGATCATTTATAGGACTTACTATACTCCTGCCAGAATGCATGTAATGTCACCCAGAAATGTCACATCTCTGTTGGAGATGCAAAAAGCACAAAGGAACTCTATTACATATGCTGTGGTCCTGTGACAAACTGACACCATTCTGGGATAATATATGTGCAATCATTTCACTGTGTCTAGGAATTTTTATCCATTCATCTCCACGATTATGTTTGTTGAGAAATGTAAATATTGCTGATCAATATGATAGACATTTTTGTAATCTAGGTCTACTTGCTGCAAAAAAAATAAAGCCAGAAATCGGAAAGCCCCATATCCACCCTCAATAACAAAATGGAGTTAAACCATACATATTACACCATACATATTAAACCATACATATTACACCATACATATTAAACCATACATATTACACCATACATATTAAACCATACATATTACACCATACATATTAAACCATACATATTACACCATACATATTAAACCATACATATTACACCATACATATTAAAGAATTTGGAAATGTTATGTTCACCATCTCAGAGAAAATGTTGTATAGTTGCCATTTTGTTTTTGTGTTGTTGTTTTTGATTAAAAAAATTAAATAAAGAGCATGAGTAGCTAGTGGTAGTAAAAATGACAGTTTAGTCTTATTGAATAACTGCATTAAAACTGTAGTGAACAATTTGGTTACACTTTACAATACAGTGTCCTTGTTACTGTGTAGGTCTAACTCCTGTAGGTATTCCTGTAAGGTTCAGGGCTTGTGTACAAATTAAATAGATCATGGGATACATCTCTCTTACCGTCAACAGCTGTGAATAGACCCCACAGCACCAGAAGCAGAGCAAGTCTGGATACACTTCCACACATACTGACCAACTGCACAACCAAACGTTGACCCGACACTTCCTGCTCAGACCGACTACAGATATGACTTCAATACAACGTTATTTACTCAGTAGAGGAACAAAATAAAACTCAATCAAACCAAAGTGATGCTCATTTCACTGGCTTGACTTGGTTATAATGGGCCTTGAGAGCTGAGAGGAGGAAGTGGTGCTGTTGTCTAGCTTGTATTTATGTTACTCCTATGCAGAAACAATGGCACTTCTGCTAGTGCAACCTGGTTTTTGTGACTCGGGTCTTTGTAGAGCTCTCACCACAGAGAGGTCTTATGATCAACCACAGACACATCAACAGGTCCACTTCCTTCTTTAGACACCAAAAATTATAGATTTTGCACCACCATAAGGCTGAAGGGATCTTTTAACAGATTTTTTAATTAGCATTTTTTATTTAACCTTTATTTAACTAGGCAAGTCAGTTAAGAACAAATTCTTATTTACAATGATGGCCTACCAAAAGGCAAAAGGCCTCCTGCGGGGTTGGGGGCTGGGTTTAAAAATATATATAAATTAAATAAATATAGGACAAAACACACATCATGACAAAAGAGACAACACAACACTACATAAAGAGAGACCTAAGACATCAACATAGCATGGCAGCAACACATGACAACATAGCATGGAAGCAATACAACATGACAACACATGGTAGCAACACAACATGGCATAGCAACACAACATGGTAGCAGCACAAAACAGGGTATAAACATTATTATTATTATTAACATTATTATTATCTTGCCCTTTGTGCGCAGACAACAGCACAAACGGCAAGAAGGTAGAGACAACAATACATCACGCAAAGCAGCCACAACTGTCAGTAAGAGTGTCCATGATTGAGTCTTTGATCGAAGAGATTGAGATGAAACTGTCCAGTTTGTGTTTCTTGCAGCTCGTTCCAGTCGCTAGTTGCAGTGAACTGAAAAGACGAGCAACCCAGGGATGTGTGTGCTTTGGGGACCTTTAACAGAATGTGACTGGCAGAACGGGTGTTGTATGTGGAGGATGAGGGCTGCAGTAGATATCTCACATAGGGGGGAGTGAGGCCTAAGAGGCTTTTATATATAAGAATCAACCACTGGGTCTTGTGACAGGTATACAGAGATGACCAGTTTACAGAGGAGTATAGAGTGCAGTGGTGTGTCCTATAACGAGCATTGGTGGCAAATCTGATGTCAGAATGGTATAGAACATCTAGCCTCTCAAGAGATCACTATTACCTGCAGATCTATACATTACGTCTCTGTAATCTAGCATGAGTAGGATAGGTAATCTGAATCACGGTTAGTTTGGCAGCTGGGGTGAAAGAGGAGCGATTACGATTTAACTTTAACCTGCAGCTTTGATATGTGCTGAGAGAAGGACAGTGTACCATCCAGCCATACTCCCATGTACTTGTATGATGTGACGACCTCAAGCTCTAAACCCTCAGTAGTAATCACACCTGTGGCGAGAGGGGCATTTTTCTTACCAAACCACATGACCTTTGTTTTGGAGGTGTTCAGAACAAGGTGAAGGGCAGAGAAAGCTTGTTGGGCACTAAGAAAGATTTGTTGTAGAGCGTTAAACACAAAATCCGGCAAGGGACCAGCTGAGTATAAGACTGTATTATCTGCATATAAATGGATAAGAGAGCTTCTGTCACGACTTCCGCCGAAGTCGGTCCCTCTCCTTGTTCGGGCGGTGCTCGGAGGTCGACGTCACCGATCTTCTAGCCATCACTGATCCATATTTCATTTTCCATTGGTTTTGTCTTGTCTTCCTTCACACCTGGTTACAATCCCATCAATTACATGTTGTGTATTTAACCCTCTGTTTCCCATCATGTCCTTGTCAGAGATTGTTTGTTTGTATGTTCGTGTATTATGTATGGTGCGTGACGGGTTCTTGTACCCACTTTTCTTTATCTTGTAATTTTGATTTTGGAGTTTTGTTAAGTCTATTAAACGACTCCATTTATACCAAGTTCGATTCTCCTGCGCCTGACTTCCCTGCCACCTACACACACGCTATTACAGCTTCCTAATGCCTGAGCTATGTTGTGCATGTAAATTGAGAAGAGTGTGGCGCCTAGGATCGAGCCTTGGGGTACACCCTTGGTAACAGGCAGTGGTTGAGACAGCAGATGTTCTGACTTTATACACTGCACTATTTGAGAGAGGTAGTTAGCAAACCAGGTCAAAGGCCCATCAGAGACACCAATACTCATTGGCCGGCCCACAAGAATGGAATGGTCTACCGTATCAAAAGCTTTGGCCAAGTCAATAAAAATAGCAGCACAACATTGCTTAGAATCAAGGGCAATGGTGACATCATTGAGGACATCTAAGGTTGCAGTGACACATCCATAACCTGAGTGGAAACCAGATTGCATACCAGAGAGAATACTATAGACATCAAGAAAGCAAGTTAGTTGATTATTGACAAGTTTACCAACACTTTTGATAAACAGGGCAAAATAGAAATAGGCCTATAACTGTTAGGATCAGCTTGATCTCCCCGTTTAAATAAAGGACAAAACATGGCTACCTTCCAAGCAATGGGAACCTCCCCAGAGAGGAGAGACAGGTTAAAAAGGTCAGAGATGGGCTTGGCGATGATAGGGGCAGCAACATTATAAAAGAAAGGGTCTAAACCGTCTGACCCAGAAGATTTTTGGGGGTCAAGTTTAAGGAGCTCCTCTAGCACCTCGGACTCATTGACCGCCTGCAGGGAGAAACCTTGTAGAGGGGATGGGAAAAAGAGGGGCTAGGCACATTAGAAAAGGTGGGAGATTAGGAAATGTTGGACGGACGAGGAGGCATGGATGAGTCAAATAGGAATCCTGACTTAATGAAGTGGTGATTAAAGAG